>NC_058381.1:47272564-47572564 GCF_018350175.1 Felis catus | reverse complement strand
GCTGGTGGGAGAGGATCAAATGGTCCCAAAGTGTTCTGCGTGGAGGATGCCCCCAGTGGGCATTCACCCCCAGACCCGTAGGCTGGAAGGAATCCCAGAACTCATGATAAGGAGTCTCTGAAAGGAATGATTTTTTTTTTAATTTTTTTTCAACGTTTATTTATTTTTGGGACAGAGAGAGACAGAGCATGAACGGGGAAGGAGCAGAGAGAGAGGGAGACACAGAATCAGAAACAGGCTCCAGGCTCTGAGCCAGCAGCCCAGAGCCCCACGCCGGGCTCGAACTCACGGACCGCGAGATCGTGACCTGGCTGAAGTCGGACGCTTAACCGACTGTGCCACCCAGGCGCCCCTGATTATTTTTTTTAAACTTTTTTTTTTAATATTTATTTATTTTTGAGACAGAGAGAGAGCATGAACAGGGGAGGGGCAGAGAGAGAGGGAGACACAGAATCCAAAGCGGGCTCCAGGCTCTGAGCTGTCAGCACAGATCCTGACGTGGGGCTCGAACTCACAGACCATGAGATCATGACCGGAGCCAAAGTCGGACGCTTAACCGACAGAGCCACCCAGGCGCCCCAAGGAATGATTATTTTTACTGGAGTTACTTTCCTCTTAGAAGTCTACTGACTTCTCATTGCCAACAATTTTTTCCTTCTCACTCTTACTGAGCTAAGCAAAGTTGGAGGCTGGGCCAGGGGAAAGGACCTATAGGTGTTACTGTTGCAGGTAAGGACTTAAGGCAGGTCCAGGATAGATGCTCAGGGGACACTCAATGTGAAGGAGCTGAGTTTGGCCAAGGACTGGGACAACAATGAGGTCAAGACCATTGCTCTTTACAGAAGACACAATATTTTTTAAATATTTTTATTTATTTTTGAGAGAGAAAGGGAGGGGCAGAGAGAGAAGGAGACAGAGGACCCGAAGTTGGCTCCGTGCTGAGAGTGGAGAGCCCCCTGAGGGACTCGAACTCACAAACCATGAGATCATGACCTGAGCCAAAGTTGGATGCTTAACCAACTGAGCCACCCAGGCACCCCAAAGGAAGACACAACTTTTTTTTTGAAGACACAATTTTTTTTTTAAGTTAAAACAATTTTCTTTCTTTTTTAAAAAAATTTTTTTAAGGTTTATTTATTTTAAGAGAGACAGAAGCATGAATGGGGGGAGGGACAGAGAGCGAGGTAAAGAGAGAATTCCAAGCAGGCTCCTCCCCGGCAGCACAGAGCCCAATGTGAGGCTTGAACTCATGAAACTGTGAGATCATGACCTGAGCTGAACCCAAGAGTCAGATGCCCAATGGCCCGAGCCACCCAGATGCCCCTTTTTCTTTCTTTCTTTCTTTTTTTTTTTTTTTAATGTTTTTCTTTCTTTTTGAAAGAGAGAGAGACAGAGCATGAGCAGGGGAAGAGCAGAGAGAGAGGGAGTCACAGAATCTGAAGCAGGCTCCAGGCTCTAAGCTGTCAGCACAGAGCCCGATGCAGGGTTCGAACTCATGAACTGTGAGATCATGACCTGAGCCGAAGTCGGACGCTTAACCGACTGAGCCACCCAGGGGCCCCCAGAATCTGCATTTTTAACAGGACTCTCAGAAGATAATGGACAGCATTCTTCAGGGAGGCCTATGTGATTTAATGTTAGTTTATTTATTTATTCATTCATTCATTTATGAGAGAGAGAGAGAGAGAGAGAGCGAGCATCCCAAGCAGGCTCCACACCACCAGCACACAGCCTGACGTGAGACTCGAACTCGCAAACCTCGCAATCATGACCAGAGCCAAAATCAAGAGTCGGACACTCAGCCAACCCCTTAAGTAGGCTCTACACCCAACGTGGGGCCTGAACTCACAACCCCAAGATCGAGAGTTGCATGTTGCATGCACCACTGACTAAGCCAGCCAGACTCCCCCTGACTACCTTATCTTAGTAGGGTTCGTTTGCCTTTTTCTTACCTTATGTTCTATCATTTCAACTTCTTCAATTCCTTTTTCTTGCTATGTATTGCTTTTTACCCTTTGTTTTTTAAGTTTATTTAAGCAATCTCTACACCCAACATGGGCCTTGCATTCATGACCCCAAGATCAAGAACCTCGTGCTCTACCAGCTGAGCCAGCCAGGTGCCTCAACTATTTACCATTATTTATTTGCTTTATCAGGTAAGGGTAATATCAATACAAAAGGTATTCCTAGTGCCTGACACAATGCCTGGTACCTCCTAAGAGCTCAATAAAATTAGCTAAACTCTTTTTTATTTTTTTTAAAGTTTATTTGGGGGTGCCTGGGTGGCTCAGTGGGTTAAACGACCGACTCTTGATTTGAGCTCAGGTCATGATCTCACAGTTCGTGGGTTTGAGCCCCATGGGGGGCTCTGTGTAGCAATTGTGGAGCCTACTTGAGATTCTCTCTCTCTCCCTCTCTCTGCCCTTGCCCGGCTTGCTCTCTCTCTCTGTCTCAAAAAATAAATAAATAAACATTAAAAATGTATTAAAGGTGTATTTATTTATTTTGTGAGAGAGAGAGAGAGAGAGAGAGAGAGAGAGAGAGAGCACAAGCAAGGGAGGGGCAGAGAGAAGGAAGGAGAATCCCAAGCAGGCTCCACACCCAGCCCGGAGCCCGACTTGAGGCTCCATCACACGACAGCGACAAAACAACCTAAGCTGAAATTCAGAGTCAGGTGCTTAACCGACCGAGCCACCCAGGCTCCTCATATTAGCTAAATTCTTAATGAATGAATGAAAGAGGAATGGTAGCTGTTGCATCCACAGCCCCAGGGGTTCAAGAACCATCCTAATTTTCTTCTTTAAATCAAATCAACTTAAATCCTACTTCAAGCGTTTGTTTCAGCAGACTTCTAGGCAATGCAATCTCAGTCACGATTGGGTTTCCCTCACCTTCCATAGCTACCGGGAGGTTTTGATGATGCCAGAGATATGGGGGACGGTCAGCCCACCATGGTTTTTGTCCAAACCCCTGAAGTCCCTTGAAGTCTTGCAGATCTCTGTTTCCGTGCCATGTCTGAAATCCAGGAATTCTCACTGTGGTGGGAGTGGGCGCCCCAGCGCCAAGGCTCTAGGCTCCTGGGGACGCCAGTGAGCCATCTCCTCTGAGCACTTGCCATTTCTGTGAGGCGTG
This sequence comes from Felis catus, assembly GCF_018350175.1. Lineage (NCBI taxonomy): Eukaryota > Metazoa > Chordata > Mammalia > Carnivora > Felidae > Felis > Felis catus. Next base: position 47,569,432 of record NC_058381.1, on the reverse strand, counting down.
CCAAAGCGTCAGCCTGGGGGCCCCTACCCTCGGGACTAAAAGTTCTCTCTGCTTCCCTATGTCCCCCCCTTGCTGCCCTCGGAGTCGCTCCTCTCTCAGTCCTCCTCCTTTTTATTTTTTAATTTTTATTTAATGTTTACTTATTTATTTGTTGGGAGAGCGTGAGAGGGGAAGGGGCAGAGAGAGAGAATTCCAATCAGGCTCTGTACTGTCAGTGCAGAGCCTGACGCGGGGCTCAAACTCCTGAAGTGTGAGATCACGACCTGAGCCGGAATCAAGAGTCCGAGGCCTACACTGGCTGAGCCACCCAGGTGCCCCTCCTCCTCCTTTTTAAACTGGCATGGCAGCTCGCTTCTGTAGCTTTTGTAGCCTTCAACGCAGCCACGGGGGGGAGGGGCGGAGAGAGAGGGAGACCCAGAATCCGAAGCGGGCTCCAAGGTCCGAGCTGTCAGCCCAGAGCCCGACGCGGGGCCCAAAATCACAAGCCAGGAGATCTTGACCTGAGCCGAAGTCTGACACTTAACCGACTGAGCCACCCAGGTGCCCCTCATGTTATTTATTTATTTTTTTAAATTTTTTAAAAGTTTATTTATTGAGGGAGAGCGGGAGGAGGGGCAGAGAGAGAAGGAGAGAGAGAAAATCTCAAGCAGGCTCTGCACGGTCAGCGTGGAGCCCGATGCGGGGCTCGAACCCACGAACCTGTGGGATCCAGACCTGAGCCAAAATCGAGAGTCAGACGCTCAACTGACTGAGCCACCCAGCACCCCTGGGATACTCATTCTGGCGCCACCACGAAGTCACCAACCTTGGGCAGTTCACTCCTTTGTGCCTTCATCTTTCATCTTCAAAGTAAGTGAAATTATTCTTATTTCGCGCATGAAACTGCTGTGATAATCCAAGGTGATAACTTGCCAGCAGGTGCCTTATACATAGTGTCAATTGCCATTACACATGCAAGGTTTTATTTTTATTATCTTAGTAACTCGTCGAATCATACTGCTTTCTTAACACGGCCAAGGACGTGTGTGCAAGACACTTCGCTGTAGGCAGCCACGTGACAAATGCGCAAGGCACGTCAGGAGCCAGGTCCTGAGTAGAAGGCATCGGCTGGTCTCAGTGCTTTGGTGTCTGGGTGGGTGCTTATGTCAGGAGATCCAAGGCAAAGAGGGGAAGGAGTTAGGCAGCACAGACGGAACGGGGCTGTTGAAGTTTGGGGCCTGGGGACGTTGCCACCGGTCAGTAAGAGGATTACTGTTCTAGAGAGGAGGTCAAACCGAGGGACAGGTCTTGGCGTGGCAGAGGTCAGGATGTGGAGGCTCTGGGTAACAGGGTTATAGAATCTCGGGCCCAGAGAACTCGGTTCATCTGCCAAACTCGCTCGTAGCTGGATCCCAGGGTTGGGAGTCCACGGGTCAGGTCCAGGCAGAGAGACTCAGTGGTGGAGATCAAACTCCAGGCGCAGAATGACTTCAGAGCACCAATTGTAGCAAGTCTTCTGCTTGCATTTTACCTGCACCGTCCCTCGGGTGTAGGGACGTCCCCGTGAAGACAGGGGCTGCATTCCCACAGCTGAGGAAACGCAGAGGTTCAGAGATGCGGTCACTCTGCCGAATGGCCGAGCCCGCGACTATCTGACTCCACGACCGGAAGAAATGGGCATCAGAGCTGGGGGGAGAGGGCGAGCGAGGGGGGCAAAGGAAGAAGCTGCAAAACTCTGTCGGTCTCATCCCTTTTTCTGAGGGGGGCTCATGGAGGAGAGCCCTTGCTCACACAGGGACAGGACGGACTCCCGCAAGAACACAAGGAACCACCTAGAACAAATCCCAACTCAGACAATCATCTTGGCGCCTTTCCAGCAATGCTTCGGAAGTGAGGGGCAGGAAGATGCCAGTAAGCTGGAAATTTCTAGAAGCAAAGGCTATTTTGAAAGAGGGCTGGGCAACGAGATGGGGAAACACTTTGGACACGAACGTTAGGAAAAGCAGTGTGCGGGATTACTGTTTTGTATAGAAGTGCGTAGAGAAACACACAGGGAAGGTAATGGGTTGTTAGGTGCTGAGATAGGATATTTTCCCGCTTAGTTTGCGAAATTTGTATAATGTATTACATTTTGAAAGTAGTCATCATGAAAAAATAATCATGAGGCTTATGTGAAAATGTGAATAATGTTTATGAATCAGTTACGAGCCTGCTCTTTTAAGCAGAATGTATGATGGAACCAGGATGGATGTAATTAAGAGCACTGCACATAGTGATGTATGTGCAGTGCTTGGCACGTAGTACATGCTCAATAAATAAGTAGCAGGAGTGATGTGTAGCTATGGAAACAGTGCTAAGGTGCTGGGGTTGGGGATAAGGTTGTCTCTTTTTTCCTTTTTTAACGTTTCAGTATTTTTAAACATTTAAATCCAAGTTACTTAACATAGAGTGTAATAAGGATTTCGGGAGCAGAATTTAGTGATTCATCACTTACATATAACACCCAGTGCTCATCCCAACAAGTGCCCATCACTCATTTAGCCCATCCCCCCACCCAATATCCCTCCGGCAACCCTCAGTTTGTTCTCTGTATTTCAGACTCTCTTCTGGTTTGAGGTTTTTTCTTTGTCTGAAATTTGCTTTAATGTTACATTGGCTTCCAAAGCCCTGAAGAAACCACAAGGCCCTACTGAGGGCCAATTCGCTAGGATTCTTAATACATTAGAGTCTTAAACCAAGATTCGTAGCTGAACATGTAAGCCAATGTAGGCCAAACATGCTTTCTTTATACGCAAAGATGCTCCAGCACACCTTTCTAGAAGCAAGGGCATCCATGTTGAGAGGCACGCCTGGGCCTCCGGTTTCTCTCAGATATGCCCAATATCCAAGCAGAAGTTTCCGTAACACGCAGGGTCAGACGAGAGCCTGAAGCCACAGTCTTTCTTCTAAGTAGAGCTGATGGGGCCTCTGGGGATGGAGCCCAGGGTTCTGGACTTGTTTCTTGGACACTTCAGACTTGATTCTGGAAGAGACAAAAGATCTCAAGGGAGAGCGGGGCCTGCCCGGAATCGGTGGGGCCCCAGGCAGAGAGTAAGCACTGGCTGGGCTGTGTGGCCTATGTGGAGTCCCCACAATCCCTCAGCATTTCAGAGTCATCCCTGAGGTATCAGGAACCTGGTTCCAGGAAACCTGACACTCACCGAGGCTTCAGGCAAGCTGGGGTCAAAAGGCGGGGTGGGCGGAGTCAGTCAGTGTCCTGAGAGGGTCTGGCAAGGGTGGAGTCCCCAGCCCGGACTGCTAGTGTCTGACAGATAAGTCAGGGCTCACGGTTCACATCTCCAAGCAGTGGCAGCCCCAAGGGGGTGGCTTGGGGATATTTGAATCCCCACCGGTATCTCTATGAGTCCCCCAACACACCCCAAGTAAGCCTATGACTTTTCTCAGATAGGTTTCAAGACAAGCTAGCTTCCAGTTCCTTCCAATCCACTTGCTGTTCCCAAATTCCTGCTAAACGGACATGTCAGAGCATCTCTGGCTCCAGAGAAAGCTCTGGAAGAAATAAGTTCCCTGTTGGATTAAAACCTCCCGTTTGGGAAGTTACCTACTCTCTCTGAGCCTCAAATTTCTCATTGGTACGTAGAAATAACATCACCTACATTTTTTAGGGTTGCTGAGAGAACCGAGTTAAAGAACTGTATTTCGTCAAGTCTAAGATTCTTGATTTTTTTTTTCATATATTACGTCTGAAATCGGGATGTGTTTTACAATTGATGACATCTTATATGCAACACATATGTAAATAAAACCAACTCACTTGGTCACTCTCTCTCAAAACAAATAAATAAACTCAAAAAAAAATTTCCAGAAGAAAGAGAAACTATAAATATAACATAACACTAAAAAATGTCTTCTGGGGGGCGCCTGGGTGGCTCAGTAGGTTGAGCGGCCGACTTCACTCAGGTCACGATCTCTCAGTCTGTGAGTTCGAGCCCCGCGTCGGGCTCTGGGCTGACGGCTCAGAGCCTGCAGCCTGCTTCTGATTCTGTGTCTCCCTCTCTCTCTGCCCCTCCCCCATTCATGCTCTGTCTCTCTCTGTCTCAAAAATAAATAAACTTAAAAAAAATTTTTAAAAAAATGTCTTCTGGGGAGAGGAAAGATCTACCTAAGTTCAGTATTTCAGTGCAATCTGTATAGGCCAGACAGCATTTCTCTACCCTTCTAGATGATTCTCCATCATTCTCTATCTGGCTTTCTAGCTAGAGGCTCACCTGTATGGATCTCATAAAGGGCCTCTTGGTCCCTGGCTCCTAGATGGGAAGAGCCCATCGAGACATCAGAGAAAGAAAAAAAGGAAGATCAGCTCCCTTCCTAAGGGGTCACCTTGCTCTGACTGTCCCTCCGCTTCCTGGTCCTTGCAAGGCAAACTTCCGTACACAACTCTCTTTCCAGTTTTGGGAATCTTTCTCTCCTCTCGTCCCTTCAGCCCAGGAGAAGTAACAGGCCGTTACCAGCCCCCGGAGCACTGGACTGTCCCTTGTGGTGTCCTCATGCAGGGCCTGCCCTGGAGTGCAGAGTCTGGTTGTCAGACCCGCCTTGCATGATCATAATTTGGGTGTGCCGTCCGTTTCCTGCTGGAACCCAAGCCCCGTGTTTTTCTGCACCACACTGTTCTGGAACTATGAATGGGGTCACATGAGGCTTAACTGTATTATTTGGGTTCCCACTGACACCTGCTGATGAGGAAGGACCCCCCCCAACCAACCTTCAAGTCTCACCTAGATAGGTCTGAACATCCCCAGAGGGGGTGCACACGTGTTCACCAACCGGCTGTTTCTTCCACCCTGCCTTCTTTCAGCGACACGTCCAGTGAAGAAGGTTCAGGGTCGCATCTTGGCATTTTTCTGATACCCACAATCAGGACAACGTCACATAGGCACTGCCATTTTGACCGAAGGCTTCACCACTGCCTTTCTTGAGCACAGCCACTTTCCTGGTATATCGGTCAGGATTCTACCAGAGAAATAGAACCAAGGTGGATGGATGGATGGATGGATGGATAGACAGATTTTTTTTTTTTTAGTTTGTTTAATGTTTTTAGTTTATTTTTGAGAGAGAAAGACAGAGCGAGAGCTGGGGAGGGGCAGAAAGAGAGGGAGCCACAGGATCCAAAACAGGCTCCAGGCTCTGAGCTGTCAGCATAGAGCCTGACGTGGGTCTTGAACTCACGAACCGTGAGATCATGACCTGGGCCGAAGTCAGATGCTCAACTGACTGAGCCACCCAGGTACCCCTAGACTTAAAAAGATTTATTCTAAGGGCCCCTGACTGGCTCAGTTGAAAGAGCATGTGACTCTTGATCTCAGGGTTGTGGGTTCAAGTTCCAAGTTGAGTGTGGAGATTACTTAAAAAAAAAAAGATGTATTGTAAGGAATTGTGATTGTGGGGACTGGCAAGTCTGAAATTTGTAGGGCAGGGCAGGCGGGGAAACTCTTGAGCAAGAAATTCTTGGGCTGATGTTACAATCTACAAATTTCTTCCTGAGAGAAATCTCGGTTCTGTTCTTAAGGCCTTTCAATAGATTGAATAACACCCACCCAGATTATCAAGGATAATCTCCTTTACTTAAACCAATTGACTGTAGATATTAATCACATCTACAAGATGCCTTCACAGCAACACTTCGATTACTATTTGATTGAATAACTGGATATTTTAACAGCCACGTTGACCCATTGAACAGATCATCATGCATGAGTGCCAACCATATTGATGAGCAGGAGGCCAAAGCTGTGTTGTATTCTCTGGCAGACTCAGGGCTCTGTCTTCCATACATGTCCACGTAGAAGTGGAGAGCAAGGCCACTCTCCCTACTTTACCAACATACTGTGTCACATGGACAAAGTAAAAGGGGCCGTCATTCCTTCCAGTCCTGTATAGACTTTGTACTGGAAACAGCTCTTCCAGATTTAGTTTATATATATTGCCTAGGGGCTGAGACAGCTCAGTCCAGTTGGCTAGGTTGGAGACTAGACAAGCATGAGTGACAAACACCCCCTCTATATTGTCACCTGAGGTTTATTCTTGAGGCCAGGTCTGTCTGCCTGGATGCTGCTGCTTTCTCTTAGGATCCGTTCTTCCCCAGGAGATAACTCGCTTACAGGCAGCCAGGCTCCTGGCAGGGCTTGCCCCCGCCCGGAGCGTGCTCACATTCCAAGACCCGAAGGAGCACAGGCACCCCTCAGCCTCAGTAAGTCCACCACAAAGGGGAAGGGGAGCTGAAAAGGAACTCCCAATGAACATATCTCAAAAAAGGAAAGACTTGTCAAAAAGCATTAACCAGAGTATTTTTTTTTAATTTTTTTTTTAAATTTTTTTTCAACGTTTTTTATTTATTTTTGGGACAGAGAGAGACAGAGCATGAACGGGGGAGGGGCAGAGAGAGAGGGAGACACAGAATCGGAAACAGGCTCCAGGCTCTGAGCCATCAGCCCAGAGCCTGACGCGGGGCTCGAACTCACGGACCGCGAGATCGTGACCTGGCTGAAGTCGGACGCTTAACCGACTGCGCCACCCAGGCGCCCCTAACCAGAGTATTTTTAATCAGAAAAGAAATAATAATGATGACAAGAGAGGCTATGCAACAGTCCAGAAAGAATTTCATCACAAAATGGCAAATGCTGAAGAGGACCAGGTGAATGCATTCTTCCTTGTCCTTCCTGGTTTAAGAGGCTAAGGAGTGCTGCTCCTACCCAGAATCCTCACTTAATTGACAAGCAGTAGAATCATTAAAGACAGGTGTAATTGTATAATTAAGAACTTTTGGAAAAAAAAAAAAGAATTTGTGCATACACACACACACATCACATTTTCACATATATAGTTATTTGTTTTCAAAGCTCAAGAAACGATTTGCCTTATAGGGAGTAGGATAAGTGGTAAGGAAGAAAGACTGCTTTTCACTTAGCTTTTATCTGTAACCTTTGAATTTTCAAACCTGTATATATATATATATATATATATACACATATATATACACATATATATACATATATGTGTATATATATATATATAAGATGAATTTTTCAAAGCGCGAAACCAAGATGACCTAACTTAATGTAGTTTGATTAGTTTAACTGATACAATTTAGTTTAGTAGATGCTATATTAGACATGCTTGTCATAATTCTCTAAGAAGGAAAAGTAAGATACAAAAGAATTGAGAAGAAAGAACTGCATGTATCATTTTTGGCAGTCAAGATATTTATATTTAGGAAAATCTTCCCCAATACTACTGGAGTTCAGAGGCACCTGGCTGGCTCACTTGGTAGAGCGAGCAACTCTCGATCTCAGGGTCATGAGTTCAAGCCCCACATTGGATGTGGAGCCCTCTTAAAATTAAAACAAAAACAAAAACAAAAAAAACCTACTGGAGTTCAGCAATGGGTTCAGCAAGAGTTTAAGTTATAAGAGGGGCACCTGGGTGGCTCAGTCAGTTGAATGTCTGACTTCAGCCCAGGTCATGATCCTCTGCTTTGTGGGTTCAAGTCCCATGTCGGTCTCTGTGCTGACAGGCTCCGAGCCTGGAGCCTGCTTCAGATTCTGTGTCTCCCACGCTCTCTACCCGTCCCCCACTCTGTCTCTCTAACTCCCCAAAATAAATAAACATTAAAAAAAAATATTAAAAAAAAAAGAGTGTAGGTTATAAAGAGTCCATTGCTGGAAAAACAGGTGGAAAATTCAGCGGGAAGGGAAAGGTCCCACAGACAATGGTAAATGCAAATCAACCAGTAAATACTTAGGAATTAACTTCACTTTGGACATATAAGAGCCACTCATAGAGAATGCATATTTCTGGGGGGCCTGCGGGGGGCCACTGAGTGAAGTGTCCAACACTTGATCTCAGCTCAGGTCTTGATCTCAGGGTTGTGAGTGCAAGCCCCCATTGGGCTCTGCACCGGTCGTGAAACCTACTTAAAAACAAAAAGGAGGGGCGCCTGGATGGCGCAGTCGGTTAAGCGTCCGACTTCAGCCAGGTCACGATCTCGCGGTCCGTGAATTCGAGCCCCGCGTCGGGCTCTGGGCTGATGGCTCAGAGCCTGGAGCCTGTTTCCGGTTCTGTGTCTCCCTCTCTCTCTGCCCCTCCCCCGTTCATGCTCTGTCTGTCTGTGTCCCAAAAATAAATAAATGTTGAAAAAAAAATTAAAAAAAAAAAAAAAAAAAAAAGGAAAGAAAAAGAAAATGCACATTTCTCAAATTTAGCCACTATAAAACAATACTGGTTGGGAAAATAGGACATGTGACTGTGACCCTAATTCTTGAAATAACATGGTGCCACATTATTTTCACAGTTTTTTTTTTTCAATGGCAGAAACTTGTTTCATAGGAAGTCCTTCCTGCTCAGAAGCTTTATATATAGGACAGGGTCTATGTAATATGTAAGAGCGAGCTCCCTGTGGACACAGAGGGTGACCTTGGAGTCCCATCCTTTCGGTGCTTCCCCTCCCCCAAACATCTCCATGAAACACTGGTTAAAAGCCAGTGATAAGTGTCATTTGACATATTTGACCTCCTATTCATGGAATTTTAAAACTAGATGAGATTAAACTGAAAAGGTCAGATCTACCATCAATCCCATTTACCTTTGCAGTTTTAGAGTAAAATGAAAACCAATAGTTTCCAAAGGGTTATTTCTAATTGTAACAAAGTGGTCTTTTCCATCATCCTCTGGTGCATCTTTCTTTCTTCCTTTCTTTCTTGTAATTTCTACGCCCAACATGGGGCTCGAACTCACGACCCCAGGATCAAGAGTCACACGCTCTACCCAGCGAACCAGCCAGGCATCCCCTCTGGTGCATGTTCTTTTCCTTCTTCTTTTTAATGTTTATTTATTTTGAGAGAGAGAGAGAGTGTGTGGGAGCAGGGAAGGGGCAGAGTGAAAGGGAGAGAGAGAATCTCACGCAGGCTGCGCACTGTCAGCACAGAGCCCAAGGCGGGGGGCTCCATCTCACAAACTGTGAGATCATGACCTGAGCCAAAATCAAGAACCCAATGCTCGACTGACTGAGCCACCCAGGTGCCCTGGTGCCCTGGCACGTGGTTGGCTTAGTTGGCAGAGCAAGTGACGACACTTGATCTTGGGGTTGTGAGTTTGAGCCCCACGCTGGGGGTAGAGGTTACTTAAAAAAAATTCTCTTCGTGGGCATCAGGAAAGAACACAGAATGAAAGAACTCTGAAGCCCTCTGAGAAATCACGGAGACCTTAGCACAGTGTTGTGAGGTTTTTCGTCTTCTGTCTACTGAACAACAGAACCAGTGTAATAGGAAAAATATTGAGATAAAGGTTTTATTTACAACAAAGATGACCAATCATAAGTAGTTACCACTCGTGCTATGCGCAAGTTTGCACAAATGTAACCAGGAATAAACGCAGAACTAGTAGGTTTCTCACAGTGAACAAGTGTGAAATTGAACTCTGATCTAACCTGTTCCTCGCCTAGTCTTCCCCACATCTGCTAACGGCATTCCTTCTAGTTGTTCAGGCCGGAACTTTGGAGTCATTCTTGAAGGACCTTTCTCCCTGTGTCGTATCCACCTGCAGATCCTGTCATCTCTGTCTGCAGTATACACACGGACTCTGACTCTGCTCTGCTCGTGTCTCTGCTGGCTGCCTGCTCTGAGCTGTCGGCGTTATTTTCCAAGGGGATTATTGAGTAGCCCCCTAGCTAGTCTCTCTGCTTCTTCAGAGCGGTGCCCTTAAAACATGTCCTCACATGCCACTCCCTTGCTCAAAACCCTCCAACGGCTCCTACTTTATTCTGAGTAAAATCCAAATATGTTACAAAGAAGGCCATCAAGGCCCCACTTGATCAGGTCCCATCCCCCTCCCTCGCCTTGACTTCTCCACTCCACTCAACTCTAACCAATATGGAGGTCAGCGTGGCTAAGTCTGTTCCTACCTTCGCACCCCTGCTTTTGCCTCTCCCTCTATCTGGAGCACCTTTCTCCCAGATAGCCACGTGGTTCATTTCTTCCCCAGCTTCAGGTCTGAACTTGAACATCAGCGTCTCAGTGATGCCTTTATCAGAACACCCTCCCCACTAGTCTGTATCTCCCTTCCTTGCTTTATTTTCCTCCTCTGCATTAATCACCATCTGGCATGCTCTATACTTCCCTTATTTAATCAGTCTGTTTTAGAACATAAGCTCCATATGGGTAATCAGGAGTTTTACCTGGTTTCTTTGCTGCTGTATCCCAAGTGGCTAGGCCAGTGTCTGGCCAGCTGTAGGTGCTTGGTAATAATAATAACAAAGCCAGCGTCCTAATGAGTGTTTCCTGAAGCCAGTTACTGTTCTGATCATTCTATATACATTACCTCATCCAATCCTCATAAAAAACCTTGTAGGAAAAAAAAAAAACCCTGCAGTGTAGATGTTATCTGCATTTCCAAGACAAGGAGGAGGTTAATGGTATTGCTCAAGATTACACAGCTAGTAAGTATATAGACCAGATTTTGGCCCCAGGAAGTCTGCTTCAGGGCCCCTACGCTCAACCCTTGTGCTATACGAGCTCTCAGAATAAGTAAATTTCTGCTGAGAGAATGGAAGACATTCCTGCTACAACCATCCACCTAAGCCTCTGTGCACGTTTCTACGTGATGGATGTAACCAATAACAGGTTACCCTTCAAAATATATAAGGAAAGCAAGACTCATAGACTGCTTTTGTCCAGACTTATATAGTCAATATCTTTAACACGTGGTTAGAAGAGATAAACCCGAGAAAACACAGCATGTAAACTGTGAAAAAGATTCAGCTCTCCCAGCAGTAAAACATTTGAGTATGACAATATTAAGGTATCATGCTTAAAAATGTAAGTGATGAAAACAAAAGTTGGGGAACAAGCTGACTTACTAGGTTGCTTTAGAGAGCAATCTAGAAGTAGATTTCAAATATTATTAAATCTTTTTGTGTCTTGACCTATGTATCATTTGTCAGGACTCCCTTGGTTTGAAGGTGACAGAAATCCAACATAGACTGGCTCAAGCAAAGGGAATCTATCCAAGAGAGTTGGTCCTGGATCCAAGAGTTCAAAGCACATACCTGGGGGTCTGAGCTTCTGGGCTCTCCCCCTCTGGCTTTGTTTTCTAGCAGCCTTCCCCTCTTTCTTTGCTGGGGAAGAAGCCCTGCCTCCTCCATGTTGGCAAGAGCTACACAGCTACCGTCCCTAGAAAGATTCCCAGAATCCATAGCAATCCGCCAGAATAACTCTGAGAAATCTACTTAGGTCATACGCCCATTACTGAGCAACCTCGTGTTCAAGTATGGGGTACTCGAATTGGCAAAGACAATGCTGTGTGTTGACTAGACTGTTTCATTTCTTCCCGGGCAGCATAGGAGACTACAGTTCCCAGGGGCCCTCATGTCTAGTGAAAACATGTGACTAGTTCTGGCCAATGAAATACGGCAGAAGTAAGGTGTACAACTTCTGAGCAGACTCCTAAAATGTACCCCCTCCCCCAATCTTCCCTGCTCTCTGCTCGTTAATGGTGGACAGGTCTAATGAAGGGCCCCAAAGAAGGCCTAGCGAACCCTGAAGACACTAAAAGGAAGGAACTTATATATGAACTTCTACTTATAAAAGGGCCTTCCCATGTTCCACCCCCTCTATCTCCCAAAAACTCTTATCAAGCAATGATATGACCAAGAAATAAACCACCGAGATTTGTGGTTTGTTGTTACCACTCTACCATGAGCAAATTGGCTCAAATGCCCACCCCAGGGATAGGACGGGTGGGGACTTTTGCTTGAAAGCACATCACAACCATAAAGTGGAGAGAGGCTGTTCCCAGTGGAAAGGGATGTGCATCAGACAAAGAAGGAACAGATGAATACCTCAACCCAATTATCTTGTGTTTGTGATTATTCCCAAGTAAATAACCCAAAAGGAAACTGAAGTAATTTGAATAAAGATGTTCATTGCAGAGATATTTGTTTATTTATTTAATGTTTATTTAATTATTTTTGAGAGAGAGAGAGAGAGGGAGGGAGGAAAGGGCAGAGAGAGAAGGAGAAAGAGGATTCAAAGTCAGCTCTGTGCTGTTAGCTTGGAGCCCAATGCAGGGCTCCAACCCACGAACCATGAGACCATGACCTGAGCTCAAGTCAGATGCTTAACCAACTGAGCCACCCAGGCACCCCCAGAGATATTTATAATAACCACAGATTGGCAGTGTCCCTAAAGCTAAAAACATAGACGTGACATAGACTTTGACAAAGCAAAGTCTATCAATATAATGGACCCATTGACACATAGAACTCTATATGGGAAATAACGTTAACTGCCCGGGCACCTAGCTGGCTCAGTCAGAAGAGCACAGGACTCTTGATCTCTGGGTCATGAGTTTGAGCCCCATGTTGGGCATACATCCTACTTAAAAAAGAAATTTGGGGGGCGCCTGGGTGGCGCAGTCGGTTAAGCGTCCGACTTCAGCCAGGTCACGATCTCGCGGTCCGTGAGTTCGAGCCCCGCGTCAGGCTCTGGGCTGATGACTCGGAGCCTGGAGCCTGTTTCCGATTCTGTGTCTCCCTCTCTCTCTGCCCCTCCCCCGTTCATGCTCTGTCTCTCTCTGTCCCAAAAATAAATAAAAACGTTGAAAAAAAAATTAAAAAAAAAAAAAGAAATTTGGGGGGCACCTGGGTGGCTCAGTTGGTTAAATAAATGTCTGACTCTTGATTTTGGCTCAGGTCATTATCTCACAGGTGGAGGAAGTGGCCAGGCGTCCAGAAAATGACCTCTAGAAGATGGAAAGAGTAAGGAAATTGATTCTCTAGAGTCTCCAGAAGGAAGACAGACCTGACAGCACCTTGAGTTTCGCTCAGTGAGACCCATTTCTGACTTCGGACCTCCAAAACTGTGAGATAGTAAACGTGTGTGATTGTAAACCTTTGCGTTTGTGATGTTTTGTTCCAACAGACACAGGAAACTCTTCCCCAGCCTTCAGGATAAGTGCTGTATAGCTCCTCATCATGCTATACACAGAGACTTCTGAGCCGTCAGGGCCCAATGTGGTGGGTGTCAGAATCACCAGGTGACATTTACTTATTTATCTGGTAATTCATGTATTTATTATGGAATATTTCAATAGCAAAAATATGATAGATGTGTAGCAAACATCCATGTGTGCTTACCACTGGAGAAATAAGAATTGCCAATTGAATATAGTGATCCTGTGACTTCAAAAAAATGGAAAAACCTGTGTGGTGATTATAGATCTCCTCACCATAAGATTCTATAATTCACCTTTTACTATTTGTCTTATTACACAATTATTCATCTCTCCACCCATCTATCCATCCATCAAACCGTCTCATTTTTCATGCATTTCAAAGTAAATTACATTGGTGCCTGGCTGGCTCAGTCAATAGAACATGCAACTCTTGATCTTGGAGTTGTGAGTTCAGGCCCCACGTTGGGCATGGAGCCCACTTAAAGGAAAACAAACAAACAAACAAACAAACGTTCCATAAACATTTCTGTACAACTTTGAGTCTGTGTGTGGTCACCTGTTTTCATTTCTCTTGGGTAAATACATGGGAACAGATGTGCTGGGTCATTGGTAAGGTGCATGTTCAATTTTATGAGGAACTGTCACACATTTTCCCAAAGTTGTGCCATTTTTTAAAAAAGTTTTATTATTCACTTTAAATAATCTCTACACCCAGCGTGGGGATTGAACTCATGACCCTGAGATCAAGAGTTGCATGCTCCACCAACAGAGCCAGCCAGGCATGTTGTGCCATTTTAAGCTTCTACCCAAAAAGAACTTTGGTTACTCTATGTTCTCTTCAACATTTGGTGTGTTCAGTCTTGAATTTTAGCCATTTTGGTGGCAGTGTAGACGTATCTCATTGTGATTTTAGTTTCCCTGCTGATCAAATGATGGAGTGCACTTTTTCATGTGCATATTGGCTATCCATCTGTCTTTGTGAAGTGTCTTTTCAAATCCCTTGCCTATTTTTAAAATTGGATTGTTTTCATTATTGGGTTTTAAGAATGCTTTTTGAATCCTGGATACCTTTCCTTTGTCAGATATATATTTTGAGAATACTTTTACTCAGTCCGTGGCTCATCTATTCATTTTCTTAATGATGTCTTTTGATAAGCAAAAGTTATAAATTTTGATAAGTCTATTTTATTGGCTTTTTTTCTTTTATGGTTGTTGCTTTCTGTGTCCTAAGAAATCTTTGCCTATATTTGAGTGGTGGAGATATTCTGTGTTTTCTTCTAAAAGCTTTAAAGTTTTAGCTTTTATATTTAGGTCTAGGATCCATCATGGATCGATGTTTGTCTATGATGTGAGGTAAGAGGTTGGGGTTTGTTTGTTTCTTTACCTCCATATGGATATACAGTTTCCTGGAAATATTTGTTGAAAGCACATTCCCTTCCCCACTGGATTTTTTTTTTTTAATGTTTATTTATTTCTAAGAGAGAGAATGCGTGAGCAGGGGAGGGTCAGAGACAGAGGGGGACAGAGGATCTGAAGCAGGCTCCGTGCTGATAGCAGACAGCCTGACACAGGGCTCGAACTCACAAATCACGAGATCATGACCCGAGCCAATGTCAGATGCTTAACTGACAGAGCCACCCAGGTGCCCCTGGATTGTTTTTATGCCTTTGTTGAAAACCAGGTGGCCATATACGTGTCTACTTCTGGTGGGACCTCTGGGTTTTTAAAGCTCCTCAGGTGATTCTAATGTACACCCTTGGGGTCCTGACCATTTGCTGGTAAGGTGGTTCGTGATTTAGAAGGTTGAAGGGGAGATGCGTGTCAGCGTATTGTAGACATGGCAATGTAGTGAACTGTATGCAAATTTTGCAGAGTTAAGGTGGGCGGTGCAGCTGTGTCACCTGGTGGTCAGGGAGCAGCAGAGAGAGTTCTCTAGAGCTTGACTGATGTATTCCATCAGGAATCTAGTGGTAAGGTTCAGTGGTGAGGGTGAACTGTGCCACCTTAGTTAGGCTACCTGCTTCCCACCATGATGACGTGATGGCCATGGGCATCAAGGCAGGCGGCCATTGATCCTTAGAACCATTACTGTCTGTCCTCAGCCAGAGTACCTGTGACTCAAGAGCTGATAGACCTCAGGGGCAGTTTCCAGACCACAGGGCCACCAAAAGTCCCCTTGAACGATCACGTTCAGGATTTTGAATGATCCTCAATGACACGCTGAGTGATGCCTCGTCTGATCTCAACGCTGATGTGCAGTATATGCTGCCGGGGCACGGGTGGCTGTTCAGGAGGTAGAGGATCCATGCATTTCTTACCTTTGGGTGGACTTGAATTTCAGCCAACTCGGTGATAGTCTTGCAGAATTGCTTAGACCAGCAGCAACCAAACTGGCATGATGCAAAGTTCTCAGGCCATGGGGCTTTGGAGGTGGGGCTTTCCTGCCACCCTCAGCTAATGCGACAGGGTATCTACTGGACAGTTTGGGCTGCTCAGCTGGCAAATGTGAATATACAACTCTTTGAAGACTGCGATGAGGTAGGCACTGAACCAAGAGAGCTCCAGGCACAGGAGGTGGCTGTCAGCTGATGGGAACTACCCTCCCAGACAACCACTGGCTCAGTAGCAATGTCTCCCTGACAGAGTCATATACGTTAGCCATTACGTGTTTCCTCACATGATGTCACAACAGAAGTCGCTTAGGCTGGGGACTTCTTTTTTTTAACGTTTATTTATTTTTGAGACAGAGAGAGACAAAGCATGAACGGGGGAGGGTCAGAGAGAGGGAGGCACAGAATCTGAAACAGGCTCCAGGCCCTGAGCAGTCAGCACAGAGCCCGACGCGGGGCTCGAACTCATGGACCGCGAGATCATGACCTGAGCCGAAGTCGGCCGCTTAACCGACTGAGCCACCCAGGCGCCCCAGGCTGGGGACTTCTTGAGACAGGCTGGAAGAGTTGGCTTTGAGGATATAAGGTTAGAGTGATTTAGATGGAGGTCAAGGACAAGTTAGAAATAAAGAACGATCCCTGAAATAAAACACACAGCGAGGCTGGTGTGGGAGGAATCCCAACTCTTTTCAGAAGTCACTTGGGGCAATCAGGGTGGGAAAATAGGGCATGGACTGTTCAGATTCTTGATCCCCAAAGAAACCCTAGATTCTAGAATTCCCCGGGGGAAGGTGCTCCTAACCCACGAGCCCAGACCTTTTTACCTTTCGTCTCGAGGATACACAAATGTGCCCAGGAACATCAGTCTGGATCACCAAACTACACTTCTTGGGATTGGCCTGGAGGTGGCGCCCTTGCTGTTGGTCTGGAACCATTGGACGGAGGCTCAGGCAGGTCTGGAGGAGGATGTTACCCGGTGGAAGATGTCCTGAGGGCTAGCCTGGTCCCTTTCATCTCCTGGAAGAGAACAGGGGCGTCGCCCAAGCCTAAGAGCACTGCCACGTCTTTGAATTGCTCCAGGTCTATCTTGAAATCTGTGTTTAAATCCCATCCCCTTAGATCCAGAGTGATCTGGGTTCTAAATACGACACCCCGATTTCTTCGTAAAACATTTCAAATCTGGCCTTACCACGAATCCTTCCATGACACAGCTTAAAAATTCTTTTGATTAAGGGGCCCCTGGCTAGCTTAGTCAGAAAAGCACGCAACTCTTAATTGCAGGGTTGTGAGCTCGAGCCCCGCATCGGGTGCAGAGATTAGTTAAATAAGTCAAACTTAAAGAAAAAATTCTTCTTGATCAAAATGTACTCTAAGTGTTCAAAGGCCAAAGATACAGCTGACGTCCTTAAGGAAAAGATTGCGAGTAGGGCTAGATTGAGGATCCACTATACTTTCCTCCCCTGAGTCCTGCAGCCTGGCCAGCCCCCTCCTCAGTTATGTTGAGCCCAGGGTCCCCTAGTGGAGGGGTCAGGAAGGAGGCAGAGCTACAGGCAATCTGAGGCCCCTTGCTAGATGTGCTTCTGTTTCTTCCATCTCTGGGCCACTGCTCTGACCAGGGGACCCCCTCTCTGCAAACAGGTTGAGGCATGTCTGCAAGACTGCCTTCCATTCCCTGCCTCTGTGATCTGCTTCTAGTTTTCCAAACAGCAGAGCCTGTGAAATTAGGTCCAGCCTGGCCATGACTGCCCTCAAGCGTGATCCACTGTGTGCGCGTGTGTGTGCCTGTGTGTGTGCCTGCGTTCCCACGGCAGGGCAAAGCGGACCCGTTCCTTCTAGTCTCAATCCACGGGTACACCATCCCAGCTGAGGCGTGGGGAGCTCTCCCCATAGCCTCTTTATTTACTCTATGCCTCCAGCATCAGCTGGCAAATGAGTCCCAGGTTTCATTCACCACCTTCCCTTCCCCTAAAAAAAGGTCATTCGTTTTATGACCAAGCTCACATGCATTCACTTTGGAGTAAAGCAAATAAATGTTTAATAAAAGCTGGAGTCTCCTAAGACGTTGGCTGTCTAGCTGCCGGCTGAGAGAGCGGCATTCGTGAGGGTGAGGAGATAACGAAGGGGCCGATGTTACTCGGGGTAGCTTTCCACGGTCAGGAAATAAAAATATTCCGTCCCCGTATCGCTCAGGGAAAATGACCTGTTAGGAAGACCCAATGGGGCTTGGATATACTTGTACTTGCTTCACTGCCTATTTGCCAGGGCTGTTCAGGGAGCAGCGAGGTCCCAAAGAGTATGATGGAGTCCCCGGTTAGAAAAAAAGCTTGTGTGTCACTGCCCCCCCCGGAAACTAAATTTGTTTTGTACTGCCAGGCCCACGGGGCGGGGGGGTGGGGGTGCGGGAGGGGGGGCGCTCCGGATTCTTGAATGGTGCGCCTGTGGTAGGGAGGATCAGAGGCGACCCTGTAACTGTCCTGACAATCTCAGAAGAATGACACCGGGTGTGGCTGAAGGCTGGCAGCTGGCTGCTTCTAGGATGGGTGTTCCCAGTGGCTTCTGAGACTCGGGAATGAAGGACTAAAAATCACTGTGAATATTTGAAAGCATAAAGCCTATTTTCAGGCAAAGCAACACTAGCTTGAAATGTGCGTCTCTTCCCAGTTTGTTTTATCCTTGCCCTTTGGGTTGTTATTATTATTATTTTAATCTTTTCATTCCCTTCACTCAGAATGAGGGAGGTAATTGATTTCCTTATCAAGATGCCGGGCGATACATTTTTCACGGCTTTCCGGGCACACGGCGGATCTAAAACCATTGTCTGGCTGATGCAGGTTTCAGCTCCAATCATTTTTATCATCAAGGTAAACCTGCTGGCATATGTTTTTTTTCAAATTTTATTCATAAGTGTTGTCTTTTACCGGTCAAATAAATGATAGCGTTCTTTACTTTGTGATTGCGTTATCCAAAAATAAGAAAGGGTTTTTAACAATGATCAAAATGAAGCTTGTTAGATCATTTCTAATGGTAATGAATTGGTTCCTGAAGATTTGATTAAAGACAAAACTAGGTCAGTTTAAGCAGAGTCCAAATGAGACAGAAAGAAAGTCCATGGAGGGGAAGGAAAAAAAAAAAAGGAAGGTGTAGAAGCAGAGACACCGTAAAAGAAAAAATTTGAAAAGTATCAGGGCGCCTGAGCGGCTCAGTCCATTGAGCGTCTGACTTTGGCTCAGGTCATGATCTTGCGGTTCATGAGTTCAAGCCCTGCATCGGGCTCAGTGCCGACAGCTCAGAGCCTGGAGCCTGCTTCAGACTCTCTGCCCCTCTCCCGCTTGCACTCTGTCTCTCTCTCTCTCTCTCAAAAATTAATAAACATTAAAAATACTTTTTTAAGGGGCGCCTGGGTGGCTCAGTCGGTTAAGCATCCGACTTCGGCTCAGGTTGTGATCTCGCGGTCCGTGAGTTCGAGCCCCACGTCGGGCTCTGTGCTGACAGCTCAGAGCCTGGAGCCTGTTTCGGATTCTGTGTCTCCCTCTCTCTGACCCTCCCCCATTCATGCTCTGTCTCTCTCTGTCTCAAAAATAAATAAAGGTTAAAAAAAATTTTTTTTAAATACTTTTTTAATTTTGAAGAGTGTAAAAATCACAAAGGAAAACAGATCCACAAATCGCCTTGCATATTTTCTGTTTCTCTGTGTCCGTCTCTGTGTGTGTGTGTCTGTCTCTCTAAATCTTAGAAAAGGGACTGGAAAGTTTACTAATGGGTAATCACAGTTATCAGAATTATCAGAGGTAATAATAGTTAATAATATAAGACTGGCTGGCTTAGTCCATGCAGCCTGTGACTCTTGATCTTGGGTGGTGAGTTCGAGCCCCACGTTGGGGGTACAGTTCACTTAAAACAAAACAAAACAACACACTGTCAGCTGAAAATAAATTTTTTGCTGAAAGGGTGAAGAGAACTGATTACAGGAAGCCTAAAGTGGGGCACCTGGCTGGCTCAGTCAGTAGAGCATGTGACCCTTGATCTCGGGGTTGTAAGTTCGAGCCCCACATTGGGTGTAGAGATAACTTAATAAAATTAAAAAAAAAAGAAGACTTGAAGCATACCTATAACTTTCCCCCATTCCTTGAAGCACTTACGTATTTCTTACTAATTTTTATCAAGATATAATTCACATACCGTAAAATTCACCCTTTTAAATAAAGGTACAATTTAGTAGATTTTCGTGTATTCACAAGGTTGTGTAACCATCACCACTATCTGGTTCCAGAACATTCTCATCACCCCAAAAAGAAGCCTGGTGACCATTGGCAGTCACTCCCCATTCTCCCCTCTTCCATTTCCCAGCAACCACTAAGCTACTTTCTGTTTCTATGAATTTGCCTATTCTGGACATTTCATGTGAATGAATCATATAATATGTGGCCTTTTGTGATTGGCTTCTTTCACTAAGCATAAGTTTTCTAATCGTGGAAAAATACACTTAACTTAAAATCCATTTACCATTTTAAACATTTTATTTATGTACTTATTTATTTTTAAGCATTTAAGTTTTTAATTGTTTTTATTTTGGAGAGAGAGAGAGCAAACGGGGGATGGGCAGAGGGCGAGAGAGAGAACCTTAAGAAGGCTCTGCGCTCAGCACAGAGCCCAACTCCAGGCTCCATCCCGTGACCCTAGAATCATGACCTGAGCTGACATGAAGAGTCGGACGCTCAACCGACTGAGCCACCCATCTGCCTCCATTTTAGGCATTTTATTTATTTTTTTTTATTTAAAAAAATTTTTTTTCAACTTTTTTTTTTTTTTTCAACGTTTATTTATTTTTGGGACAGAGAGAGACAGAGCATGAATGGGGGAGGGGCAGAGAGAGAGGGAGACACAGAATCGGAAACAGGCTCCAGGCTCTGAGCCATCAGCCCAGAGCCTGACGCGGGGCTCGAACTCACGGACCGCGAGATCGTGACCTGGCTGAAGTCAGACGCTTAACCGACTGCGCCACCCAGGCGCCCCCATTTTAGGCATTTTAAAGCGTACAGTTCAGGGGCACCTGGGTGGCTAAGTGTCCGACTGCGGCTCAGGTCATGATCTCCCAGTTTGTGAGTTCGAGCCCCGTGTCGGGCTCCGTGCTGACAGCTCAGAGCCTGGAGCCTGCTTCCGATTCTGTGTCTCCCTCTCTCTTTGCCCCTCCCCAACTCGCACTCTGTCTCCCTCTCTCTCAAAAATAAGAATAAACATTAAAAAATAAATAAAAATAAATATTGAGTGGGGCGCCTGGCTGGCTCAGTTGGTGGAGCATCCAACTCTTGATCTCAGGTCGTGAGTTCAGGCCCCACGTTGCACAGGGAGCCTATTTAAAGATAAGTAAATAAATAATAAAAGTGAATCTTTATTGAGTAAGGGAAGGTGCCCCATGGACATTCCCAACTCCCTAAATTTGCTTCCCCCATTCCCACAGGCCAGGATGGTTTGTCTGCCTGGCTCAAGTCCTTTCCCCCCAAGGATACCACCTCCTCTGAGCACCTACAAAATGATCAGCTTTCACCCGTCAAGCTGTTCCAGTCCCTTCAACCCTGAAGTAGTCCTTCCCTTCAGTCTCAAGCTACCAATCGGTGTCTTTTTTGTGCCTTTAACCACGAGTCTCTCTTCAATTTCTCCTCCATCGTGCTAGATACCCTGGAAGGAGATGAACAAGAGGCAGTTCTACCCTAAGGGGCTCTCTCCACTTGCAGGTGGAGATGTGTGAACAAGCAAATACAACATGGCGAGAAAAGTGCAAAAGAGAGACACATGTGATCACTTGCTCAACATATGACCACAAATAAAGAGACGCATCTGTAAGGCTCAGTATAGCAAACCCAGGCAAGAGTCGATGCAGCCCTGAACGAATCAGAATTCGCCATCAACATATTTTAAAACACGTATGGTGCCTCGGGTTTCACATCCTGGCTCCGTGCATCAGCTATGTGACCTACACAAATTATGTAATCCTGGGCTCTCGTTTCTACCTAGGGGAAATAATACTTAATCCAGAGCAGCGCTGAGAGGGTTAAATGAGATAACATTTCATCATATATACACTTAATCAATGATATGTTTGAATTACTGTTGACAAAAATTTTAAATTTTTTTTTTAACGTTTATTTATTTTTGAGACAGAGAGAGACAGAGCATGAAAGGGGGAAGGTCAGAGAGAGAGGGAGACACAGAATCTGAAACAGGCTCCGGGCTCTGAGCTGTCAGCACAGGGCCCAACACGGGGCTCGAGCTCACGGACTGTGAGATCATGACCTGAGCCGAAGTCAGATGCTTAACTGACTGAGCCACGCAGGCGCCCCAATTTTAATTTGTTTTTTAAGTAAACTCTACCTCAAACGTGGGGCTCAAACTCACAACCCCGAGATCAAGAGTTGCATGTTCTCCTGAATGAGCCAGCCAGCTGCCCTGACAAAAAACTTTTTAAAAAAAGTTTTTCATGTTTTTAAAAAATTAATTAATTAATTAATTATTTTTTTGAGAGAGAGACAGAAAGAGAGAGAGCAAGCCGGGGAGGGGCAGAGAAAGAGGGAGCATTCAGCACCGAGCCTGATGCGGGGCTCGAACTCATGAACCGTGAGATCATGACCTGAGCCGGATCAACACGAATTTTACATACAGCAAAAGAAGCTGTCAGCACAAAGATGTTTGTGAAGTGCCGGCAAAAATTTGAAACCAGCAAAATCCTCTTGTTGGAACATTCTGCAGCCATTAAATTGTGAGAACATATTGTAGAGTCACAGATACAAACGCACTGAACAAAAGGGGTGTATGTGGTCTCATCTTGGCTATGTAAATACATCCCCAACGTCCCTGGGCCTTTCCAGCCTGTGGGTTTAATGAAGCTATATTCACCTTGTACCCAAATTTCTCTGCCTCATTGCCCCCACCTGCTCCTGCAGACCTCTGCAAAGGCCCTAAGGGACCTCGGGCGTAGCTAGAACATGCTTGCCCCTCCATCCCATGTCCCCAGTGTTCAAAACGTAGGTTCTTGATAGATACAGCCACTCTTTTTCCAGGACTTTGCCCTTGCCAACCTCACAAAGGACGTCCCCCTGTAGGGTGACCACCCATCTGGTTTGCCAGGACCTGAGGCACTTCTTGGGATGCCAGCCATTGGGTACTCAAACTGGGAGAGTCCTTAGCAAACTGGGATACGTTGGCCCTCCTATCTCACTGCACACGGAACTTCCAAGGCTACAAAGTTCTTAGGTGAGGTTTGTCTTCTCGGCAGGAGCCAGGCTGTGTTCCTCCCAGAGTAAGGACTGATGGATCACACAGAGGACTAGGTGAGTAGAAGATTTAGGCTTGGATTCGGGGGACTTTTCCCTGCTCCCAGGGAAGTGAGACAACCAATCAAAAGGTTGCTTGAGAAACAAGCGATCAGAGCATAGGTCTGGACAACAGGTGCTGGTCTGGGGGACGTGAACTCACGGTGGCTCGTGAAGTCAAGGGAGTGGACTAGAGGATCTGGGAAATTTGTAATTAGGACAGCACCTTGAAAATAATGACATGTGAGCCAACAGGTGTAGGGAAAGAAATCCACAAAAGAAATGAGGGGAGTGGCTAAAGAGACGGCAGGAAAAGTCGAATTTGAGGTTTGCAGTTTTGGGGCCCAGTTTCCCCAATCAGTTCTCGGTTTCCGTTTGGCCACGCCTTACCCCAGAGCCATTATTAATACTGACTGATCTGTCTCTAGACTTCTCTTCCTTTTCTTCTAGTTCCTGGAATGTAAGCGATTCCCCAAAGTCTGTATGAGGTACTCTTTTCTCTCTGCACTCTCTTCCATGATGGCTTAATTTACCCCCATGGCCGCCGTTTACATCTCAATGAGGCCGGTTCTCAAATTCTACCTCCAGTGTCAATCTCTTCAGAGCTTCCGTCCGCGTTTCAAACAATCTCCTGGACATTTCCACTTCATTTCCCCACCAACAAGCCAAATCCAGCCTACTTAGTATGAACCATGGCAGGATCATAATCATGGATGTTAGCATTGGAAGGAACCGTAGAGATGACCGAATAGAGACCTGCCACACCAGGGAGCTATGGCACACACTAGGGCACGGTGAATGAGATCTGGACAGGTGGAGATGTTCATCCTCCCTGCCCTCAGAGTTCATCATCCTCCCTGGACATTTTACCTCCCTGTCCACTATGGCCTCATTCTCTGATGGCCTTAAGAGAGTGGGGTCTGATAGTGAGCAAAAGACAACCATTGGCAGTCAGCTGCAGGGCACATCAGTGTCTACATAGAGAGGCTGGAGGGGTTTGTGACCCAGGTGCCCAAGGGTTGTGGGGAGCAATCTGGTGGAGAGGGGGGTATGGGTGAGTGTGTGTGTGGGGGGGGCGTAGGGGTGAAGATCCTAGCGCAGAAGCTCAGAAACTGTCTTCACGTACTTTTATTTTTTTACGTTTATTTATTTTGAGAGAGAGAGAGAGAGAGAAAGCTCAAGTAGGGGAGGGGCAGAGAGCAAGGGGAAGAGAGGGTGGGGGGGGGAGAATCCCAAGCAGGCTCCCCACTGCCAGCACAGGGCTGACACACCTCGAGATCGTGACCCGAGCCGAAGTTGGACACCTAACCGACTGAGCCACCCGGGCGCCCCCCTCGCACTCTTTTATGTTGGACAATTTTGCCTGTGGCTGATGTGCCGCAAACGATGTACAAGCCGTGAGGTGACCATTCTAATGATGCCTGTGTCTCGTTGTTATCTGGAAATGCTAGCCACGAAAAAGCTTGATTGGCTCTAACATCCACAAGAAATTCCATGGGCGCATTTGTCAATGAAAGAAAAGCAAGAGCTTTAAATATAACTGAAGTATAATTTCTACCGTGGTAAGTGTTGCAACGGTTATAAAAGACGCTTCAACTTTTTTATCACCTACTGCTGCAAACAGTTTCTTGTCATTTAAAGAGATCGCTGTTAAAGCGTCTGGATCAGGAATTGCAAGAGCTATTTAAAACACAAAGCTGAGAATATAAAGTTAGGTCCCGGGATTCAAATTCAAGTTTCTCGTTTAATACAAAAAAGGGCTTTTGGGGAAGCGTTACAAATTCACTGTTTGATATCTTCTATCTACCGCTGTATGTTTAAGTTTAATTTTTAGTACCATTGTACTTAGGAAGAGAACACTTTATTTTTACAAATGCAGTATGGCCCTGAAATGACCCTCCAGTTCCATTGGATGCTGTCATGTGAAAGGATTGGAAAGCACAGGTCTAACCTAGTCCCCCTCACTTATTCATGAGGAAACCCGGGCTGGGCTCCACCAGGGTTGAGCGAGCTAAGGTCACAGAGCTAATCACTTCCTTCCTAAAGCAGCGCCCGTGCTGACTTTCTGAGTCTTAACAGCAGCAGGTCTGTGATCCATCACTCTCTGAGTCACTCAAGTCCAAGTCAACTCGTGTTGACTTCTTTCTCTGTGTGTCAGATCTCCCTCGGTCTATGTCCCCTCCCCGGGATGATGGGAGCTGAAACCCAGGTCCTCCCCTCCCGGCCTTCCCTGCGGCCAGACTCTGTACTCACGCACACACATCCCAGCTTCGGAACTGGAAGCTGGCAGCGCTGTGGGGCAGTGCCCGGGGCCTAGTGTCGGTGTGTTACCAGGACAAGCTGGGACCTGTGCCAGGAGGCAACAACCAGGCCATCGCCAGCCTGATTTTGCACTTCCTGGTTGCATACTCAAAGTCTGGTTCTTGGGCACTCCCAGAGATCCTGTGAGCTTCAATCAGGCAGTGTTGGTTTCTGTTGCTTACAACCAAGAACCCAACTGGATAAAGAAATTGGAACCAGACTGGATGAAGTCTATAGACTCTCAGGGAAACGGGGTGGGGATGGTCTGTGACTGTCTGGAGAGTCTTTTGAGCTGGATGATAGAGAAAATGCTCCTAATATTTGGGATTTATTTTCTATTTTATTTTCTTTTTTAACATTTATTTATCTTTTGAGAGACAGAGCATGAGCAGGGGAGGGGCAGAGTGGGAGGGAGACACAGACTCGGACGCAGGCTCCAGGCTGTGAGCTGTCAGCACAGAGCCCGACGCGGGGCCTCGAACTCACGAAGCACAAGATCGTGCCCTGAGCCGAAGTCAGGCGCTTAATGGACTGAGCCACCCAGGCGCCCCGAGATTTGAGATTTAAACACCCCACGGCAAAATAATTCAACAGAATATGCGTCACCTGGAATTAAAGGCAAGTCTTTAGAAGACTGAATGGCTGTAACCATAGAACATACAATGGATGTGAGAATTTTGACTGTGGGGTGTGGAGCTTTCTTCCGACAGTGCTGAATATTTGGCGACTCTCTTAGATTCACAAGACAAATATATACCACATTTATATATATGCTGCTTTAACACATTTTCTATTTATTTATTTGTTTCTGAGAGAGAGAGAGAACTTGAGCAGAGGAGGGGCAGAGAGAGAGGGAGACAGAAGATCCGAAGCGGGGAGCCCAACGAGGGGCTCGAACTTACCAACCATGAGATCACGACCTCAGCCGCAGTTGGACACTTAACCGACTAACACATTTTCTAAATGACCCGGAAGCTCGCTAACGTTGAGCAACAGCACGAAGCAAAAGGTTCTTCAGCAGATCTAGGCTGCAGCGCAAGGAACTGTGCTAAGTGGTTCCTCATGACCCAGTGGGTCCACTGGTGCTCCGTGAACAACCACATGCTGGGATGCTGTATAGAGCCTGTGGCAGGCCCCCAAAAGAGCATCACTATGATGTGCTTAGGGTTTTTGGAGCAAAGCTTGCTCTCTTTGGCTAACAACCATTCTCCTTTTTCGAAACTGTTTTGTGTTTTAATTTTTTTTAATGTTTATTTTTGAGAGAGAGAGAGAGAGAGAGCGAGCACAAGTTGGGGAGGGGCAGAGAGGGAGACACAGAATCTGAAGCAGGCTCCTGTCTCTGAGCTGTCGGCACAGAGCCGGATGTGGGACTCAAACTCACGAGCTGTGAGATCGTGACCTGAGCCGCAATGGAGAGTCAGATGTGTGACCCACTGAGCCACCCGGGTGCCCCTCTGGAAACTGTTCTTAAGTTGCTGCCGGGCCCTGGCAAGATCGACAGTCTGGCCCTGGAGTACCAGGTGACCATGTAACCTACATGGCTTCTCATGAGCCGAGTTATCTGTCCCCATTGGCCATCAAGTGCCCAGGAGTCCTCCCTTCCCCAAGAGGACGTGGAATATATAAGAGCAGGCCTGAGCATTTTTTTGGAGAAGACACAATCGTGCAACTCCCAATATGTTTACTCACATTTTACTATCATCCTCCCTCAATTCACAACCGCGGCCTCCTGGGAAACTCCTATGACCATGTGACGAAGGAGGTCCCTTGAGCTTGTTTTACAGATGGTGTCAGCCGGGAGTGGATTGCTAAGGGGTTATAGTTGCGCTTGCAAATGGTCCTGGAAGGACAATGGCACAAGGGAATCGCCCAGTGGGTAGAGCTTGGAGGGGTATTCTCGTGGTCCTCTTTGCCTGGAGAAAGACGCTATACCAATTCATGGGCAGGTGGTCAGGGACTTAGATTGGTGACAAGGTCTGAGTGAGAGAACACAGACGAACCTCTCAGAGCAGACCGAGAAAGTAAGCGCGTTTGTGTCCTGCATGGACACTTACCAGAATGCTCCCACGGCTAAAGAAGGTTAAAGCTGGTGGACAAGAAGACCCGCCTTGTGGTTGTAGATCAAGCTCCTTTTCTAGTCAAGCTAATGCCTGTGTGTTGGGGTCACACAAACATGGGCTTCTCCTCGGTGAGGCTGACCTGGCTGTTGCTACTGCTGAGTGCCCATGTTTGCAAGAATCATTAGAATGGATTCTTTCTATCACGGTGGGTACAGTGAGTCAAGCCTCTTTGGGAAGAGGCTTACACTGAATTTGGATTTGCTTTTCCCACCAGCAATGCTTTTACCGTCGCCATCCTAGATGGGTTTACTACAGACCTTATTCGCCGTCACGGTATCTTACGTATACATCATGGCACCTGTCTTAGTCACTTTGGGCAGTTATGACAAGTTACCATAGTCTGGGGAATCTTTTTCTTTTTAATGTTTATTTATTTTTGAGAGAGAGGGAGAGACAGAGTGCAAGTGGGGGAGCAGCAGAGAGAGAGAGAAAGAGAGAGAGAGAGTCTGAGGCAGGCTCCGGGCTCTGAGCCCTGCAATACCCAATGCAGGGCTCAAACTCACTGTGAGATCGTGACCTGAGCTGAAGTTGGATGCTTAACCAACTGAGCCACCCAGGCGCCCCAGCCCCATCTCCTAATACCATCACATTGGGAGGTACAGTTTCAACATATGAATTTGTGAGTATGCAAACATTGGGTCCAAAACAGCATCTGACCAAGGAACTAAACAGTGAAAGGAGGAAAGAAACTGGCTGTCCTATCGGACTCCTAGCCCTGTTGTGGACCCCGACAACTGGCTTTGTAGTGAATGGTCCATGGAATACAGCTACCCAGCCAGTTGGAAGGCAACAGCTCGAGAGCGTGGATTCCATTTATACTTGGACCCAGCAGTTCTGGAGGTGTTCGTATCTTTCTCAGGAGTTCCTTTTCTGTTTAAATGAACTAGAGTCAGTTTCCATTGCTTGCAACTAAAACCTCCAAGTAATACAAAAATACCTCTCGGGTATCTGGCTGGCGTAGTTGGTAGAGCATGGCACTCTTGATCTCAAGCTTGTGAATTCAAGCCCCACACTGGGCATAGAGCTTACGTAAAAACAACCAACCAGCCTCGGTTTATGGCATCTAATTTTTTTTTTTTTTTTTGTAAAGGTCTTCCTCCACTACTAGCTTGCAAACCCTAAAGGCTGTCTGTAGTTTTACTATCTTTGTATTCCCTATAGTATATAAAACACTGTGCTTAAAAAGATTTTTCTAGGGGCACCTGGGTGGCTCAGTTGGTTGAGCGTCCGACTTCAGCTCAGGTCACGATCTCGCAGCCCGTGGGTTCGAGCCCCGCGTCGGGCTCTGGGCCGATGGCTCAGAGCCTGGAGCTTGCTTCCGATTCTGTGTCGCCCTCTCTCTCTGCCCCTCCCCTGTCCATGCTCTGTCTCTCTCTGTCTCAAAAATAAATAAACGTTAAAAAAAAAAAAGATTCTTTTAAATGTTTATTTCATTTTGAGAGGGGGGGAGGTGGGAGGGGCAAAGAGAGAGGGAGACAGAGGATGCCAAATGGGCTCATCGCTGACAGGAGAGAGCCCAAGGTAGGGCTCGAACTCACGAACTGTGACATCATGATCTGAGCCAAAGTCGGATGCTTAACTGAGCCACCCACGGCCCCCTAAACTTTTTTTTAAAGATTTTATTTTTTAAAGACTGTTTTTGAGAAATCTCTACACCCAATGTGGGACTTAAACCTACACCCCGAAATTAGAAGTCTACCAATTTTTGGCACTTTGCTGCCTCTACCAACTGAGCCAGCCAGATGTCCCAGAATGCTGTGCTTTACATAGTGAAGGATACAGGTTGCAAACTTGTAGACTCTGGGCTACATCTGAACTGCATTTATTTTGACCAGTCTGAAGTGGTTTGTTTTTTGTTTTTTAATTTTTTAAAATGTTTATTTTTGAGAGAGAAGACAGAGAGACAGAGTGCAAACGGGGTAGGGACAGAGAGACAGAGGGAGACGCAGAATCCAAAGAGGCTCCAGGCTCTGAGCTGTCAGCACAGAGCTGGACGTGGGGTTCAAACTCACGAACCATGAGATCATGACCTGAGCTGAAGTCGGATGCTCAACCAACTGAGCCACTCAGGCGCCCCGTGTTTTTGTTTTTTTTTTAATCGACTTGGTTGCCCTATATAAACCAAGAGATCTCCTATGAAATGCACACTTCCACCTTCTCTTGAAGAATTTGAAGATCTGGCTACCTTACACCCATATTTCTATAGCTGCCCTCTGTAAACAAAGCACAGGCTCTTCCATTTGTCAGTCTTCACTTTGCCCACTTTGTTTTCTTTGCTTACGTGGTCCTTGAAGGCCTATAAATTTGCCACCCTTGATGAAATAGAATTATACTGAGTTTACTTGGCAATTAATGCTTGTATTTTCATTTTCATTTCACTTGTGTTCTGTTCTTCTAATTAGGTTGTACTAAGCCACTTGGTGGACAGAATCCTCCTCACTATTTTTAAATCACTTTTTGGGGGCGCCTGTGTGGCTCAGTCGGTTAGCCACCTGACTTTGGCTCAGGTCATGATCTCCAGGTTCATGAGTTCGTGTTTGAGTTCCAGCCCCGCCTTGGGTCTGTGCTGACAGCTCAGAGCCTGGAACCTGCTTCAGATTCTGTATCTCTCTCCCTCTCTCTCTCTCTCTCTCTGCCCCTCCCCAGCTCGTGCTCTGTCTCTCTCTCTCTCTCCCTCAGAAATAAATAAAAACATTAAAAAAAAATCACTTTTTGGTTGTCACATATTCAATTTTTTTTTTAAGTAGGCTTCAGGAACAGCGCAGATCCCAACTTAGTGCTTCAACTCAGGATCCTGAGATCAAGACCTCAGCTGAGCTCAAGAGTCCCATCCTTAACCGACTGAGCCACCCATTCGACCCTTGATAGATATAAATATATGTAGAAAACTTTTCTCTAATCCCGAGCTGACCTTGATTCCTGTGAGTTGAACACCTGACTTGGTCTGGCGGTGCCTGACACTTCATCATCATGATTCGTTCCCTGGGCTAAGCTGAGATCTAGTGACTTTAAGAAATTAAAATTATTTCCAGAAAAGATATCACAAACACACAACATCTCGAACTAGGTTTTAGGCGGGAAGTCATCCTTTCTACTGCTAATAAGAAATTGGAAAGTTCTTGCCGAGGTGGTCGAGTTTCTAGCTGGGACACTGGGAAAGGTGGAAGGAGACTGGAATATAGCTGCGTTCCGGCTGAGGCTCTTCTGGTGGGGATTTTATCCACTGAATCTCAGAGCGACTTTCCCTCAGGGTCTGGCAGCCCAGGGCGTGGTTCCTGGCACAGCCCCCGGGTAGTTGTCATTGGGATCAATTTTAGGATTGTCTAGAACCAGGTCTTAGGAGTTTCACATTTCTGGGGGCTCGTCTCCCCGGGCCCCGGTTAATTTCCCTCTCGCGCTGGTGCAGGCGGCCCCCTCCGGACATCTTTTGGCTCTTTCAGCATCAGTTTCCCCCAAGGGGGCGGGAGGGGGACGAGTATGGAGCCGCTCCTGCCCTCCTCTCCGAACCGGGGAAGAGGAGACGTGAGAGGGAGGATCTGCTGAGTCCAGGCGCCGGCGGGGACTCCGCCGAAGCAGCGGTCTCCCCTGGCCAGTGCCCCGGGGCACTTCGCGAGCACTGCGCCCCTCTCTGCCGCGCCGCCCGAGTCCGCGGTCCAGCCGCGCCGCGCGGAGGCGCCCCTGCTTCCCCGCCCCCGACCCGGCGCTCCCGCGCTCCCCCTAGCGGCCGCCGCGCGGCCTCGCTCCGTCCCAGGCTCGTCGGCGGCGCAGCTCACGTGACCGCGCTCCGGGCCTGCGGCCGCTGTCGGTTCCCCCAGTCACCGAGCGAGAGGGAAGAAACAAGATGGCGGCTGAAGGCGATCCGGAGTGGGGCCCCAGCAATTCGGATTGAGCCTTCTCCCTCCACCCGCTTCCGCCGGCCGGGCCCCTCCCGCCCGGCCCCGCGGGCCTCCCCACCCGGCCCCGGCGCCCCCCACCGCCACCCCTCCGCCCGCCCCTCCCCCCTCCGCTTTCCCTTCTCCCCCCGCCTCGGCTCCGACATGAGGGGCCGGCGGGGCAGGCCGCCCAAGCAGCCCGCGGCTCCCGCTGCGGAGCGCTGCACCCCGGCCCCGCCGCCGCCGCCGCCGCCTCCGCCCACGTCCGGACCCATCGGGGGGCTCCGCTCGCGGCACCGCGGCAGCAGCCGGGGCAGGTGGGCCGCCGCCCAGGCTGAGGTGGCGCCCAAGACGCGGCTGAGCTCGCCCAGGGGGGGCAGCAGTAGCCGGAGGAAGCCGCCGCCGCCGCCGCCGCCGCCGGCCCCCCCCAGCACCAGCGCCCCGGGCCGGGGGGGGCGAGGAGGCGGGGGCGGCAGGACGGGGGGCGGGGGCGGCGGCGGCCACCTGGCCCGGACCACCCCGGCCCGGAGGGCCGTCAACAAAGTGGTGTACGATGACCACGAGAGCGAAGAGGAGGAGGAGGAGGAGGAGGACATGGTCTCCGAGGAGGAGGAGGAGGAGGAGGAGGAGGACGGCGACGCCGAGGAGACCCAAGATTCCGAGGACGACGAGGAGGATGAGATGGAGGAGGACGACGATGATTCCGATTATCCGGAGGAGATGGAAGACGACGACGACGACGCCAGTTACTGCACGGAAAGCAGCTTCAGGAGCCATAGCACCTATAGCAGCACTCCAGGTACCCACCCAGCCCAGTTGCTGCAGACTCCTTCCCCACCTCCTCTACCCTCCCCCCTCGCTCACTCCCTCTCTGGTCTCCCCCCACCCCCACCTCCCCCCCCAAACGGAGGGGAAATGCGACGGCACATCAAGTGGCAAAAAACTAGATTTACAAGAGGAAAGAGGCGCATTGTTCAAAATGGAGATTGCATTGTTGCAGTTTGCAGGCCACACACTCGCTCTCTCTTTCTCTCCCCCCAACCCCCTCTTTTTCCTCTTCAAAATTTGTGCCAGTGCAGTGTCTCC
The DNA here is from genome assembly GCF_018350175.1 of Felis catus. NCBI lineage: Eukaryota > Metazoa > Chordata > Mammalia > Carnivora > Felidae > Felis > Felis catus. Next base: position 47,537,372 of record NC_058381.1, on the reverse strand, counting down.
ACCGGGCAGGATTGAAACTTTGGCACACACATTTCCATTGCATTCATTTTTCTCCCCTTGTTTTGGTTTGGTTTTTGGAATGAAAGAAGCCTCTTGTTTTGCAAACCTCTTTGCATTTCTAATGTGGTTTCTTTTAGATTTTTATTATATATCTGTTCCTTAAAAGGGAATTGAGGATTTAGACAGATTGTGGCACACAGATACACAAAAACATGCTTCTCTTCACACTCCTAGCAGTGTGGTTTTAAAATTGTGTTAAGGAAATGGATCAGTTGGGTTAGTAGGGGAGCCTTATCTGGTCCTGTGTGTTTGTTTTTATCCTCGGGTGCTAATGGGCTCGTGCAACAGTTGCTAGTAAATGGCTGATTAAAAAGCAACGTAGAAAACCAGACGAAACCAAAACGAATTTGGCAGTACATTCGATTCCAAGTCATTTTGGTAAAATCCAAAATAAAAGTAGGAAAGCGTTAGCAACACGCGGCTTAGCTAATTCGATCCCTTTGCTTCGCCTGAGAAATGCAGTTTCGGATCACCTGTTGCAGAAGATGTATAGTTGATCATGCAGACATAATTGCTGAAGGTGAACTTTTGGACTAACTTCTGAGTTACACAGCAGAAGTACGTGGGGATTTATTACAAAATGACTTTTTTTTTTTCCCCATTCTGTTTCTAAGGATAAGTCTTCCTTGGATGTGTAATGAATTTCTCCAGGGTGACTTCTCTCCTGTTTTCTCACAGAAAGTTTCTCTGGGCTGGTGCTGAGATGCATTTGTTTTGTTTTGTTTTGTTTTGTTTTGTTTTGATTTCAAACACACAATTGCTGCTTTGTATTAAATACGCAGTTGCAGGTTACTAAATTGTGAAAAAAAAATGTAATTTGTAACAATAATCTACAAGATTCTTCCTTTACATTTTCGTTAGTCTGGATTACCTAAATTAGATTCCAGTTTTATGATCATTTACAAAGTTAAGTTTATGAAGAAATAGGATGTTAAAGTAATTAAGGTGTGTCACTGGTTTTAAAAAGAGACTAGGGTAGCAGAAGAGGTTCAATTAAAATATTTCCATTTTTTAATAAATGCTTAACTACTTACGGAGGAGTGTATTAAGCCAGACTAGACTCATAGGGGTTGTCTTAACAGCAAGTGCAGCAGGTAATTTTTTTGCCTGACAGAATAGTTGCCTGCCTTTGCCCGGTTGGGGGGGGGGGTGGGGAGAAGGAAGGGAGGCTGGGAGGAGATTGAAGGGAATGAATCAAGTTCAAGTATTTATGTCTTGCACGTAGAAGGAACTGCATGCCACTTTTCATTTCTCGCCAAGTTAGTATCTTTTGTAGTAATAGTTTTTACCTTACGAAATCGCATGTGGTTCTTTCTGCCCAGAATTGAAAGACCCATAGAGACTGAATTACACTATCTGAGCAAGTTATTTGGGGCTAGACAGAGCTGAGGCATTTTGGCAGGGTTGTTCAGCTAACTTTGACCTCTCTTTGAGGGACCAGCAGGCAATACTTAGGGTTGAGAGCTTGTGTGTATGCCGACTTAAATTACAATTTGTGTTTAGGTTTCCTTTAAAAAAACAAAAAAACAAAAAGCAAACTTGTATATTTGTGTACTTCCGTGACATTTTGTTTTTATTAATGATATTTGTATCCTACCTGGTAGGATTCTTGTCCTATGTTTACATGAAGTTAAGGATTATATCTTTTTGTATTAATCTTCTATCCCTTGCAGTTCCTAGTACAGTATCTTGCACATAGCAGCCACTCATCAAAGATTGGTTAGATAAATGATTGTTAGGCAAGAGCTGTAATAGATGGAAGTTTTGATAATTCTGCAATGGGTGCCATAGCTCCTAAATACTTGGGATTTGGGAAACTAAAAATTAGTCTAAGTAAATTTTGATAGTTTGACCAGTGAGTGTTTTTAGTAGCAGAGTTAGTGTGTTTCGTTTACACTATTTCATATTTCATACGGCTATTTCATATTACCTGCCAGGCATTTGCCTCTCTTTATTGGATGTGGTGTTAACTTGTTGGATGATTTACTTTTTAAAGCACATTATTTCTCAAGATTAGGGTAAAAGGGATCATGCATTTTGTGTTCTAAACTTTGAGAATATGTCCACTTGGCTGGAATGAGTAACAGTGCATGACAGTGAGTTGTTGAGGCTGAGCACGAGTTTCATTGGTTTTATTGTCTGTACTTCCAGACAATAAAGGCTGGGAAGGAGGCTGTCAGGTAAATGTGTATATGTGTATGCTTGGGAAGAAAAAAACATTGTGGGACTTGATATCCCAAGAGCACATAAAGAAATAGGATTGGTGGCTTTGAATCCTGTACTGTCAAAGCTACTGTCAAAGGATTACTCTTTATTGGTAATTTAGAACAACTTGATTAATTTTTGTAGACTAGAACTTTGGCTTTAAGTACTAACATGTTAAATTCCCAGCAAAAGAAATTATTCACTAGTTTATTCGTCTATCGACTACTATGTAGGTAATATGACTATTCATGATGCAAAGACGTTGGTTGGTACTACAAGCTTACTTTTCTAAAACCGTCAATTTTTTTTTAAAGTTTATTTATTTTGAGAGAGAGAGAGAGAGAGCGCATACGAGCAGGGGAGGGGCAGAGAGCGAGAGCGAGAGCATCCCAAGCAGGCTCTGTATTTGGGTCCACAAAGGGCTCAGACTCCTGAACCGTGAGACTGTGACCTGAGCCGAAATCAAGACTGGATCAACGGACTGAGCCACCCAGGTGCCCCCCACCATCGATTTTTTTTTTTAAGGTTTTTTTTTTTTTTTTTTTTTTTTGTAATCTCTATTCCCAATGGGTAGAGATCAAGAATGGCATGCTCCACCAACTGAGCCAGCTAGGTACTCCTAAAATCATAGATTAACAAGTTTTTTTTCATTGGAGAGTTAAAGGTTTACCTTTTATGGAGAAAAATTTTAAGTGGGTACATAAGGTATTCACATGACAGTGTGATAGAGATGACAGTTTGTTAATATAAAATTGAAATCATCTAGTTTTTTCAGCTAGAGGCATTTGGCTAAAAAGTCTTTTATTTTTATTGTTTAATTTAGAATATTTTAGCCTGTAGGTTTTATGATATATTTTGTCAACACACTGAGAAAGACTATATAGAAAATGTGTTTTATTTTTTTATTTTTATTTATTTTTTAAATGTTTATTTTTGAGTGGGGCGCCTGGGTGGCTCAGTCGATTAAGTGTCCGACTTTGGCTCAGGCTGTGATCTCACGGTCCGTGAGTTCGAGCCCCACGTCGGGCTCTGTGCTGACAGCCCAGAACCTGGAGCCTGCTTCAGATCTGTGTCTCCCTCTCTTTCTCTGCTCCTTCCCTGCTCACGCTCTGTCTCTGTTTCTCAAAAATAAATAAATGTTTTAAAAAAAATTAAAAAAACTAAAAATGTTTATTTTTGAGAGAGAGAGAAAGTACGAGCAGGGGAGGGAAGCGAGTGGACAGAGCATCTGAAGCAGGCTCTGTGCTGACAGCAGAGAGCCAGATGCGGGGCTGGAACTCATGAACCATGAGATCATGACCGGAGCTGAAGTCAGACACTTAATCGACTGAGCCATCCAGGCGCCCCAAAAATGTGTTTTAATAGGCATTTGGTGTAATTCTGGCAGCACCTTAAAATCAAGCATTTGCTAAATTAAAAAAATTAAATCATACTTGAAACTGAATTTTTTTTTTTCATGTAACCTGTGTGGGACTTCTGAGGTATTATACTTAGTTGGAATTATGAAATTTGGAACCTCTGATGACTTCAGAAAGCCAAAGACCTGGTGGTACCCTGGGAGAGTAGGTGATTTATATCCTCTAAGGATTATGACAGAGAACAGTGACCTCTATGCCATGAACGAACTGTAGATTTATCTGAAGCAGAATTTGTTACTGGTTTGGCATTATTTATTCCAACCAGTGTCAACCAAGTATCTTTTCAGTGTTTGTGTAATTCCTGATTGCTACAAGTCAACTACAAAATGCAGTAGAGATTTAGAGGAGGATGAGATCATACCATACCCTCTTTGGGGGAGTTGGTGTGGGTATATGCTTTCTGGATGGGCATGTGCAAGGTGATGATGGATAGACCAAGGGAGGGAGGAACATGAACTAAGGCACTGATTTTTTTTTTTTTTTTTAAAGATTTTCTTTTTAAGTAACCTCTACACCCATCATGGGGCTTGAACCCACAACCCTGAGATCACGAGTCACATGCTCCACAGACCGAGCCAGCTAGGCACTGATTTTAAAGTGTGGGCAGTCTTAAGTAACCTGGTTTAGCAAGAGCATGAGCATGTAAATAAGAAACTAGGAGTGCCTGCATGGCTCAGTTGGTTAAGTATCTGGCTCTTGATTTCAGCTCAGGTCGTGATCTCACACTTCGTGGGTTTGAGACCCACGTCGGGCTCTGTGCTAACAGCTCAAAGCTTGCTTGGGATTCTCTCTCTCTCTCTCTTTCTCCCTTTCTCCCTCCCCCCCCCCCCCCTGCTCTTGCTCTCTCAAAATAAATATGCATTAAGAGAAAATTAAAAAAAAAAACAAACTGTAAAGGTCTGTCGTTGGGCAGTATCTAGAGAACCAGGCTATAGTGTTTGTACTTTCTGACTCTCATCTGTAGGGTAAATATCAGGCTGGATCAGTGATCCTCTGTCATTTTTCATTCCTGGAACACCCGGGGGATGTGCTGTATTCCCATCAGCAGCACGCAGGAGAATGAAACAAAACCAAATCAAATCATGGAGACTTTTGTTAAGTCACCATTGCAGCCAGCTCATTCCCCCCAAATTGAGAGTATTACTGGAGGAGGTAGTTTCTGAAGCTGCCCCCTACCCCATCTGTTTCAATTCTGTTTCATTTGCGGGTATTGGTGATTGATCAGAAGATCTGCAAACAAGTGGAGTATGATTTTAGTAGGATGTTAGCAAGTTTAGCATGGCTTCTGTTCTGCAGGATGGATTGGAGGGTGAGGTAGCCAGTGGGAATCCGGAGGGTTTGGAAGCACTGAATGGAAGATCAGTTCAGAAGGTTCCTCAGAGTTCTCCAGGCCTCGACAACATCAGAAGTGTAGACAGAGGAATGCGTCACATAGGCTTCTGGAGGAACGGTCGTGTTTTGAGTGGCAATAGGAATTCAGGATTATAAGGGAAATGAGTGGGATCTGTTTTCAGATATCTGTATCTGAAGAGGTTAAACATGAGAAGTAAAAGAAAGAAAATGAGGGCCTCCACGAGTTATTAAAAAGTTGGGCAGCCTGATCTGTGAGTGGCGAGCAGGGACATCTGAGGTATGCAGTAGTACGCTGTCTTGTGTACAGTTTGCGTTCATCTTCTTTCCCGGGATGTACTTGGAAGTGGAGCTATGTACTGAAACGTGTACGGACGGCGGGACTGGGGTTGTTGAGGCCAGGAGCTCTGATCTAGTCTAGTAGACTCTTTTCGTCCTCAGTACCTTGTGTGCTCCCTGTGTCTGCGGATCCCTGGAGGGGGTGTACAGGGGCTGTAAGGTGGTGATTGTGGTGGGGGACTCAGACCGGAGCAGATCCTAGCAGATACCCTCTTTGCATTGAATTGATTCCTCCCTTCTTGCCCCTTAGCCAAGCCTGAACCCCGAATCCCGCTTCCTGCTTTCCAGGAGGCATCTCCCAGAAGTCTTCCCAGAGTACTGTTGCTCACCTTGGTCTTTTTTTCTCTTTGAATGCCTGCTTATAGCCTATATCATAGGCTCAACTTCATAGTTGAGCACTAGTTTAGCATTGACCCTCATTCTAATTTTTTCATGCTTTCAGTTCTTTAAAATGGTTAAGCCTCAGGAGGCAGAACATTTCTTTAAAAAAACACAAAACTTACACTTGCAAAATGCACTTTAAGATTTTATCTTTTTAAGTAATCTCTACACCCAATGTGGGACTTGAACTCATAACCTCAAGATAACTGAGCCAGCCAGGCATCCCGGCAAAATGCACTTTAAAAGTGCATATATGTAAAATCATATAGAAAGAATGAAAGTGCCTATAACTCAATGTAATTATGTTTTAATTGTTTTGTTTATTGGTATATGTAAAATTATTTTATATTTTTCTAGCTATTAAGTTCTGTTACTCAAATATTACGTTTTGACTACTGAATGATTTTTTAAAATAGTAACAGTAATAGCTAACATTGATTGGACACCTAAATTACTGAGTAACTCTCAAACAGTATTTATTATTTTTTAATTTTTTAAATGTTTTATTTATTTATTTTAAGAGAGAGCATGCGCATGTCTGCGCACAAGCATGCATGAGTGGGAGGGGGGCAGAGAGAGAATCCCAAGCAGTCTCCATGCTATAAGTTTAGAGTCCCACTTGGGGCTGGATCTCACTAACCATGAAATCTTGACCTGAGGCAAAATCAAGAGTCAGAGGTTTAGCCAATTGAACCACCCAGGAACCCCAATAATTCCATTTTTTTAAGTCTTTTTTTTTTAAGTTTATTCATTTTTGAGAGACAGAGAGAGAGAGAATGGGGGAGGGGGAGAGAGAGAGAGAGAGAGAGAGAGAGAGAGAGAATCCCAAACAGGTACCATGCTGTCAGCAAAGAGTCCACTGTAGGGCTTGAACTCACAAACCCGTGAGGTCATGATCTAAGCTGAAATCAAGAGTTGGACGCTTAACCAACTGAGACAGCCAGGCACCCCCCAATAATTCCATTTTTTGAAACAACAGCTTTATTGATATAAATATATATATTTCATAAAATCCACCCTTTTTTAAAGTGTCTAATCGAGTGGTTTTTTTTGTTTTTTTTGTTTTTTTTTAAATTTTTTTTTTCAACGTTTATTTATTTTTGGGACAGAGAGAGACAGAGCATGAACGGGGGAGGGGCAGAGAGAGAGGGAGACACAGAATCGGAAACAGGCTCCAGGCTCTGAGCCATCAGCCCAGAGCCTGACGCAGGGCTCGAACTCACGGACCGCGAGATCGTGACCTGGCTGAAGTCGGACGCTTAACCGACTGCGCCACCCAGGCGCCCCTAATCGAGTGTTTTTTTAATATATTCACAGAGTTGTGCAGCCATCGGCATTCCCTAATTTCATACCAGTTTTTCATATCTTCCCCCAAAAGAAACCCATACCCATAGCAGTCACTCCCGGTTCTCTCTTTCCTCCATTGCCACCCCCTGACAATAACTATTTTCATTCTGTGTTGATTTGTCTTTTTTGGATGAAATTTCATATACATGGAATCATACAACATGTAGCTTCTTTCACTTAGCATAATGTTTTCAAGGCTCATGCATGTTGTAGCACGTAGCAGAACTATATTTGAATAATAGTCCATTATATGGACATACCACATTTTGTTTATCCATTCGTCCAGTGACGGAAATTTGAACTGTTTCCACTTTTTGCCTGTTACGAATAATGCTGACATCAGCATTTTGTGTATAGGTTTTTGTCTCCACAGTGTTTTCATTTCTTAAGGGTGTAACCTGGGAGTGGAATTGGCGGATCATTATAAATACAGTCTTGATAAAATCATTTTGATCAGACATTTTGTTACGATAGTTTTAGAACCGTTCTCTTACGATGAATGAGAGCTGGGTTGTAAGTCTTTCGTATTATCTGTGATTTTTGGACTGCCTTAGGTCATTTTGGATAATTTATTCCGGAAGGATTTGTCAGAAGACTACTGTGAGTGGAGTCATACCATTGATTTCCACACTGTGAGTGTGGGGACTTGTGGCAGGCACCTGCGTGTGTGAGCCCACCACAAAATTTTAGGCTGTTAAGATGTATGAGAGTCTGAGGAGTATAGATAAATTTTGTGTGTGTCAAGGATCTAAAGAGGTAGCATGGAGCATAGAGATTTAAAGTGGAGAATCTGGACCAGACTTCATGAATTTGAATCTGGGCTCTGTGGTGAATGGGCCATTTGCTTAACAGTGTCTCACTTTGCTCATTTCCTCATAAAATGGAGATATCATAGCATTTAATTCAGGGTGTTGTGAGGATTAAATGGTTAATACATGTGAAATGCCTCGGACAGTGGCACATGGTATAAAGATTCAACAGATAGTAGCTATTATTATCGGTTGATACGTTCCTGAACTGAAGATGGAGATTCTGTGAAGATATCAGGGCCTTAATTCCAGTCTAGTGAAGTAGTATTTTATTCTGTCAGAAGATGTCATCCGATTCGCCAGGTCTAAAAATATTTTGAGGACCCCATTTAAGTAAAAATATGCATTAAAACAGAGCTTTAATACCCCCCCAAAAAGAAATATTGAATGTTTAACTTACCCATTAAAAAAATTTGGTTTACCTCACATCTGATTTATTCCAGAACTATTATAAATAATATATTTCCTTCAGTTTTTTGCAGTGGTCATTAAAGTAATAGAAAGCACCCTTGCTACTCTAACTCTTTGGTAGTTCGTGCTGCCTTTCTCTGCCTGTTCCTTCAACACCAGTTTTCCAGGTTTGCAAGCCAGCCCATGCATGGCCCTCTCACCACCTCCCTTCTTCCCCGGGGAGCTCATCTGTTTTCAAGTTGTTTTTAAGAATTGTGGTGAAAATTATAAAAATAGTGCAGATTTACTCTTTTGGGAAAACACACATAATACAAAGATGAAAATGAAAATCTATAATCTCACCAACCAGAGGTAACTACCAGGAATGTTTTTATACCATTTCCTATAACATGTTTTTACCTACATATTTTTAAAAAGGTACAACTAGGATTATATCAGACAAACTGTTTTTAATTGGTATATAGCAAGATTTTCCCCTGTCACGGTCTTTATCAAGGTAGTGTATGAACATAGGTAACATAAATTAAAATTGTATTAAAGGCTCATAGTGAACAAAAGCAGCTCCCTGCCTCTACCTCTTTCCACCCAAGACCCCTCCAAAGGTGACTTTCAATTCTTGAGCTGTATCCCCCCCCCCCCCCGGGATTTACCACAGTATTTTAAAATAATATGCTTATATTTGGTTTATCAGTTTCTGACATTTCTCTTTTGACTTTGTTAATGATAGATGAAGATTTAGCCTTATTATAATTACCCTTTTCCATATCTTCTCATTATAGCATGATTTTTGGATAAATGTTGAGGAATATATTACATTATCATAAGTATGTAAATATTGACAGTTGAACCAAATACCGTGCTATAATTATAATTATTATTACTAACTATTTTCCTGGAGTTCATTGCCTTATTTTTTTTACTTGGTTAATGTTCTATGTATCTAGCCCAGTGCACTGTCAAGTCTGTAAAATATCTCCTACTATTTTCTAAACTGTCAAATGTAACAGTTCCATGGGTGCCTGGCTGGCTCAGTTGGTAGAGCATGCGATTCTTGATCTTGGGGTTGTGAGTTTGAGTCCCACACTGGGTTTAGAGATTACTTAAAAATAAAATGTTTAAAAAAAAATAACAGTTCCATGTTTTTTGCTTGTTGATCTCCCTTCTGCACCCCTCTCCATTTATGCTTTCACCTGAACTGATTGCTCTTGTAGATTTTTTGAACATCACATTGGAACTTCTTTTTTGCCGCTTCCCCATGTAGATTCTGTTTTTGGAGTCTTACATTTTTCCTGATCTACTGCTCTTTTTCAGCACAACCTCTAGTTGCTTCCTAAGAATGGATGTGCACGAGAAATAAACTTAAAAAAAAATCATTTATGTTTAAAATGCCCTTTGCAACTCTAATACTTGATAGATAGTTTGGCTGGGTATATAGGATCCTAAATTTAAAAATCAGTTTCACTTGAAAGATTTGCTTGATTGTATTCCAGAATCTAGTGTTGCTGCTGAGAAGTCTATTCTCAGGGCCATTCTGATGGCTTTCTTCACGTGTGACTTGTTTTTTTCCTTTGTAAAGTTTTTAGGCTCTTTTTATGGTCTCTACTTTCATGAGGTTTTTCAGTAATACCATATCCCTTGATGTAGGTTTTTGTTTTCATTAACTGCGCTGGGTGCTTGGTGGTCCCTCTCCCTTCTTTTTAATTAAAAATTTTTTAATTTTATTTTAAGTAAACTGGACATCACGTGTGGGTCTCAGACTCAGGACCCTGAGATCAAGAATCCTATACTCTACACCCTCCACCCACTGAGCCATCTTGGCACTTTTGGTGGGTCCTTTTAAAATGGAGATTTAGGGGCACCTGGGTGGCTCGGTCGGTTAAGCGTCCGACTTCGGCTCAGGTCATAATCTCATGGTCCGTGAGTTCAAGCCCCGCGTCGGGCTCTGTGCTGACAGCTCGGAGCCTGGAGCCTGTTTCAGATTCTGTGTCTCCCTATCTCTCTGCCCCTCCCCTGTTCATGCTCTGTCTCTCTGTCTCAAAAATAAATAAACGTTAAAAAAAAAAAAATTTAAAATGGAGATTTATTTGTGTTCTTTAATTTTGGGAAAGTTTTTTCTGTTATTTGCTCATTTTCCCCCAAATTTGCTTTGTTTTCTTCTTGGACTCCTAGTTAGATGTTGGATCTGTTAGACTGATCTTACTAAGTTTCTTGTCTTTTTAAATTTTTTTTTTTGTCTTTTTGTCCTTTTTGTCTGCTTTCGGGGTGATTTCTTTCTTTTTCTTTTCCAGACTTTCTGTTAAGTTTTTATTTCAGCTATCAGATATTTAATTTCTAGTCTTTTAAAAAATTTTTTTTATGGAGTGCCTGGGTGGCTCAGTTGGTTAAGTGTCCTACTTCGGCTTACATCATGATCTCATGGTTCGTGGAAGGCAGCTATGCTCACCACTGTACCACCAACGCTCATGGTTCGTGGGTTTGAGCCCAATATCGGGCTCTGGGCTGACAGCTCAGAGCCTGGAGCCTGCTTCGGACTCTGCGTCTTCCTCTTTCTCTGCCCCTCCCCCGCTTGTGCTCTGTCTCTCTGTCTCTCAAAAATAAACGTTAAAAAATTAAAAAAAAAAATTTTATTGTAACTAGGCTCCATGACCAACATGGGGCTTGAATTCATGACCCTGAAACCAAGAGTTGTACACTTCTACCTACTGAACCAGCCAGGCACCCCAGTTATTTAATTTCTAAAAGTTGCTTTTTTTTGTTGCCTTTTTATAGAAGCATCCTGTTTAACGATATATTTTCTTATGTTTCTTATTAATGGTAATTAAAAAATTATTGAAGTACACCTTTCATATATAATAAAATTCACCCTTTTTAGTATATAATTTTGACTCTAAGTTTTGGCAAACACATACAAGGCTGTGCACCGCCATGTTAATTCCATGTTAATTTGCATTTACCTAGTGATTAATGATGCTTAATATCTTTTCATATACTTATTTGCTTGTCTGTGAAGCAAATCTTTGGTGAAGTGTCTGTTGAAATATTCTGCCCAATTTTTAATTATTGAATTACTGAAATATTTAATTTTTATTATTGAATTTGGAAAGTTTAGCTAACAATAATTATTTATGTTACATAACTTCCCAAAGCTTTTTCCTCTGTTCCTATGTTAGATCATCCTCTTCTTGGAAGTAATGCCCTTTCTTATCTTCTTATCTCTCTGATGACATTTAGTATAGTTTTCTTGAGCTTTTTTTTTTTTTTTTGTTACCTCAGATTCCATTCTTTTTGTTTTGCTTGTTGTTGTTTGTTTTAAATGTTTATTTTTGAGAGAGAGAGCGAGAGAGTGTGTGCGATGAGTGGGGAGGGGCAGAGAGAGAGGGAGACAGAGGATCTGAAGCAGGTTCTGTACTGACTGACAGAGCCCGATGTGGGGCTTGAACCCATGAACAGCGAGATCATGACCTGAGCTAAAGTCAGATGCTTAACCAGTTGAGCCACCCAGGTGTCCAATTTGTTGTTGTTGTTGTTTTAGTAGGCTCCATATCCAATGTGGGGTTTGAACTCACAACCCTGAGATCGAGTCACATGCTCTACTGACTGAACCAGCCAGGTGCCCCAGATTCCATTCTTCTCTTTCAGTTTTCTCTCCTTAATAGTGGAGGCTTTTTTTGGATACCATGAACCTTAGCTGTTCATGGAGTGAGACACTGAATAGCACCCACTCTGGGTAATGGGTGGCCATGGTTTCTCAACTGGTAAGTTTCACTGTAAGGTGATTGGGGAGTGAGACTTCCTTTTCTTTGGTGGAACCCCAGATACCAGTATTTATTTTTGTGTATTTTCATTTTTCTCTTTTTTATTTTTCTCCTGTGAGTCTGTTTGCTTTCTTAAGGGAAGATTTCTTAAATTTCTTGCCTGTGGCTGGAACTTAGGGGTCTGAGAGAGTGTGTATGCCCAGTATCCTGGGAAATTAGATGACGGAAGGTGGCTAGGGCTCTCACGTGTATGCACGTGTCACTAAATTTCCCATTAGGAACCCTGAATTAGCTGTCTCATTCCTCCCCTCCACTTCTGAAAGTTCTTCCTCTCTGCGAAGTCAGATTCCTCTTCTCCCAGTTCCACATTCCACAAATTCTCAAAAATTGCTTTACTGCTTATGTCTTCTCTCCTGTTTTTTTTTTTTTGTTACTTTCTCCCTTCTCCACTTGTCTTGAGATACAATTGACATATAACATTAAAGTAGTTGTGTACAACATAATGATTTGATATATATTGCAAAATGATTACTGCAATAAGTTAACATCTATCACTTAATGTAGTTAAAAACTTTTTTTCTTGGGACACCTGGGTAGCTCAGTTGGTTAAGTGTCTGACTTCGGCTCAGCTCGTGAATTCAAGCCTCGCGTCGGGCTTGGAACCTGGAGCCCATTTTAGATTCTGTGTCTCCCTTTCTCTCTGCCCCTCCTACTCTTACTCTGTCTCTCAAAACTAAACGTAGGGGTGTCTGGGTGGCTCAGTCGGTTAAGCGTCCGACTTCAGCTCAGGTCATGATTTCACAGTCCGAGTTTGAGCCCCGTGTTGGGCTCTGTGCTGACAGCTCAGAGCCTGGAGCCTGCTTTGGATTCTGTGTCTCCCTCTCTCTCTGCCCTTCCCCTGCTCATGCTCTGTCTCTCTCTTTCTCAAAAATAAATAAAGAAGAAAAAAAAATAACTGTAACGTAGGGTAGACCATGGTAAGTGTTGTAAGAAAAAGAGAAATTAGGGAGAGAAGTCACGTTCTATTGGGAGATCAGAACCAGTGTCAAGAATAAGGTTGAACTTTAGATATGCTTTGTAAGTTGGGTAAGATTTCTCCAAGTAGAGGTTGAATAAGAGAAATGAGGATATGAATTATAACAGATGGACAGAAAGATGCCTGTTTAGGGTCTACATGCTTGTGGTTTGAGTGTTCAGCTAAGACTATAGAGAAAGGGAGATTGTATTTGGGTCCAATTTGAATGAATGCCAGTCTGAGAAATTTGTACTTAGTTGACAGTCATTGAGTGTTTTAAAAGTGGAACATGTCATGATAAAGCTGATTAAAAAAAAAAAGTCTGGCTTTGGTTTATAGGATTTATGTGATTATGTATAGCATTTTTTAAAAGTTTATTTATTTTGAGAAAGAGCACATGTGCACCAACAGGGAAAGAGCAGAGAGAGGGGGAGAGAGAAGATCCCAAGCTGGCTCTGTGTTGTCAACACAGAGCCTGACTCGAGGCTTGAACTCATGAACCATGAGATCATGACCTGAACTGAAATCAAGAGTTGAACACTTAAACAACTGAGCCACTGAAGTGCCGCATATAGGATGTTTGTAATAGGAGAAGACTGATAGAATATGACTTTTAATAACTACGTAAGATTCCATCCTAAGGCTTTGTCAAAATAGTTAAGCTGTACTCTGTTTACTGGCTATGGTTGCCTTCAGTGGCTATTCTTTTAGATAGATCTTGGTTCACATCCCTGATTTTTTTTAAGGCTTTACTATGTATTATTAATATATTATAAATAGTATGTAAAATACATATATGTAATATATTCTATGCATGTTATAATATGTATGTAACATGATATACCATTATATTATAAATACAGTAAATATATTTTCACCAGCCGTATACAAATATATATTTCACCAGCTGTCATTTTGCCAGCACTGGTTATTTATAAAGCATCTTTGCATTCGATGGGTTAAAAGCTCTCTTGTTTGAATTTGCATTTCTTTGCTAATAAAATTTAATACTTTTGTGGCCTCTGATGTCAAAATCTATTTGTAGTCATGATTTCTTTCCTGTGTTTTAACTCATTAATGGGTGGATACTTCTTGCACCCCTCCACTTAGATCTTCTATAGACACATCACATTGAACGTGTTCCAAATAGAATTCATTCTTTAGTGACCACTCCCAATGTCCCATTTCCTTGTTCGGCAAATAACGGCACTGCCCACTGAATTGCCCAAGTCAGAAGTGAGGAAGTAACAAACTCCTCCTCCCTACGCCTCACCCTCAGTGTGCAGGACTGTCATCAGGTCCTATTCAGTTCACATATCTTTTAACTCTTCTGTCCGTTCATGCTAATGGTTCCCTAAATCAGGCCCTCTTCATCCATCACTTGGCTTCTTGAAGGAACCAGCTTGCCTGCCTGACCTGCTTTCATTTCATTTATGTCCCAACTTCATCTTCTGTTGCTTCATTGATTTGTTCAATTAAAAAAAACTATTAAGTGCCTGCTGTGTTCCAGGCACTATCTGGAATAGAGCTGAGAATGAATCAGATAAGGCCCCTGCCCTGATGTGGCAGGGAAGGCACAGTGCGTCAGTAAGAGAAGTGTTTTGCAAGGGGGCACATAAATATGATCTAGTCTGTGGGGGTCAGAGAAAGCCTCCCTGAAGAGCTGACAGTTAAGCTCAAAATTAAAGAGAGGAAAGAAGATTGTAGGCCCTAGGATCATCACGTGCCGTGGACTGGAGGGAAAACCGTGAAGGATTTTAAGTAAGAAGTAATGTGATTAGATTTGTGTTTTAATTTATTTCTTAAGGTTTTATTTATTTTTATTATTTTTTAATGTTTATTTATTTTTGAGAAAGAGAGATGGAGAGCAAGCAGGGGAGGGGCAGAGAGAGAAAGAGGGAGACAGAATCCCAAGGAGGCTCCTCATTGTCAGTGCAGAGCCCAATGTGGGGCTCGAACTCAAGAACCGTGAGATCATGACCTGAGCAGAAGTTGGATGCTTAACTGACTGAGCCACCCAGACACCCGGGTTTTATTGATTTATTTTTTAAAAATAATCTCTACACTCACCTGGGGCCCGAGCTCACAACTCCAAGATCAAAAGTTGCCTGTTCCACCGACGGAGCCAGCCATGCGCCCCCAGATCTGTGCTTTTAAAGAAGTCTCTCTGGCTATAGAATGGGGAATGAATTGGAGTGGGATATGAATGGATGAAGGCAATTCGGCTGTTGAAGTAAACCACTTGACAGATCGTGTACTAGGTTGGTATCAGTAGGAGTGAAGAAAAATAATCCAAAAAAATATTCTAAGGTTTGGAATGACTCATTTTAGTGATAAATTGGTTAGGTGGGGTGTGGCGAAAGAAGGAAAGGGGTCAAGGATGAATTGACTTCTAAATCTTCTCTTTATTCACAACTCATTTCTCTTCACCTTGAATTTGATCATCAGGTAATATGGAATTCTTTGTCGTTCTTCTCACACACCTTATCGTTTTATACTGCTGTGATGATTAACTCCTAGCCACCCAGCCATCACCTTGTCCAGCTTGCCTTCTCTGGTCACTATTCTCTTTTCCCCAGGAAAAGAGAGCTAAGTTCTTTTACCTTTCCTCTACCCTGTAGAACCTTGTACACTTACATTTTGTTTAGTTTCCAAACGTTTGGGGATTTTCTAGGTATCTTTTTGTTACTGATTTTTAATTCTGTTATGTTCAGAGAATATACTTTGTATGCCTTTAATTTTGCAAAACATTTTTAGAGGCTTATTTTGTGCCCCAAAATACTGTCTCTCTAGGTGAATGTTCCAAGTGTACTTGGAAAGAAGGTGTATTCTGCTCTTGGGTGGAGTGGTCCATAAATGTTAGGCCAAGTTGGTTGCAGTGCTGTTAAGGTCTGTATCCTTGCTGAGTTTTCATCTACTTGTTTTTACGGATTACTAAGAGAGGGGTGTTGAAATCCACAACTGTTGTTAGGATTTGCCTGTTTCTCCTTGGAGTTCTATTAGTCTCAGTATTTTTAGGCTCTGTTATTAAGTACACAAGCTTTTAGGAGAGATTATTTTATCCTTTAGATTACTTGACCCCTTTATCATTATATCTTTATTTCTTAAGATATTTTACTGAAATGGACTGTCATTTATGGTTGTCTCCTTCATGAGAACCTACGTTAGGGCGGGGTCTCATTCATCTCCCTCCCCTTAGTGCCTGGTTCAGTCTCCAGTATGAATAGGCAGCAGAGATAATCTCTATACTCAACATGGGGGGGGGGGCTCAAATTTACAATCATGAGATCAAGGGTCTCATGCTCTACAACCGAGCCAGCCAGGTGCCCCCACGTGTGCCTATTTAAATTTAAATTAAATAAAATTCAAACTTCAGTTCTTCAGCGGCATTAGCTACATTTCAAGTACCCAGTAGCCATATGTGGCTAGTGGTTCCCATATTGCACAAACAGAGATGTAAAACGTTTGGCTCTTTTAATACTATTGCGGAAAGTTCTCTTAGACTGACTGCACTGTTGTAGTTAGCTTCTGCTAGACTCTGCTCATTTACCTAACATCTTTTTTCCTCTAGCCTGTTATTTGCTCTGAATCCTGCATGGCCTCCAATAGTTTGGCCCTGGTCTTCCTTTATTGAGACCGTCAGCCCAGCACTATTTGTATATGTAATTGGTATTTCTGCAGTCAGACTTGGGATCATCTTTGAAATGACTGCATTTGTTGTTCTTGGTGGTAGGGGGAAGAGGCGATCAGTTAATACTTAGTTTTAGAAAATCTGCCACAATCCTGATAAAATTAAGCTAAGAGTCATAGATGTAGGACGGAAGGGAAAGAAGGATTCCAATTTAGAGGTTTGGGTTGGGAAATTTAATTTGATAATTTAGAGTATTGCAGTGTTGTAAAAGTTTAACAGTTGGTGTATGAACTGACTTGTGAGATACTGGTGTGTTCCAGGGTGTTCATTCTGCTGTATAAAACATCTCCGGAAATTCTGGCCAAATTATTTAATAGTTTTCAAGGAAAACACATCACTTTTTTTTTTTTTTTTGAGTAGGATTCTTTTGTTACTTAATTGATGTTAAATTGCAACTGTGAAACCTCCTGAGGTTTGCTAAGAAACTGAATGCTTATTAGACCCTTCTACTCACCGATGTTTTCTAGAATTCACATACTTGGGAGACTGCTTGGCCGAGAGAATATCATACCAAATGGCAGTGTTCATTAGGTTCAATTTCTATATTTTCCTGTCATGGCTTCCTGCTAGATTTCAGTATCTTAACATTGCCTCCTTTTGAGATCTGTCTGTTTATAGTATATTCTATTTATGGAACTTAAAAAGTATTTCAGAAATGCACATATTAATCTGTGTGGAATTTCTCTTCTGGTCCTTTTTCCTTCTAATAGCTCGCACAGCGATATCAAGACTTGTCTGAGGAAATAGTCCCAACATTTAAAATAGGTAGTAAAATTTTAGCATCTCCTATCAAAGCATTTTCCCCTGTTCTTCTAGACATTGAAATAATTTTCACATACTCCTTGAAGCCTTATTCAGTAAATTATCCCGACTCATGACCATATTATTCTCTGACTCATGACCATATTCTGCTTTTTTTAAAGTGCTATGTGGGCACCTGGGTGGCTCAGGTGGGTAAGTGTCCGACTTTGGCTCAGGTCATAATCTCACAGTTCGTGGGTTCAAGCCCTGCGTCAGGCTCTGTGCTGACAACTCAGACCCTAGAGTCTGTTTCAGATTCTGTGTCTCTCTTGGTCTATGCCCCTCACCCCCTCAAAAAAATGAATAAACATTAAAAAAATTTTAAATAGGGGCGCCTGGGTGGCTCAGTCAGTTGAGCATCCGACTTCGGCTCAGGTCATGATCTCACACTCCGTGAGTTCGAGCCCCACGTCGGGCTCTGTGCTGACAGCTCAGAGCCTGGAGCCCGCTTCAGATTCTGTGTCTCCCCATCTCTCTGTCCCTCCCCTGCTCATGCTCTGTCTCTGTCTCAAAAATAAATAAAAACATTAAAAAAAATTTTAAACAAAGTGCTATGCAAATAATAAAAAGTTTAGAAAGCAGTTTTACTGTAATTTCAGATACATATTTGAACTTTCTGGTCCAAAATTATCCAGGTGAAATGCCTTTGATTTCTGCTGTAAACTTAGAAGATTATCTCCTTACAGATTTATTGTCCTTAATTGCCTAAGTAGTTTAAGTTGTGAATCTTCCCCGTGTCTCAGGAAAAACCTAACAGTGGAGATTGTTTATGGCAGAGGTTACAACCTCAAATACCTACAGGGTTCAAGTATGTAAGTTAAAGACTTGAAATGGCCTTTTAAAAATTTGTTAGTACATAACTACATTTGCTGTTAATATTTATTTGCCTTAAAAAACTAGCCATATTGAGGGATGCCTGGCTAGCTGAGTTGGTAGAGCATGTGACTCTTGATCTTGGGGTGGTGAGTTCAAGCCCACGTTGGGTGTAGAGCTTACTTAGGAAGAAAAGAAAAGAAAAGAAGAAAAAAGAAAAGAAAAAAACATTTAGCCCTATTGAAATGTGCTGTCCTAAATGTGCTAGAGATGTATCTGTAGTTACTTAGATACTGAGTGTTTCTATAGGGTAGATTCCTAAGAGTGGGATTGTTGAGTGAAATTTATTTATTAAAAAAATTTTTTTTAACATTTGATTTTGAGAGAGAGACAGAGCATGAGCGGGGGAGGGGCAGAGAGAAAGGGAGACACAGAATCCAAAGCAGGCTCGAGGCTCTGAGCTGTCAGCACAGAGCCCGATGCGGGGCTCAAACTCACGAACCGTGATATCATGACCTGAGCCGAAGTCGGATGCTTAACCAACTGAGCTACCCAGCCGCCCTTATAGAGTAGATTCCTAAGAGTGGGATTATTGGGTAATATTTAATAGGCTGAACTAGGTTATGCTCCCATCACCTGGTTGTTTTTAAACCTTCCCTAATGTATACTTAAGTTTTAAATTAATTATTTTTACTTGAGATACAATTGACATATATTGTATTAGTTTTAGGTATATAACATAATGATTTAATACATACACGTTATGCAAAATGATTACCTCAGTAAGTTTAGCTAACATCTATCACTACATGGTTATACTTTTTTTTTCTTGTGATGAGAACTTTTATGCTGTATTCTGTTAGCAACTTTCAAGTATATGATACAATATTGTTAAAACTGTAGTCATACTATACAGTACACATCCCTCGGCTTATGTGGTTTTTATTTTATTTATTTTGTTTATATATTTTTAAAGTTTATCTATTTTTGAGAGAGAGAGAGAGCACGAGCACACACACATACACATGCAAGCAGGAGAGGGGTAGAGAAAGAGGGAAGAGAGAGAATCCCAAGCAGGCTCCGTGCTGTCAGCACAGAGCCCTTGTTGGGGTTCAAACTCACGAACCGTGAGATCATGACCTGAGCTGAAATCAGGAGTCAGATGCTCAACTGAATGAGCACTGCCCCCCCCCCCACCCTTATGTGGTTTTTAAATTAACTTCTTTCTAGAATCTAGCCAACTATACTGAGACCTTTAGTAGGTGGTCTTGGATATGGATTAGGCCTCATCATTTGCTGGTAAATATATGTGTGTTTTGAGAGCCTGAGGTTTAGCTTCCAGACTGGGGGAGGGGGCAGATGTTTGTTTTGAGAAGTTTCTGGCTAGGCTGGAATGGAGTTCTTTATTGCTTCTTAGCTTGAGTTTGACCTTAGAAAAGTCATTCCTCTGTGGGCCTCAGTTTACTCATCTGTAAACTCTTGGCTGGACTACATGATCTAATTGGCAGGGGATTGTCAAACTTTGTCTTTTAAATTGTCAGATAGTAAATATTTATGTTTTGTGAGCCAGACCCTCTTGCGACTAGTTA
This sequence comes from Felis catus, assembly GCF_018350175.1. Lineage (NCBI taxonomy): Eukaryota > Metazoa > Chordata > Mammalia > Carnivora > Felidae > Felis > Felis catus. The sequence continues at coordinate 47,517,388 of NC_058381.1, read as the reverse complement.
ACTCTGCTATGGTAGCACAAAAGCAGCCATGGACAGTAAGTAAACAAGTAAGCATGGCTGTGTTCAAATAAAACTTTATTTAAAAAAAAAATAAGTAAACAAGTAAGCATGGCTGTGTTCGAATAAAACTTTATTTAAAAAAATAAGTAAACAAGCATGGCTGTGTTCAAATAAAACTTTATTAAAAAAAATAAGTAAACAAGTAAGCATGGCTGTGTTCGAATAAAACTTTATTTAAAAAAAAATAAGGCTGTGGCCGGTCATGGTTAGCCAACCCTCTTTTGAGCTCTTGATGTTCATTAATCTGTGATTTGGATCATTAAAATTGGAAGAAAGTTTTGAATTTTTAAAATAACACTTCTGAAAGTCTAGTAAGAATTTTACTTTTGTTTTCCCCATTTATCAGGAAAGAAACAAAAAATTTAAAAGTCAGAAGGTTACATTAATATTTTGGTTGCTCTCCTTTGGTAACCCGTCTTTGAATGTGTGTATGTATATGATGAATAGTCACGTGTAGAAACATATGTATCGTTATATCTATAATTGGCTTTGTAGTTCTCTTTACTTATACAATAGGATCTTACTATATCTAAATAAAATGGTCTACAAAAATATCTGCTCTCAGGGCACCTGAGTGGCTCAGTAGGTTAAGCCTCAGATGAATGCGCATACGCTCTTCTCTCAAAATTAATTAACTTAAAAAAATATTCTGCTCTCATGGAGCATCTAGTGGAGAGCCCATGTATTTTAGGAGTAAACTTTGTATTTACTCACCTGTTCTTTTTTGTATCTAGTAGCTTATTTGTTGATTGAGGTGGATTTTCTAGAAATGAAATTGTATCATCTGCAAATATGAATCATATGCACAAATCTTTTCTTATGGGGACACCTGGGTGGCTCATTCAGTTAAGCAGCTGAGTCTTGGTTTCGGCCCAGGTCATGATCTTGTGAGTTTTAGCCCTGTGTTGGGCTCTGTGCTGGCAGCGAGGAGGCTGCTTAGGATTCTCTCTCTCTCTCTCTCTCTCTCTCTCTCTCTCTCTCTCTCTCTCTCTCTCTCCCCCCCCCTTTCTCTCTGCCCCTCCCCTATTCACTCTCTCTCACATAGTAAATAAGCTTAAAAAAATCTTAAATGGCACAAAAAACAGACCCTCAGATCAGTGGAACATAATAGAGAATCTAGAAATGGACCCACAGACATATGGCCAACTAATCTTTGACAAAGCAGGAAAGAATGTCCGATGGAATAAAGACAGTCTCTTCAGGAAGTGGTGCTGGGAAAACTGGCCAGCGACAGGCAGAAAAATGAACCTGGACCACTTTCTTACACCATATACAAAAATAAACTCAAAATGGATGAAAGACCTAAATGTAAGACAGGAAGCCATCAGAATCCTTGAGGAGAAAGCAGGCAAAAACCTCTTTGATCTTGGCCACAGCAACTTCTTACTCAACATGTCTCTGGAGGCAAGGGAAACAAAGCAAAAATGAACTGTTGGGACCTCATCAAAATAAGCTTCTGCACAGTGAAGGAAACAATCAGCAAAACTAAAAGGCACCCGACGGAATGGGGGAAGATATTTGCAAACAACATATAGCCAAAATCTATAAAGAACGTATCAAACTCAACACCCAAAACACAAGTAATCCAAAAAAATGCTCAACACCACTCATCATCAGAGAAATAATCAAAACCATAACGAGATAACCACCTCACACCTGTCAGGTGGCTAACATTAACAGCTCAGGCAACAAAAGATGTTGGCGATGATGCAGAGAAAGAGGATCTCTTTAGCACTGCTGGTGGGAATGCAAACTGGTGCAGCCACTCTGGAAAACAGTATGGAGGTTCCTCAAAAGATTAAAAATAGAACTACCCTATGACCCAGCAATTGCACTACTGGGTTAAGCATCTGTTATCCAAGGGATACAGGTATGCTGTTTTGAAGGGACACATGCACCCCAGTGTTTGTAGCAGCACTATTAAAATAGCCAAAGTATGGAAAGAGCCCAAATGTCCATCGATGGATGAATGGGTAAAGAAGATGTGGTGTATATATACAATGGAGTATTACTCGGCAATCAAAAAGAATGAAATCTTGTCATTTGCAACTATGTGGATGGAACTAGAGGGTATTATGCTAAGCGAAATTAATCAGTCAGAGAAAGAGAGATATCAAATGACTTCCTTATATGAGGACTTTAAGACACAGAACAGATGAATACAAGGGAAGGGAAGCAAAAAGAATGTAAAAACAGGGAGGGGGATGAAACATAGGAGACTCTCAAATATGGAGAACAAACAGAGGGTTACTGGAAGGGTTGTGGGAGGGGGGAAGGGCTAAATGGGTAAGGGGCATTAAGGAATCTACCCCTGAAATCATTGTTGCACTATATGCTAACTACCTTGGATATAAATTTAGAAAAAAATAAATAAAATAAAAATATTGAGAGGGAGAAATGAGGAATGATCCTATTTTTAACAGCATCTTTGACACAGATCAAATTACATCAATCAATGCGTTTCAGATTCTAGTACATTTACATAGTAATTAGTTACACACACACACACACATATACACATATCCATATGAATTATTAGTTTCTTTTTTAAAAAAATTTTTTAATGTTTATTTATTTCTGAGACAGAGACAGACAGAGCATGAGTGGGGGAGAGGCAGAGAGAGAGGGAGACACAGAACCAGAAGCAGGCTCCAGGCTCTGAGCTGTCAGCACAGAGCCCGATGTGGGGCTTGAACCCACGAACCGTGAGATCATGACCTGAGCTGAAGTCGGTCGCTCAACTGACTGAGCCACCCAGGTGCCCCTGAATTATTAGTTTCTTAGTGATAATTTTGAAATGAAATATGGAAAATGCAAGGTATACAAACATTAAGTAGAAATTTACAAGACTGACAGAAATGATGATAATATTGGTAAGTGAACATTCTAATACTGTAAACTCATTTTATCTATACTGTACATTACAAGGCTTTTTTTTTTTTTTTTTTAACATTTATTTACTATCAAGAGACAGAGCGACACAGAGCATGAGCAGGGACGGGGCAGATAGAGGGGGAGACACAGAATCTGAAGTAGGCTCCAGGCTCTGAGCCGTCAGCCCAGAGCCCGACGCGGGGCTCGAACTCACAAGCTGCGAGATCATGACCTGAGCTGAAGTCAGACGCCTAACCGACTGAGCCACCCAGGCGCCCCTATAAGGCTTTTGTTAGTGTTGCAGTTATTAGCTTAAATGCAATTTAAATCTATACAAGAAATGGTGGATGATTGCTGTACAAGAAACTGAGGATTAGCTAATGAGTTGTGATATATTTAAATGAATTTCCCACTTTTGAATTTTCTGCTGTGGACTCATGAAGTGAAAAATATTAAAAAAAAAAAATCCTAAAACCCCCAATCTTTTCTTATGTTTATGTCTCCTTTTCTTCTTTTTCAAATTGTATTGCCTATTACTTCCAAAACAGTGTTGTCATGCTGGGCATCTTTGTGCTTTTCGTATTTAATGGACTGATGCCAATATATTACTGTTAATTGCTATGCTGGCTGGTGGTTTGAGATCTTTAATTGTAGTGAGTATATTCACCTATTTTTGTTTGCTTTATGTTTTTTGTTTTGTTTTGTTTTGGGTTTTTTTGTTGTTAAATCAGATGTAGCTATTGTAGTTTCTGAAATATTTTCCTAGCTTCTTTTGAGACGATCATGTAATTTCTCATCATTACTGGTTTGTTTTCTTAGTTTTGATTTAGTTTTGGTGATTAGTAACTAATTCTCTAACATTCCTTCACCCAGGTTTTACACTTTATTAGCGTTCTTTTAATTTTTAATTTTTATTTATTTATTTTTGAGAGCGAGAGAAAGAGAGAGTGAGCATGAGGGGCAGAGAGAGAGGGAGACAGAGAATCCCAAGCAGGCTCTCTCTACTGTCAGCACGGAGCCCAGTTTGGGGCTCTGTCCCACAAACTGAGATCACGACCTGAGCCGAAATCAAGAGTCAAACGAGTTGGATGCTTAACCGACAGAGCCACCCAGGCATCCAAGTTAATTCCAGTTTAAATGGACCCTGTAGATACCTCTGTCCTCTTACTTTCCTTGTACTTCCTCTTTGTACACATTTGAATTTGTAACCAGCATTCCATGTAACTATTGATTCAGTCTACTAGATATGTTAAGGACAGAAAGAAGTGTCGTAAGTCTGCTGTAATTCTGTTTCTGTCCATTTCTTCTTAGATTTCTTACATTTTTGCTTTATACAGTTTGATGCCAATTTATTTGGTTTATTAATTCATGCAGCAACTTTTTTCAGATTTTTTATTTTATTATTTTAAAGTTTATTTATTTATTTTGAGACAGATCATGCATGTGAATGCACATGCAGACGGGGTAGGGACAGAGTGAGAGTGAGAGTGAGAGAGAGAGAGAGAGAGAGAGAGAGAGAGAGAGAATCCCAAGCAGGCTCCATGCTGAGCCTGACACAGGACTCGAACTCATAAACTGTGAGATCATGACCTGAGCTGAAAGCAAGAGTTGAACAGTTAACCGACTGAGCCAACCAGGTGCCCCACATTTATGTTTTATGGAGGTTTATGATTTTTATATCTTCATTGGGGATTGCATCCTTTATCATTATAAAATATCTGTTCCATTTAGGGGTTTTAAAGTTTTGTTTTGAATTAAACTTTTATAACTTCATTTCGTTTTCATTTCCTACCACAGAAGTTTACCTGGGACATCCTGTTGAAAATAGCGAATAGGCAGTTAGAAATAATGTATCTGGGGTTTAGAAGAGAGGTCTGGGTAGAGAAATCCATTTAGAAGTCATTGGTATTTTGGTGATAATCGAGTCCACTGATAATTGAGGGAAAGTCAGAGAATGTGGTGAGGACTGCGTTTTGGGGAGAGCCCACGTGGAAAAGCAGTGTATGACGGAAGAACAACTGGTCAAGGAAATTGAATTGTAGGTGGCAGCAGGAAGTTGAAGAATGATGTGCCCAGAGGTGTTAGATGTTTTCAGAAAGGCGAAGTAAAAATAGGTGAATTGTTATAGTAATTTGTATCCCAGGTATCAGTTGATGTTTTCTTGTTTTTTTTTTTTCAGTTGATGTTTTCTTTCAGTTGACGTTTTTTCATTTTTTTCAGTTGATGTTTTTGTTTCAGTTGATGTTTTCAAAACTACAAGTTTTGTCAGTTTTTACAGTTAATATTTTTTATTTAATCTTATTCTGTATTCAGGCTGTAACATACTTCCTGTTAGCTCTATATATTGAAAAAATTAAAACAAGTAACTGAAATAATTAAAAATAAGGAACTTTAGAACAAATTTTCTGTACCGTTTTCTTTAATTTTTTTTTTTTTATTATTATTAAGTAATCTCTGTGCCCAATGTGGGGCTTGAACTTACAGCCCTGAGATCAAGAGTCACATGCTCCACCCACTGAGCCATTCAGGTGCCTCTCCTCTCCCCACCACACTTTTTTTTTTTTTTTTTTTTAGGTTTTTTAATTTATTTTTTGAGAGAGAGAGTGCAAGCGGAGGAGGGGCAGAGAGAGGGGGGTGGACAGAGGATCCGAAGCAGGCTCCGTGTTAACAGCAGAGAGCCCCACGTAGGGCTTGAACTCACGAACTGTGAGATCGTGACCTGAGCGGAAGTCTGATGCTTAACTTACAGAGCCACCCAGGTGCCCCCCAGCATCCCCCCTCCGCCAACACACTTTTTAAAGTATGCTCTATGCCCAGCGTGGGGCTTGTTTGAACTGATGACCTCGAGATGGAGAGTTGCATGCTCTATGGACTGAGCCAGAATGGGAAAGATGAAAGGAGGAATCCTTTTTACTTATGACAAATCATTTTCATAATTTTTAAAAAATGACTAGTAAAGGTATCATAGGTGATATTTTGTTATGCCATCCATAGTTTATGTATGTGTAACAGTAGATTAAGTAATTAAATTTTGTTAGATCTAGAGTATTCTGATGAAAATGATCTTTCTTCACCCCCTATACTAATACTGTTTTTCTCTCAGATACTGATGAGAAATAGGGAGACAATATTACATTTTTTCCCTCTAGAAACACAAATTATGTAGAGAGTTACGGGGTCTAGAAGTCTGAACACTTTCAGACAATTTTCTAGATAGAATTAATTCAGTAAAAATTTATAAGCCAAATTTTGAAAAATCTATAGTGACATCAGGGTTTTAATCCTGGCATGACTTCGCCACTGGACCTCCACCTTGTATAAGTAGTGTTGCTTCTGGGTGTCACTGAACAACCACTTTTTAGTTACTGCAGTAAGCAAGACATGATTTGTGCTCTAAAAAAGTCAACAAATGAGCTGGGGGCACATGAGTGATTGCCTGTAGTATAAGTGTACTCAAAACTGTAATGGAGAGCTGTACAAAGTGCCAGGGAAGCACTGTTCTCGGAGGCACAGGAGAGAACAGAAGAGGTGACATTTGATCAGGGCCTTGAAAAAGGTCTGGGATTTCTCACAACTTTAGCAAATTAAGGCATTTTCTGTTTAAAGTGTAAAGAGAAGGGTTTTTTTCCCCCCCTTTAATTAAAAAATTAGAGGTGCCTCTCTGGCTTAGTTGGAGTGTGTGTGTGTCTCTTGATCTCAGGGTTGTAAGTTCAAGCCCCATGTTGGGTGTAACGATTGCTTAAAAATAAAATCTTGGGGGCTCCTGGGTGTCTCAGTTGGTTAGCATCAGACTCTTGGTTTTGGCTCAGGTCATGATCTCACGGTTCGTGGGTTCGGGCCCCGCGTCCGGCTCTGTGCTCAGCCTGGTTGGGATTCTGTCTCTCTCTGACTTTCCCACTTACGCACACATTCTCTCTCTCTCTCATTCTCTCTCTCTCTCTCTCTCTCAAATAAATAAACATTAAAAAAATAACATCTTTAAAAAAAGAGCAAGAAATTAACCAAACAAGTGCAGATTGTGCCCACAGTGTATATTTTAAAAACCCAGATATGTAGAAAAGGGCCCCTGACCAAAAGTTAACACTTGGTGAGAACTGTTGACCAGTTCTTCCAAAGCGTTCAAAAAAGAGCATCCCTACAACACCCTATCAGATTCAGTTAGACTTTTATTATGAAATATAAAAGAGTGGAAAGTTTTGCAAGTCTGGTCATTTTTTTTTTTTAAAGTATCTATACATAGTAACACATTTCTTCTGTTAAAGTAGTAACATTTCAGATGGGCCAGAATCTTTGTTTTTCAGGCACGAAATTCTCTCCCTTAACCTAGACTATGCTGGAAATTCATTGACAAATTCTTCCTCTTTGGTTCTCTTTTTCCCCTCGGAATTCATGCAGACCACTTTCCATCCTTGGCATTTTCTTTTTTGTAGGCTTTGTGGTCTTTGATTAGGCTTCAGCTGTCTTGTAAATCAGTCCTCTTCCAGTCTTGCCTCCTGAGACAACCCCTTAGTTTTCTTGCCTGAGTTTCCATGAAAGCCTTACGTTCTGTTTGAGAGGGGAGATATCTGGTTTCTGGAGAGCAGTAGTTTTCAAACTTCGCTGCACAGTGGAGTTATCTGGGGAGAAAGATAAAAATACAGATTACTGAGCTTAACCTGGGGTTCAGTAAATTTGGGATGCATGTTGACACTCGACTTCTAACAGCTTACTATGTGACTTTGCTGCATCTCCAGTTTTACGACGGCTGCTTCATGGCAGCTTCTCGAACTTTAATGAGCATGTGAATCGCCTGAAGATTTAGAGAAACTGCAAATCCTTCTGTAGGAGACCCTTCTGGAGCGGGGCCTGAGCTGCTGAATTTCTTGCAGGCATCTTCGATGATGCCAGTCGCATTTTGAGTAGAATGGTTTGAAGGTACTCTTTGAAATTAGTGCATTTAATCTGATGTGTATTGTTGATTGTCTGATCTCAGAGGGATAGCCTTTCTGAGTTGTAGGGCAATGGTTCTTAACTCGTGGGCCTCAGACCAGCACAGTTAGCGGCACCTGGGAATTACTAGAAATGCACATTCTGAGACTCTATTCTAGAACTATTAAATCCAACTCTTTTAACCAGAGTCAGCTCTCCAGGCGATTCTGTTGTACAAAGTTTGCAGACCACTGTTCCAGGGGTTCCAGTTGTAGTCCTCTGTTTACTTACATAGTGAGGAGTAAAAGCACATTTCTGACATTTGTGCAATTGTGTGGGCTAGCACTTAAAAACTACACAGTGTTTCAATAAATATTTATTATGTACCTTACTGTGTGCTAGCCACTATTCATGGCAACAACAGACAAAACTCCCTGCCTTTAAGAAGGCATTCTTTTTTAAAAAATGTTTAAAAAAATTTTTTTTTGTTTTACATTTATTCATTTTTGAGAGACAGAGCCTGAGCACAAGGAGGGGAGGGGCAGAGAGAGAGGGAGACAGAGAATCCAAAGCAGGCTCCAGACTCCCAGCTGTCAGCACAGAGCCCGACAAGGGGCTCGAACTTACGAGCTGTGAGATTGTGACCTGAGCCGAAGTCGGACGCCTAACCGACTGAGCCACCCAGGCGCCCCTAAATGTTTTATTATTTATTCTTGAGAGATACAGAGTGTGAGTGGGGAAGGGGAAGAGAGAGGGGAGACACAGAATCTGAAGCAGGCTCCAGGCTCTGAGCTGTCGGCACAGAGCCTGACAGGGGCTCAAAGCCACGAACCGTGAGATCGTGACCTGAGCCGAAGTCGGATGCTTAACCAACTGAGCCACCTAGGCGGCCCAAGAAGATTACATTCTTATGGTTATTTACTACTTTATGTACGTTTATGTATGTACGTGTGTATTTTCCCATAAGCAACAGATAAAACAGTTCTGCATGGTTTCAAATTGTTTATCCTTTTGTAGCATTTTTGTCCCATGGTGTTTTGTTTTTAAGATTGATACGTGCTGACATATGTAGCCCTAGATTACTCAAGACTGCTCTCTGGAATCCTATCAAGTGTATGTTCCACAATTTAATCTTTCCCTTATTGGTGAACATTTTGGTTGTTTCTACTACCAAAGTAGTAGATTTAGTTGATTCGCTACTTGTTTGCTCTTTTAAACAAATTGAATACTCTGCATATGCACAAGGAAGGTTTCCCTAGAGAAGTGATTTGCAAACTGTGGACTGCAACCAGCATGTTTTCAAAGTTGACAGAATAGACGGTGTTAGGACAGAAGAGAAGAGGTTATAAGACATACGGTTAAGAGTAGCGTTTTGTAGGACTTTTGTTTTGGTGTTGTGTGCTGGATTGAGATGTAAAATGTTATTTTTTACTTTGGGCCATGAATATGGAGTTTGCAGACTGTTCTCTGAGGGTTATGTGCACCATCTTAACCGGTACTGAGCTACTGTCAGAACTGGGGGTGTCCGTATGTAGTGGTGGATTGCTGTTCCCATTGTACTGCCTTCTCCCCCAGATTTTACTTAGTTGGATTTTTAAGTCTGTGTCCATTGATGGGTATGACACAATATTTCACTGTGGTCTTGTTTGCTTTGTCCTGATAACTAGTGAGGCAGATGTCAATCCCGCCCCTGCCCCCCCCCCCCCCCCGTCTTTTTTAATACAGGAAAATTTAATATATCTGCTAGATATTAGAATAGCGTTGAAAATGGTAATGAGTGTAATCCGTGGTGGCATATGATAGATACATTTTAATGAACCGTTGAAATGATTTGCTAACGCTGATGATTGACAGTTGAGGGGCTTACGTGGCTTAATTCTGAGTTTTCTCTTTGTACATTCTAATCTGAGCTCAGTTCTATAAACCTGAATCTTTGAATTTGGCATAGTGATCTTATATTTGTGTTCCTACAATACCATCAGTAAGCCATTAGTACCAGTGTCATTTTACTGATTTGAATATTAATGTTTCATATGTGTGCACAGATACCTGTTTAACATTTTTCTTTTAAATTACCATAATAAAAATATACGCATGTGATATTAAAAAATATAAAAAAGTAAAAAAAAATTAGTTTTTTCCCCCTGCCCCCCCAGTTCTCCCTCTCAGAAACAAGAACTTTATTTATTTATTTAATTTTATGTTTTTAATTTACATCCAAGTTAGTTAGCATACAGTACAACAGTGATTTCAGGGGTACATTCCTTAATGGCCCTTGCCCATTTAGCCCACCCCCCCCCACAACCCCTCCAGTAATCCTCTGTTTGTTCTCCATATTTAAGAGTCTCTTATGTTTCCTTTTTTTAATTTTCTTATTTTTTTTTAACGTTTATTATTGAGAGACAGAGACAGAGCATGAGCAGGGGAGGGGCAGAGAGAGGAGACACAGAATCCGAAGCAGGCTCCAGGCTCCGAGCTCTCAGCACAGAGCCTGATGTGGGGCTCGAACCACAAACCATGAGATCGTGACCTGAGCCGAAGTCGGATGCTTAACTGACTGAGCCACCCAGGTGCCCCAAGAGTCTCTTATGTTTCATCCCCCTCCCTGTTTTTATATTCTTTTTGCTTCCCTTCCCTTGTGTTCATCTGTTCTGTTTCTAAAAATCCTCGTATGAGTGAAGTCATATGATATTTGTCTTTCTCTGACTGATTTCACTTAGCATAATACCCTCTAGTTCTGTCCACATAGTTGCAAATGGCAAGATTTCATTCTTTCTGATTGCTGAGTAATACTCCATTGTATATATACCACATCTTCTTTGCCCATTCATCCATCAATGGACATTTGGGTTCTTCCCATACTTTGGCTATTGTTGATAGTGCTGCTGTAAACATTGGGGTGCATGTGCCCCTTCAAAATAGCATACCTGTATCCCTTGGGTAAATACCTAGTAGTGCGATTGCTGGGTTTTAGAGTAGTTCTATTTTTAATTTTTTTTAATTTAATTTTTTTAAAATTTACATCCAAATTAGCATATAATGCAACAGTGATTTCAGGAGTAGATTTCTTAATGCCCCTTACCCATTTAGCCCACCCCCCCTCCCCCCAGTAACCCTCTGTTTGTTCTCCATATTTATGAGTCTCTTATGTTTTGTCCCCCTCTCTGTTTTATATTAGTTTTGTTTCCCTTCCCTTATGTTCATCTGTTTTGTCTTTTAAAGTCCTCATATGAGTGAAGTCATACGATATTTGTCTTTCTCTGACTAATTTCACTTAGCATAATACCCTCCAGTTCCATCCACATAGTGCAAATGGCAAGATTTCATTCTTTTTGATTGCCGAGTAATACTCCATTGTATATATATACCACACCTTCTTTATCCATTCATCCATCGATGGACATTTGGGCTCTTTCCATACTTTGGCTATTTTGATAGTGCTGCTATGAACATTGACCCCAGTGTTCCCTTTGAACCTGGCCCCATGTGTCCTTTTGAAACAGCACACCTGTATCCTGTGGATAAATGCCTAGTGGTGCAATTGCTGGGTCGTAGGGTAGTTCTATGTTTAGTTTTTTGAGGAACCTCCATGCTGTTTTCCAGAGCGGCTGCACCAGCTTGCATTCCCACCAACAGTGCGAAAGAGATCCTCTTTCTCTGCATCCTCGCCAACATCTGTTGTTGCCTGACTTGTTAATGTTAGCCATTCTGACAGGTGTGAGGTGGTATCTCAGTGTGGCTTTGATTTGTATCTCCCTGATGATGAGTGATGTTGAGCATTTTTTCATGTGTCGGTTGGCCATCTGGATGTCTTCTTTGGAGGAGTGTCTATTCATGTCTTTTGCCCATTTCTTCACTGGATTATTTGTTTTTCGGGTGTTGAGTTTGATAAATTCTTTATAGATTTTGGATACTAACCCTTTATCTGATACATTGTTTGCAAATATCTTCTCCCATTCTGTCGGTTGCCTTTTAGTTTTACAGACTGTTTCCATCGCTGTTTAGAAGCTTTTTATTTTGATGAGGTCCCAATAGTTCATTTTTGCTTTGTTTCCCTTGCCTCTGGAGACATGTTGAGTAAGAAGTTGCTGTGGCCAAGATCAAAGAGGTTTTTGCCTGCTTTCTCCTCGAGGATTCTGATGACTTCCCGTCTTACATTTAGGTCTTTCATCCATTTTGAGTTTATTTTTGTGTCTGGTGTAAGAAAGTGGTTCAGGTTCATTTTTCTGCATGTTGCTGGCCAGTTTTCCCAGCACCACTTCCTGAAGAGACTGTCTTTATTCCATTGGACCTTCTTTCCTGCTTTGTCAGAGATCAGTTGGCCATACATTTGTGGGTCCATTTCTGGGTTCTCTGTTCTGTTCCATTGATCTGAGTGTCTGTTTTTGTGCCAGTACCATACTGTCTTGATGATTACAGCTTTGTAGTACAGCTTGAAATCCTAGAAACAAGTACTTTAAAAAGATTCTTGGGGCACCTGGGTAGCTCATTTGGTTGAGTATCTGACTCTTGATTTCAGCTCAGGTCACAATCCCAGCGTCTTGGGATCAAGCTCCACATTGGGCTCTGCACTAGGTGTGGAGTCTGCTTAAGATTCTCTTCTCTCTCTCTCTCTCTCTCTCTCTCTCTCTCTCTCTCTCTCTCAAATAAATTAATTAATTAACTTAAAAAATATTAAGGATTCTTGGGGCCCCTGGGTGGCTCAGTCGGTTAAGTGTCCAACTCGATTTTGGCTCAGATTGTGATCTCAGTTTGTAGGATTGAGCCCTGTGTCGGGCTCTGTGTTGATGGTGTGGAGCCTGCTTGGGATTCTCTCTTTCTCGTTGCCTCTCTCTGTCCCTCCCCCACTCTTTCTCTCTCTGTCTCAAAATAAATTAAAAAAAAGTCTTTTTCATTTCAGCATGTATGAATTTTACTTTATTCTTTCCAACTGCCATTGTGTAAGTGTATCATAATTCATAATTCATTTAGGTATTGATGTATATTCAGGCTAAAACAAAACCCACAAAACTTCAACTAAAAAAAATTTTTTTTTTAAGTTTATTTATTTTGAGAGAGAAAAAATGTGAATGGCAGAGGAGCAGAGAGAGAGAGAGGGAGAGAATCCCAAGCAGACTCCACACTGTCAGGGCAGAGCCCAGTATAGGTCTAGATCCCACGACCCAGTGGTCACAGCTGGAGCCAAAATCAAGAGTCAGTCACTTAACTTACTGAGCCACCCAGGTGCCCCCAAAACTTCAACTTTCATAAACCCTTGCATTAGACTTTTTTGTACTTACTTAAATGCATATGTGTATATCTGTAGGATAGATTCTGGGAGGTTGAATTGCTGGGTCAAAGGGTTATGCATTCAGATAGATTTTGCCAAATTGCCTTTTAAAATGTGAAATAATTTATACTTTCCCAATAATGCTTCAGAGGAAACTGACCTATATTTAATGTTAACTTTCAAAAGTGCTCACCCTGTTTACTATGTACATGACTATAGTCATGATTTGAATAGAAGCTCTTTTGTGGTTTCCAGCTAGATGTATAGAATGTAGAACTTATGGGCCTTTTTTTTTTTTTTTTGCCTTTTTTCCTTTTATTTCTAAAACCAACAGAAAATGAACAGACTTTAGCTTTTTTTTTTTTAAAGAGAGCGAGAGAGTGGGGGAGGGGCAGAGAATCTTTTTAAGTTTGAGAGAGAAAGGAAGAGTGGGGAGGGAGGGAGGGAAGGCAAGCCTGGGGGAGGGGCAGAGGGAGAGAGAACCTCGAGCAGCCTTCGCACTCAGCCTCCACACTCAACCGGGAGCCCGATGTGGGGCTTCATCCCACAACCCTGGTATCATGACCTGAGCCGAAATCAAGGATTGGACATTAACCTATGGAGCCACCCAGGTGCCCCAACTTTAGCTGATTAATAATATGAAGTTATATAATCCGTTAAAATTCAGATCTATGCAATGGTTATCCAAAGTCTTTCAGAATGTATGAAAGTTGATGCTTTAAAATTAGACATTAAATTAATTTAGATAATACTTCTGTTACCGCTTTAAAATAGATTCCTATCAGCAGTTTGTTTTTTTTTTTAACATTAACTGCTTTCGTTGATAGTCTTCAGTAATTTATTGTGTTTCTCATTATAAAAAGCCTGCTGTATATACAGTGTCAGATACCTTTTTTAAGTATTCTCGTTTGCAAGTGACCGAAGACAAACATGTTCACTTACGCATGAGGGAAATGGTTTTGGTTTCCGTAACTGGGAAATCCGAAGGATAGGTTCCACCAAGGACTCAAGAATTGTTAGTACTTACATGTCGCTTCTGCTTTTGTCCATCATCTTTACTCCCTTCTTCCATTTGGGAAGTAGAGATGACTTAGCCATGGACAGCTCTGGCCTCATTCATGGAGAGAAAGGGCTTCAGAGCACTTCTCATCTGAATATAAAATCCCAAGGAGAGTCTTGCTGGCCTGCCCTGGGTCATATCTCCATGCCATACTGTGACTGGGGCCCCATCACAATCACGGCGTGGGGAAGGGAAATTCTCAAAAGGGAATGATGCTGGGAAAATACTGCTAATGAAAGAAATATGCCAAATTCTGGGCGGCTCGGTAGGTTAAGCGCCCGACATCGATTTAGGTCATCTCACGGTTGGTGGGTTTGAGCCCCACGTCGGACTCTGTGCTGACAGCTCCGAGCCAAGAGCCTGTTTCGGATTGTTGTCTTCCTTTCTCTCTCTGCCCCTCCCCGGCCTGTGCACTCTTACTCTCCCTCTCTCAAAAATAAATAAACTTAAAAGAAAAAAAAAAGAGTTGGGTGTTCAGCTGGGGAGATGGAGTAGATACCATGAAAAGGTAATATAATATGAGGTAACATGGTTCACAGAAGGCTACATGAATTCAGAAGAGCCTGGGGAGATTAGAATAAGCTTTTGAATGTAATGGTAAATACAGAGTTAAATCTCAAGGTGGTGGTATATTCCACACCAGTTGGTTTCTTTCTCCATAAGTCACTTGGACCCATCTTTTTGTTGTTATTCTCACAGCCAGACTCTGAATCCGGGTCTTTATCTTCTGCTTAATTGCAGACTATGCCCTGTCTCCGGTCTCTTCCTCCTTGTCCTGTTCCTTCTGTTCAGTGAATCCAGAGAAGTCTTTCTGGAACAGTGTACCCTTGTCCCTGCCCTGCTTAAAAAACCTGGTAACCCTCATCATTGCCAGAATAAAGTACTCTACAGACTCCTAAAGATGCTACATTCTGGTCCCAGAACTGCTTTCCAGCCTTCCTTCTGGAATTCTTTACTTGGAGGATGCTCTTTGACAGTGTTTTGCATAAACAGCTGAGGGAATGCAGAGACTGGGTCTGTAAGCAGTTTTGTCTTGTTTGCGGACTTGTTTCTTCTCTTATTTGAGGGAGTCCCTCTAGGTTCAGCCTTCCCTTTTACTCCTCTCTCTCATTTATATTTATACAGGTGAAGCCCAGATTTTCCAGGAGGCACTGAAATGGGCTGGGTTACCCATCATGGTGCTTATTATCACGGTGCTTCTGGGATTTAATCGAATCTGTGAAAAGTGCGTCTGTGTAGATGGTATCACTTTCGTGAAGTTTGCCGAGATGGGAGGCTCACCAACAGTGTCGGGCCCGGGGTGATCCTTTGGACTTTTTTCTGCAGAAAGTAATGGATACACTTTTATTTGGAAAATCTTTTCAATGAATGAATATTGGGTGTGCATTGGATAAATTAAAATATCTTCACCTTTTATATTCTTTAGCATGCTTTTTTCTCCTGACACCCTGCACCCTTTTAGTTATGAGACTAAGCTCAAAGTGAGGATGTCTCAGGAATGGGGGAGGGGGCAGGCAGTTCAGAGGTTACCAGTAGCCCCAAATCATGGTTGATAGAAGCTAATTGTACAACAGTGAATTAAGGTTAACTTATCTTGTTAAAATTGTTTCTGATATTTAAAGATACTTTTCCTATTCTGTAAACATCATTGGAAGTAATAATAAAATAATACAGGCACAGCTGTTTAGGAGACACTTGTTTCAACAAGTTTTCTTTTTAAAATTTATTTTTAGAACGAGTGCAAGCAGGGAGGAGGGGTGAAGGGAGGGAGGGACAGAGAGAGAGAGAGAGAGAGAGAGAGAGAATATTTTAAGTAGGCTTCATGCTCAGCTTGGAGCCCAATGTGGGACTCGATCCCACAACCCTGGGATCATGACCTGAGCCTCGATGAAGAGTCGGACCCTCAACCGACAGAGCCTCCCTGGTGCCCCTCAACAAGTTTTCTTATTATACAGTAGGGCTTATTAAAATCCCTCATAGATTCATTCAGAAAATTAGATGAGCTCCTATATGCTTGGTACAAACTAAGCTCTCAAATGCGCTGTATATTGATACATTTATATATATACATATATATTCCTGGACATCGCATCTCATAACAGGTACCTACAGTTGCTTAACCCACTGCTAAAAAATGCATACAATCTGTGTCTGTTTCCTAGGTGAGCCTCCCTTTTTTCTTCTCTTTTTTACTTCTTCCTTTCTTCTGCCTTTCTGTCTCGGCCCTAACTTTTGTGTTGCACTGTGGAACTCTCCGATACGTGGCTCTCAGGAAGCATTTCTGGCAGAGGAGAAGGGGTGCTATACCAGAGAACTTCCTGTTTGTCGAGAGCCGTTTCTGTATCTCAGCTGACACAGTGTGAGCTCTCTTGTGCCTCTTACCTCACATGGGGATGTTTTTTTCCCATTTATGTTCTTTACAGATCTTTCACGAGTGCACTGTTACTTTTTACCATAGTTACCTGGAAACCACTTACCCCCTCTAGATAATTGAGAGGTGATTACAATTAAATTTTTTTTTTTTTTTTTTTTTTTTTTTTTTTTTTACTTCTAGTTTGTGATATAATGGGAAAACTTTGAGTTCGGATGTTTTTTGACTTAAAAACTAGAGCTGAATCATTTTTTTCTTGATCCTGTTTTAACTTGACAGTTATTAGAAAAATCGGAGTGTGCTTATCTGTTTTTTGAGGTGTATGTCCAGACAGGGAAAAGCTAGAAAACCGTAGTTTGCAGAAATGACGGATCGATTTGTAATTATGCCATTTCTTTATTTGCAGGTAGGCGAAAACCGAGAGTACATCGGCCTCGTTCTCCGATATTGGAAGAAAAAGACATCCCGCCCCTTGAATTTCCCAAGTCCTCTGAGGATTTAATGGTGCCTAATGAGCATATAATGAATGTCATTGCCATTTATGAGGTACTGCGGAACTTTGGCACCGTTTTAAGGTTGTCTCCTTTTCGCTTTGAGGACTTCTGCGCGGCTCTGGTGAGTCAGGAGCAGTGCACGCTTATGGCGGAAATGCACGTCGTGCTCTTGAAAGCGGTTTTGCGCGAAGAGGACACTTCCAATACTACCTTCGGACCTGCTGATCTGAAAGACAGCGTTAATTCCACGCTCTATTTCATCGACGGGATGACGTGGCCGGAGGTGCTGCGGGTGTACTGTGAGAGCGATAAGGAGTACCATCACGTTCTTCCTTACCAAGAAGCAGAGGACTATCCCTATGGACCAGTAGAGAACAAGATCAAAGTTCTGCAGTTCTTAGTCGATCAGTTTCTTACCACCAACATTGCGCGGGAGGAGTTGATGTCTGAAGGGGTGATCCAGTATGACGACCACTGTCGGGTTTGCCACAAACTTGGGGATTTGCTTTGCTGCGAGACGTGCTCGGCTGTGTACCATTTGGAATGTGTGAAGCCGCCTCTCGAGGAGGTGCCGGAGGACGAGTGGCAGTGTGAAGTCTGCGTAGCGCATAAGGTGCCTGGTGTGACCGACTGTGTCGCCGAAATCCAAAAAAACAAACCGTACATTCGACACGAACCTATTGGCTATGACCGAAGTCGAAGGAAATACTGGTTCCTAAACCGGAGACTCATAATGTAAGTGTGACGGTCTTAATTTTTGTGTGTGTTTAAAATCGAGCCAGTTTCCTTCCTGACTGAGAAAACCGAGCTCGGCCGCTGATGGAATATAAACCTTTGTGATCGAATAACGAGTTACATAGTTAAGTAGTTTCTGACTTGAAGGAATACGTACCTTAAAACAGCTTTTTAAGTTGTAGGGAAAGAAGAGTGTGCGAAAACATGCAAATTACACACCAGGGTATTAATTGCCTGGGATGGGAGATAGACCGTTACAAGGCAGATGCCACGGGGGGCCCTTCCCTGACTTTATTCCCTGCATCCCTGCAGCCTATCGTGAGGCGATCGCCACCCTTGTTTTGGTGTTAGGATTTTCCTCTCGTTTCGGTTTCGCTACATCCATACGTAAAATGGTCCGGCAAGAACCAACCAGCCGTCTGAGGAAAGATCGGTTTTGTCATCATTGGCCGTAGTCTCCCAGGAGGAGAGAAGCTCTACAGACTCATGGTCGCAGCCTGACTTCTGCTTTTCTGAGGGTTTTCAAGGGGCTCTTCCAGGCAGGTCAGGGGGAAGGACAGGAGACCGTCTGGGAAAGCAGAGCATTTACCTCGGTCACATGTCGGGCAGGGTCGGAGTATGGACTTGGTTTTGACGTCTTGTAGAAATACGATCGGAGGGAGTGGGCTGCTTTGTATTTTCAGCCTCTGAAGTCTTCACAGCCTTCTTGCAGCTCTCAGAATTAGGTCAGATCTTAGAAAACCAGTGGTGGGCTGAAAGGAACATCGAGCAGGGCTCGGAGAAGATAAGCAGGAACTTCCTCGGCGCCTGGGCAAGCCTCGCCAGGTAGAGGGAAGCGTCTCAGCCAGGCCCCCCCTTCACTTCCGAAGATGGTCCAGAGTAAACAGGTCCTCAGCTCTGTGCAGTCGTCGTGGTGCAGTGTTGCTGTTGAGAAATCTGAATCTGTTCGTTGATTCTTTGTATGTGACCTGTCGGGACTTACCTGGAAGCTTAGAATCTTCTCTTTGCTTGTAGCGTTTTGCAGTTTTAGAGCGATATGGCCTCGTCTGAGTCTCTTTTTTAGCCGCCGGGTGTCTGGTGGGCACTTTCAAATCCGGCAGTTGAGTCCTTCGGTTGAGAACTTGTCTTGAGAACTTCCTCCTCTCCTTTCCCTGTTGTATTTATCTTGTGCTATTATTTTGTTGAACACTGGTCTTCCTGTTTTGGTCTTCTGATTTTCTTACCTTTTTCCTCCAGTTTTCCTCTTTGTCTTTTTTCTTCTTTGGGGAGGGAGGGAGGGAGGGAGGATATATGTGTGTTGTTCAGTTTTTCTGGAAGATTTCCCTATCTTAGTCTTTCAGCCCTACTATTTAGATTTTCTTTTTTTACTATCATATTTTTATTTTCTAAGAGCTCTTTTGTTCTTAGAATCTTCCTCCTTTAAAAAAGTAATAAGGGGCACGCACCTGGGTGGTTCACTCAGTTGAGCGTCTCACTTCAGCTCGGGTCATGATCTCACGGTTCCTGAGTTTGAGCCCCTGCATCGGGCTTGCTGCTGTCAGCCCAGAGCCCACCTCAGATCCTCTGTCCGTCTCCCCTCTTTGCCCCTCCCCTGCTCATGCCCGCGCATGCTCACGTGCACTCGCACGTGCTCTCTCTCTCTCTCTCTCTCTCTCTCTCTCTCAGAAATAAACATTAAAAAGACCTATAAGATAGGAGTAATTATAAAAAAAAAAAAAGGGTAATAAAATCCTAGACACCTGGATGGCTCAGTTGGTTAAGCACCCAACTTTTGTTTCAGCTCTGGTCATGATCTCACAGTTTGTGAGTTCGAGCCCGCTGTCGGGCTCCCAGGTGCCCCAAGTCAAATACAAAACTTTAAATATTATTGTTAGTGATAATTAAGTGTTCCTTGTCAATAATTTGAGTAAATTTTACATCTCTTTAAAAGTTAGATTAAAATAAGACAATTTCAGTGTGATGCCCTCTTGTGGTAGATTATATGTGGACGCCTGGTGAAACTTGAAACCATGTGAATTATTCAGTTGACAGTATGTGGAGATTTGGTATATACTCTCCCTGGATGGTTAAAATGATATATCAGTGGACTCATTGCCCAAGGGGGGCATACCTAAAGCAAAGTCTGGGGTAGTGAACCAATTTTTAATTGCAGTGCTATCTTTCCTATAGGCCCAGAGCCTGCTTGGGATTCTCTCTCTGCCCCTCCCCTGCTTGTGCACATGTTCTCTCTCTCTGTCTTTCAAAAATAAATAAGTAAACTTTAAAAAAAGTAAAACTGTTTTTTGGGGGCACCTGGCCCTGCTTAGTCGGAGGAACATGCAACTCTTGATCTCGGGGTTGTGAGTTAGAGCCCCACGTTGGGGGTGGAGATTACTTAAATAAGTAAATATACCTAAAAACTTTTTTTCATTTTCAAATGTACTAAATTATAATTTTAAACCTATATTGCTTTGCACCCGTACCTCCCCGTTCTAGCTTGTAAGCCGCCTATTTCCTTGCTAGCTTAATGCCATCAAACCTGCATCGGTAAGCCTTCTGGCCCTGTCCAGTTCTGTATATCCCGCGGTCTCCTGGACACGTTCACACAGCAGGCACCTCAAACACAACATGTCCAAAACTGAACTCGTCACTTCCCCCGCATTACCTACCCTTCACCCATTGATCCTATCTGTAGTAAATGGGATCACCATTGCACCAGCTGCTCAAGCAAGAAACTCAGGAATAGGCTTTTGTTTTGTATTGTTTATTATACCTTTTAATTACTCCTTAAATTCTGAATCTGATTTTCTCCATTCTTGCTGCCCTTATCGTGACATAAGCCAACATTATCTGGATTGAACTCCTTTAGTAGTTGCCCCTGTGTGTAACTCCCCACTACCCAGTTCAAGTCTCTGTTCCATAGCTGGATGATTTCAGCAATTTGGATCAGGTCTCTTTCTCCCTCAAGTTGAAAAACCTTTCAGTTACCTCCATTTGCTCTTAACAGAAAGTTCAAATTCCTCCATTTGCTCTTAACAGAAAGTTCACAGTTCCCTAATTTCGTACATTTAATTCTCTTGCTTCCCATTACCCCCCCAATAAACAAACAAACAAACAAACAAACAAACAAACAACAAACTAAAACATCCAGAATCTTTTGGCTTATTCTCAAGTCTTGGCCTATATAGGCCCTTTCCTAGGGCTTTCTTTCCCTGAACCTCTTTCCCTTTTGCACCTTGAAAGATTTTTTTTTTTTTAAAGTTTAAGATTTTTATTTTTGAGAGAGAGAGTGTGAGTGGGAGAAGGGCAGAGAGAGAGGGAGGGAGTGAGGATCCCAAGCAGGCTCTGCACTGTCAGTGCAGAGCCCGACTTGGGGCTTGAACCCGCTAACTGCGAGATCATGACTTGAGTCAAAAGCAAGTCGGATGCTCAACTGACTGAGTCACCCAGGCGCCCCTCCTTTATTTATTTTTTTAAACACCCATCCCACTTGTAATTATTCGTTTTAAGGTAGATACCACATACTTCATAAGATGAAAATAGTAGCAACTCTGCATTATTATACCCAGTTGACACTGGCAGCATTCTAAGTGTTTTATGTGTTTGAACTCAGTCCTCACAACAACATTTTGATAGAAGTATTGCCACCCCATTTTTCAGACAGAAGTTGAGGCACAGAGAGGTTAAATAATGTATTCAGTGTCGCACAACTAGTCATAAGTAGCAGAATCAGGATTCAGTCCCAGGTATTCTGGCTCCAGAATGTGTGCTCCTGATCTGCTCGGACTGCCTGACCTAGCTGGTGCTTTAACTGCTAAATCCTTAGCTGGGTTGGTTTCCTGCGGCTGCTCTAACCAAGTACCACAAACTGGGTGGCAGAAGTTTATTCTCTGGCAGTTGTGCCGGCTGGAAGTTTAAACTCAGGGTGGCAGTGGGGCCGTGTTCCCTTTGGAGGCCCTAGGAAAGAATCCATTCTTGCCTTTTCCAGCTTCTAGTGGCTCAAGTGTTCCTTGGCTCGTGAGCAACATAATTCCAATCTCTGCTTACCTCTGTCTCTTCGAGGAAGCCGAAGCCTTTTCCATCCAGTATCTCCAAATTCCTCCAGCCTTTCCCCATCACCCAGTTCCAAAGCCATGTTCCCATTCTTAGGTGTTTGTCAGAGGGCTCCATTTCCCCCGTACCGAAAGTTGAGTTTCCTAGGGTTGCCGTAACAAATCACCATACACGGAGTTGCTTCACACAACAGGAATTTGGTCTCTCACAGTTGTGAAGCCACAAGTCTGAAACCTCAGTGTCAGCAGGACTGGTTCTTTCTGGAGACTCTGAAGGAGACCGTTCCAAGCGCTAGTGGTCCCTGGCTGCCCTTGACGTTTCTCGGCCTATAGGCAGATGGATCATGCGAATCTCTGCCCGCACCTTCACATCACCTTTTCTGTGTGTCCCTGTGTCTTCTCTTCCACTTACAAGGATACCAGATTTAATCACATTGTATCTGCAAAGACCCTGTTTCCAAATAAGGTCACGTTCTAAGGTTTCGGATGGACATAAATTTTGTAGGGATGCTATTCAACCCACTACTACTGTTCCTTACTCTTAGTTTCTGTGGGTTTGTTTAAAAATGAAACTGGAGACTTATTGTTAGTCTTAACCTCCTCCTTGTCTTGCCTGAGTGAAAGTCAAACAGACTTTAACATGGAGACCTGTAATATTTATGTTTGCTCTTAATTATGTTTTTGGCAGACGTTTTCATTCCAACCTGTCTTCCTTGCCACCCTGTGAGCTCCTTTGAGCTGATTAGTGTCTTTAGGAAAGCCAGGCCAGTTTGGGTGTGCAGAAGGAACATTGTAGGCACTGTAGGGACAGAGCGTCAATAGAAACCACATTCTGACCCCCAAACTAAATATACATACACATCAGTGTATATTTATATAGGAAAGCTTTTGTCACTTTTGTAATTAGAACAAATAATTTTGATGATATAAACTCTGACAGTGTGTGCCCAAGTCCTCAAGTATTGGGACAACTTGGCGGGGCACCTGGCTGGCTCAGTCAGTAGAGCATGTGACTTGTGATCTCAGGGTTGTGAGTTCAAGCCCTATGTTGGGTGTGGAAATGAAAAAAATAATAAAATAAAAAATAAAATAAAATAAAATAAAATAAAATAAAATAAAATAAAATAAAATAAAATAAAACAATGAAAATAAAACAATAAAAAAAAGCATTGGGACAACTTTTCACAAAGGTGCCTGGCTGGCTCAGTCAGTAGAACATGTGACTCTTGATCTCAGGGTTGAGTTTGAGACCCTCCTTGGGCATAGACATTGCTTTAAAAAAAAAACAAAAACAGAACAGCTTTTCTTTGAAAACATTAGCAGTTATTGTTCACTCTGTTTTGTTACTTTATGCTTTTAACAAATTTATCCTTCAAGAAGAAAAAAGTTGTCAGTGTTATGTATTACCTTTGATGAGCAGAATAAAAAAGTTACTGGGCACCACATTTGTAGAGGGACATTTAAGGGAAGAAAATCAGGGGAGTGAAGACTGGAAAATGTGCTGTAAAGAATGACTAAGGGCACCTGGGTGGCTCAGTTAAGCGTCTGAC
Source organism: Felis catus (assembly GCF_018350175.1). Lineage (NCBI taxonomy): Eukaryota > Metazoa > Chordata > Mammalia > Carnivora > Felidae > Felis > Felis catus. The sequence continues at coordinate 47,494,036 of NC_058381.1, read as the reverse complement.
TCTTGGTCTTGGCTCAGGTCAGTATCTCATGGTTCATGAGTTCGAGCCCCACATTGGACACCATGCTGACAGTGCTTGAGATTCTCTGTCTCTTCCTCTCTTTCTGCCCCCCCCCCCCAACATGTGCTGTCTCTCAAAATAAACTAAAAAAAAAAAAGAATGATTAAAATATTTGAGCATGTTTGGCCTGAAGAGAAAAAACAGCAAAATTACAGATGTGAAAGATTTGAAGTGAAAGATTTGAAGGACTGTGTGTGGAGGATATGTTAGTTTTATTTCACATAACTCCAGCAGGCAGAACCAGGCCTAATTGGCGGAAATACTAGGTTTGTGTCATGACTTTAAAAGGAAGAACTTTCTAAAAGGGCAATTCCAATCCAGAACGGACTGCTATATGAAGTAGTGAGTTCTCCTTTAAGATGAAACTTAAGATTAAAATTGAAATTATTCTTTGTTTAAATGGAAATTATGCAGGTGTCTATATGGATTAAGTCAGCTATTAGGAACCTTTTCAGTAGTATGTGAGTTACTTGAAAAAATAGAATGTCCATTTAATTAAATTGGCTCCCATAGAACCCCATTTTCATGTGAAAATGAAATCATTTGAAATCTTATGCTTGTAAATTATGTTTTCTAACCCCAAAATGTTTTTATACAGAATGTTTCTCTTGTTTCATTGAAACTGGTAGATATTTCTGAATAAAGAGGATAAAGCACATAGTAAAAGAAAAAATTTAACATCTTTATAACAGTGAAATCCTTAAGATTGATATTTTAGATAATAATCAGGCTGTCCTATAACTCTTACGCTCAAAGCTAAGTACTTTCTGATTTGATATTGTCACTTAGAGTTTTGATACAGTATTGCCTTTTGAAAGCATTTTATTAGTCTTTTTGATTAGAGGACTCTGACATCTTTAACATTGTAAATTGGGATAAGATTGTTGTCATCACTCAGTTATGAGAAGTCAGTAAAAATACCCTGATAGAGCAGATTTAAAAAAAAAATGATTTTCAGCAATTTTTTAGAAAGCTTCTAACAGAGCAATATACTAATTTCATATGTTAGCAGATGCTGATTTTAAAGAGCAAAGCAGGGGGTGCTTGGCTGGTTCAGTTGGAAGAGCATGCGACTCCATCTCAGGGCTATGAGTTCGAGCCCCAGGTTTGGGGTAGAGGTTACTTAAATAAAACTTAAATGTTGTCTCGCTTTGCTCTTTCTTTTTTTTTTCTGTTAATGTTTGAAAAGTTTTGATAATTTCGATATCCATTTATTTATCCATGACTTGATATGTCCCTTCTTTCTTTAGAATTACTGGATGATTCATTCCTGGAATTCTGCTCAATTTTTATTTATTTACTACCTTAATAGTAGTAATTATATTTTATATTTATTGATTACTAACAATGTGCCTGGGTACTACAATCTGTGCCTTATTATAACACCTCTAATTCTGATTGCTGACCCTGAAAATAGATACTGTTATTCCCATTTTAGCAGCTAGGTGAGGCTCAGAGAGGTGGTGTCTTTTTCATGGTTGCATATCTCATAAACGCCTGAACCCATTTTAAAGCCAGATCCTTCTTTAAAAAAAAAATTTTTTTTTAATGTTTATTTTTGAGAGGGAGGGAGTTGCAGAGAAGAGGAAGACCAGAACCGAAGCAGGCTCCAGGCTCTGAGCTGTCAGCACAGAGCCCCACGTGGGGCTCGAACACAGATCATGAAATCATGAACTGAGCCGAAGTCAGATGCTCAACCATCTGAGCCACCCAGGCGCCCCTAAAGTCAAGTCTTTCTTGAAGCCTAGTTCTTTCAGCTTTGTGAGTTTGCTGTTGAGTAGACAGGAAAGTTAAACTCTCGGCAGGTACCTCACACATGCTCCTGGACTCCTTTCGAATGAGAGAATATCATCGCATGTATTTCTCACAGTCCCGTCGTAGGCCTGAATTTGCCTTGGGTTTGTAGTTAGTGGCCATCCCTGCTGGAGTCTACACCTCCGTTACAAGTGGGTGGGACCTTTGGAGAGATGTAGGCAGGGCTGGGGGCTGCTCCTCTTCTCCCCATTTTGAACTTGGTCCGTAAGAAGGGAAGAGACACGAGACATTATTGCTCATTGAGATCACTCTTCAAGGACCAGAATTTAGCAGAGCATTTATACCATGTTGATGGAAATGTTCTAAACTGGATTGTAGTGTCAACCTGCTCTGAGTATAGTTTAAATATTTCTGGTTAAAATTTCATTCGTATGGTTAGAGTGATGATATCAGAGTCGACTGAAGTAGAACCAAGACTGTCCTCCACCGAGCACTCCCACACTTTGAATTTTGAGGTCCTGTTTCTTTTTTCTCCCTTTTCAAGTTTTATTTATGTAAGTAATTTTTACATGCTATGTGGGGCTCGAACTCATGACCCCAAGATGAAGAGTTGCATGCTCCTTCCACTGAGCCAACCAGGTGCCCCTTGAGATTCTGTTTCTGTGTGTCATATTTTTAGATACCTTTCTCTGCTGCTATACTAATTCCTCTCTCCCCACTATTACAAATTACTTTTTTTCCTTTTTTTTTTTTTTTTTTTTTTTTGAGAGAGGGCGGGCAGGGGAGGGGGGAGGAGGGAGAGAGAATCCCAAGCAGGCTCCATGCCCAGTGTGGAGCCTAATGTGGGGCTCAATCTCACAACTGTGAGATAATGACCTGAGCTGAAATCAAGAGTCGGATACTTAACCGACGACTGAGCCACCCAGAGGCCCCACAGATTATTCTATCATAAGCTGCTGTGGGCTAGGAAATCCAAATACTTAGAGATTGCTCAACTAGGACAAAAGTAACCTGAGTTTGAATGAGACCGGAGGGGAGTTTTTATGAGCAGATATACTGAACACCTTAAAACGTGCAGTTTGTGTTACATATTTTAACTTTCATTGCGTAGATGGCAGCTGTCAAATCAGTGCCATTATAGCTAACATAGAAAGTGTTTTTGTTCTTTTAAACAGAGAAGAAGATACAGAAAATGAAAATGAGAAGAAAATTTGGTACTACAGCACAAAGGTCCAACTTGCAGAATTAATTGACTGTCTAGATAAAGATTACTGGGAAGCAGAACTCTGCAAAATTCTGGAAGAAATGCGTGAAGAAATCCACCGACACATGGACATAACTGAAGACTTGACCAATAAGGCTCGGGGCAGTAACAAATCCTTTCTGGCGGCAGCTAATGGTAAGAGGGAAATCTTCTCATTTTACTTGTTACTAAATTTGAGATAAATTCTTGGTATTAAGTCACTACGAAATTTGAAGATACTAACATTTCAAATATGTATATTTTAATTCCCAATACTTTCATTTTCCCAAGAGAATCTTGTTCATCCCAGCATACATTAGGGATGCTATGCATTTTAGCATTTTGTATATTGCCTCGGTCATTACTAATATTTCCCCAACTGTTTTCTTTATTTTTTAAAAAAAATTTTTTTTAATGTTTATTTATTTTTGAGACAGAGAGAGACAGAGCATGAACGGGGGAGGGTCAGAGAGAGAGGGAGACACAGAATCTGAAGCATGCTCCAGGCTCTGAGCTGTCAGCACAGAGCCCGACGCGGGGCTCGAACTCACAGACCGTGAGATCATGACCTGAGCCGAAGTCGGACGCTTAACCGACTGAGCCACCCAGGCGCCCCCCCCAACTGTTTTCTTTAATTCAAGTTACCTTATTATTAGGAACCCTATTTTTAATTATGAGAAATAGTATTCTTTTAAAATTTAGTCTTTGCTTTCTTTTTTATTTTAAGTAAAACTTAATTTTAGAATAGTTTTATAGTTACGGAAAAGTTGCTAAGGTAGAACAGTGTTCCATATAGCCTGCACCAGGTTTCCCCTGTTAGTAATGTAGTTAGTGTGACACATTTGTCATAAGTAGTGAACCAATATTAATACATTATAATACCTGAACTCTATACTTTATTCATATTTTCTTATTTTTACTGACATCCTTTTTCTGTCTCATGGTCGCATCCAGAACACCACATTGCATTTACTTATCATGTCTCTTAAGGCTCCTCTAGACTGTCACAGTTTCTCAGACTTCTTATTTATTTATTTATTTATTTATTTATTTATTTATTTAAAAAAATTTTTTTAACCTTTATTTATTTTTGAGACAGAGAGAGACAGAGCATGAACGGGGGAGGGTCAGAGAGAGGGAGACACAGAATCGGAAACAGGCTCCAGGCTCTGAGCCATCAGCCCAGAGCCTGACGCGGGGCTCGAACTCCCGGACCGCGAGATCGTGACCTGGCTGAAGTTGGACGCTTAACCGACTGCGCCACCCAGGCGCCCCCAAAAAAATTTTAAATCAACACTCCGTCCAAGCCTTTTCATTTTTTTTTTAATTTTTTTTAACGTTTTTTTATTTTTGAGACAGAGAGAGACAGAGCATGAACAGGGGAGGGGCAGAGAGAGAGGGAGACACAGAATCTGAAACAGGCTTCAGGCTTTGAGCTGTCAGCACAGAGCCTGACGTGGGGCTCGAACTCACGGACTGTGAGATCACGACCTGAGCCGAAGTCGGACGCTTAACCGACTGAGCCACCCAGGCGCCCCATCTCAGACTTCTTATTTTTGATGACCTTGACAGTTTTGACGGGTACTGGTCAGGTATTTAGTAGAATGCCCTCTGTCTGGATTTGTCTCATGTTCTTCTCCCAACTGAGATTATGGATTTGGGGAGGAAGACTACAGAGGTGAAAAGTGCCATTCTTATCATCATACCAAGATTATGTGCCGTCATCGTGACTTATCACTGATCATGTTAACCTGGCTCAGGTAGCGTTTGTCAAGTTTCTCCACTATAAAATTACTCCTTCTACCTGTGCTGTGCTTTGGGGAAGAAAGTCACTACGCACAGCCCACACTCAGGGAGGGGAGAGTTAGGCTCTCCCTCCTGGAGGTAGTGGCTATCTACATAAATTATTTGGGATTTTTCTGTTCTTCAGGAAACAGGAGATTTGTCTGTTCTTCTAGTTTATTATTCAGTCATTTATTTATATCACTGTGGACTCATGGATATTTACCTTATCGCTCGGGTTACATTTCAATACCTAATTTACCTTGGGTTACCTTGGATAATGGATATTTACTTTATAGTTTGGGTTATATTTCAATACCTAATTTACTTTCTTGCTCAACTTCTTGCTTTGTAAAAGAAAATAAATGCTTACGATTTTTTAAAAAAGTTCAAATAGTATAAAAGGGTATACAGTGAAAAGTGAATCTCCTTCATAATCCCGTTTCACCTTACTTTTTTTTCCAGACATGCTATTATTGCCATTTTTAAAATCCTGCCAGATATACTCTGCATGTTTAATAAGTATCACCTGTGTTTTCTAATAGTGCATTTTAATCTTAGATAAAATGATTAAGACTTTGAAAGTACACTTGAACTGCCTGGCTCTGTTCTTCTATATATGTTATCTGCTATACATATAATCCTATTAATTTTCCCATTCTCCATTTACTGAAAAATTTCCCCATTTTCTATTTGCTTAAAGTAGAATGTTTATATTTAATAAATATATCTACTTAAGCTATATCGGAGCCTGTTCCTACATGCTCTGCGTCTGTAGTGCCTTTAATTCATGTGTATTTTTTGAGAATGCTATAGTCATACTGTTATATATAAATACTGTTGCATACAAATATACTTCGTCTTCAGAAACTAGCAGACTGATTACCAAGGATTGTGTTTATTCATATCTGGTGGTAGGAAGTATTTTTCTGTTACATCTGTTTAGAAAAATACGTAACAGGGGCACCTGGGTGGCGCAGTCGGTTAAGCGTCCAACTTCAACCAGGTCACGATCTCGCGGTCCGTGAGTTCGAGCCCCGCATCAGGCTCTGGGCTGATGGCTCAGAGCCTGGAGCCTGTTTCCGATTCTGTGTCTCCCTCTCTCTCTGCCCCTCCCCCGTTCATGCTCTGTCTCTCTCTGTCCCAAAAATAAATAAACGTTGAAAAAAAAAATTTAAAAAAAAAAAAAGAAAAATACGTAACATTTTCATCAGATAAGTTTTAGTTGTCAGAATTCTTTGGGGAGGTTGTATCCCCTTCTTACTATTTTCTCTCCATACAGTAGATCAAATAATAAGAAATTTTATTACTTTCAGTCAGGCTATATCCCTCTTAGTTTTCTTTCATGAATCATGGCATTAAAATCGGCAAATCTCAGGGCGCCTGGGTGGCTCAGTTGGTTGAGTGTCCGACTTTGGCTCAGGTCGTGATCTCATGGTTGGTTCATGGGTTCGAGCCCCGCGTCGGGCTCTGTGCTGACAGCTCAGAGCCTGGAGCCTGCTTCAGATTCTGTGTCTTCCTTGTTCTCTGCCCCCCCCACCCCCACTCGCGCGCGTGCTCTCTCCCTCTCAAAAGTAAGTAAAAAAAAAAAAACATTAAAAAAATCGACAAATTCCTTTTTATTCTTGCATTCTCAGCTTTTAGTACGATAATAAAGAACTGTCCAGTCCCTTAAAAAGCAATGTTAAGTGTGTTTTTATCAAATATGTTAAATTAGAAATATTTTCTAGAGTGAGCTTCCCTATTCACAAAATTATGTACATAATATCATCTTAACTAATGAACAAAACCAAAATAAGATGTATAATTAAAATGTTTAGTGGTCTGACTTAGGGGAATGTGAAAAACTAAAAGTGTCCAATATAGAGGAATTAGTTAATTCCATTATGGATTATCATGTGGTAGAACACTAGAGAATTGGAGAATTATGCAAGATACCATGGAAAAACAGTGCCTGGGTCATTGAGGTACTTAAATTCTTCTTCTCTAAAAAAATTCTTTTTCTCTAGGTAATAGACCAGCTTTTATCAAAAAATAACCAACTAGCATAGAATGATTATAGTTGGTATTCTATTTATATTTTTCAAATTTCCTACAATGAGCATGTTATATTTCAGTGTAATTCAGCATGTAGTGTACTTTTTGTTATTAAAAAAAATTTTTTTTAATGTTTCTTTATTTTTGAGAGAGAGAGAGAGAGAGAGAGAGAGAGAGAGAGAGAGAGAGAGAGAGTGCAAACACTAGTGGGGGAGGAGCTGAGAGAGAGGGAGACACAGAATCCGAAGCAACCTCCCGGCTCGAGCTGTCAGCACAGAGCCTGACGCAGAGCTCGAACTCATAAACCTCCTGATCATGACCTGAGTTTAACCGACTCAGCTTCCCAGGTGCCCCAAGAGTCAGATGCTTAACCGACTGAGCCATCCAGGTGCCCCTACCATATATTTTCTAGAAATGAAGATTACCCCATTGGTTGTGTTCTATGGGCATCAATATCGTATCGGTAATCTTGATCCTTATTTCTTAGTTCCGGTGTTTTGACATATGTAACTTTAATAACTTGTATTGAAACTCTTGAGTGACATTTGTAGTACTTTTTCTGTATTTGGTATACCTGGAAACAAAATTTTTTGTTTTTATTGTAGAAGAAATTTTGGAATCCATAAGAGCCAAAAAAGGAGACATTGATATTGTTAAAAGCCCAGAAGAAATAGAAAAGGACAAGAATGAGACTGAGAATAATAACTCCAAAGATGCTGAGAAAAGCAGAGAGGAGTTTGAAGACCAGTCCCCTGAAAAAGATGGTGATGACAAAGCACCAGATGATGATCCTGAGCAAGGAAAATCCGAGGGTAAAAAAATTACTTGGCTAGAAAATAGTATCTCATCAGTGTTATTTATGAAACCTCCAATTTTGCTTTCAAAATGAAAATGAATCCTTTTTTTTATTACTAATACCTCTATAATTTTATATTTCTAAAGAAATTAGGATATCCTTTCCTCTTGTAACGTGTATAATCATTGTAATGAGTTTTATGTATTGGTAGATTTGCTATAATATACCCATATCTCTATTTATACTTCCTAATAAGATGCCCTTTCCCTGTAAGATTTGTTGGTGAAAAAAAATCACTATTTTTATACCAGAATATACACTTTTGTATGTGTTACGTTCATTTTTATATTAATTACTTAAACGTTCTTAATATTTTAAATACTCTTTGGATTACCTACTGCAAAAATATCCCAAAATCGAGTTGCTTCAAAATGGCCATCAAATAAAAGCAGGTTTTCTTGGTGATCATTCATTTTTAGTAGTTGATTGAATGTGGCCATTTGTCCTAGAGCAATTTAAAGGATATCTTTAAAGTTTTGTTGTGCATTTTACTGTAGAGCCAACAGAAGTTGGGGATAAAGGTAACTCTGTGTCAGCAAATCTTGGCGACAACACAACAAATGCTTCTCCAGAAGAGACTAGTCCCTCTGAAGGGAGGAGTCCCGTGGGGTGTCTCTCAGAAACCCATGATAGCAGCAACATGGCAGAGAAGAAGGTGGCATCTGAGCTCCCCCAGGACGTGCCAGGTACAGAGGGCAGTGTATCAATGCCTCTGTAATGGGGGGAATCCTTCCCTTTGGTAGTAAGAGCTGAATGTCACCTGGAATTTTAAAGTATGTGTTCATTCATGCTGCTTGCTTACATAAGTGCCATCCCTGATTGCTAAATTGTCACCTAACATTCGGAGTTTGACACATTCTTGCAGTTAGTGCTTGAAACTCATCATAATCTTCATGCTTTTTTAAGTTCATTTAGCTGGTTTTGACTAATAGACTTATTTGTATATTTTATCACCAGATCATAGTGGCAGACATTTTGGTTTTAAGTACTTACATACTAATGGCTCAGTGTTGAATGATTTGACCATTCCAATTCTGTACGTACTAACAAATTAATTTTATGTTTGCATGTGCTTGTGTGGTTTTTTTTAAACATTTCAAACCATGATGTTATGATAGAAAACCATTGTCACAAAACATTTTGTGCAAGATGTATTTTGAAATGTAAGTTAACCAATAATCCATATTTTAAGCTTTTCTAAAATTAAAATTATACTTGAAGTAAGTTATCACACACGAAGGATGTCGTTATACCTTTCATTTTGCCTTGTTTTTAAATGAGAAAGATTTTTTATTATAGGAACTGTGTATTTTTTTAAAAAGCAAACTAAAAAATTCAGATGAGTAAAACAAAATAAACACTGGTAATCCTACCAGAAATTAAGAATTGTAACTAATACCTTGATGGAAATCCTTAATGATTTTTTTCTATATATTATAAGAATATCACATATTTTCCAACTTGCGGTATTTTTGTTGCTACATTTCATACTGGGGATGTGATTCTGATGTGTTGGGAGGAAGATAGCATTAGCAGTTGGAAGATTTGATTCTAGATCTGCTTCTGTCATTAAGTCAATGTTATTTAATCTTGCAAGGCCTCAGTGTTCCTGTTCTGTTAACTTGAAGGATTTTGATGATCAACAGTGCTTGTGTGACTGCTCTCAACTGAGTGTCTATAAACAGTAAACTGTTACTGAAAACACCAGTGTAACATTAGGTTACATGCAGTGATGTGTGTGGAGGGTCCCGAAGAATCACAATAATAAGCTCACCATGTTTTATGCTAATGAGAGACTGGTCACTAAGATGAAGAAAAGTCTGGAAACTGCTATCTGGTGAAATGAATACAGAAACAAATTAAAAAAAAACCTTTTTTTTTAATGAAAAAACTTTTTTTTTAATGTTTATTTATTTTAGAGAGAGAGAGAGAGAGAGAGAGAGAGAGAGAGATAGAGAGAGAGAGAGAGAGAGAGAGAGAGCATGAGCAGGGGAGGGGCAGAGAGAGAGGGAGACACAGAATCCAAAGCGGGCTCCAGGCTCTGAGCTGTCAGCACAGAGCCTGACGCGGGGCTCAAATTCTCAGACTGCCAGTCATGACCTGAGCTGAAGTTGGGACTCTTAACCGACTGAGCCGCCCAGGCTCCCACGAATTTTTGAGCCTAGAAAAGAATAGACTTGCTATCAAGGGGAAGGTGGGATGAAAATTCTATAATTGTCTACTGACAGGTTAGTTGGGGGAGGGGGAGATGAGACTTATGTTTGAAATGTTGGGTATTAGGTCAAATAAGTAGGAATAAGAGTGAAGACTATTGTGACTGAATGCTAACAACTTCCTTCAAATTACAGCTGTTTAGAGAATAATAAATTCCCGTTCACTAGATGCATTTAGTAAATACCTATCAGATCGTTTCAGTGAGAGTCCTTTATTGAATGGACTGGAGACCCAGAGATTTAGAATTCAATTTATAATTTTATGGTTAGATCTCTAGGTCCTAATTAAAATATTGCATTATTAAGACATTAACACCTTCATAAGTCAGAATTTGAAAGTAGAGTACTAGGCCCAAAATAATTTGGTGAACAAAATTCCATTTTTATTAGAATTGTGATTATATCCTTAGTAAATACTTCTTAAAATATTTGTCTTTTTAGATTGATTAATACTTAATATAAGTCTTAGTCTTATAGTGGGTTCATATACTAGTTAGTTGTTTGGTTTTTAAACCAAACAGAGTTAGCAACTTTGCATAGATTTTAGCAGATATTTGCTTTTTAAGTTATTTATTACCAGCTTATTAATTTCTCTAAGATACTTGTTTTTAAAAAAATTTTTTTAGGGGCGCCTGGGTGGCTCAGTTGGTTAAGCGTCCGACTTCGGCTCAGGTCATGATCTTGCAGTTCATGAGTTCAGGCCCCTCATCGGGCTCTGTGCTGACCGCTCACAGCTTGGATCCTGGAGCCTGCTTCAGATTCTGTGTCCCCCTCTCTATCTGCCCCACCTCTGCTTGTGCTCTCTCTCTCTCTGTCTTTAAAAATAAATAAACATAATTTTTAAAAAATTGTTTTAATGTTTATTTATTTTTGAGAGAGAGAGAGAGTGTTAGTGGGGGGAGGGGGGAGAGGGACAAAGAGAGCGGGAGACGCAGAACCCAAAGCAGGCTCCAGGTTCTGAGCTGTCAGCACAGAGCCTGATGCAGGGCTCGTGAGATCATGACCTGAGCCAAAGTCAGACGCTTAACCAACTGAGCCACCAAGGCACCCCTGTTATTTTTGTTATTAGAATGGTTTAAGGGGAGATACTCTTATCTTAGTATCTGACTTAACACTTTTAAAGGGCACCAAGTGAAATACTATATATAAAAGACTTAGAATAGTATCTGACGCATGTTAACTGCTTAATAAATGTTGGATACTGTCCTTATTGCTGTATAGTCAACTCTTTGAAAGAGTGAGAAAGCCCAGCAAGTAAAAAAAATAATAAAGTGGGTGAGTTGAATTATACATTTACTGATTCACTCACTAGTAGTTAACATAATTCTTCTAAATGAGATCCTTTGTATTTAAACTTTGTATTTAAGTGGTTTTCTTCATGTGTAGTCATGAAAAATTGATTTAGATGAGAACCCGAATAAGAAGTGTTAAGAAAGCTAGAATGGGAGCAAATAGTAGCAATTGTCAGTAGTTGTGATCAGAGTGGATTGGGGCCATTAGCAGGATCAGAGTGCTAGATAGCTGAAGATGCTGTAAATTTGAAATCTGACCGTTTAGTAAATCATAGTTCTTTTCTTGACTAGACTAATAAATGAAACCAAACCTAGAAACCTGATAGTCTTATACTTACTTCCAAAACAATATGAAGCATTTTTAAAGATACTAATTAAACATACCACACCAGTCTTTAAAGAGGAATTTGATACATTTAAAGTAGATAAATGTATCTACTGTGGTAAGTCCCTGACTGTAAAACTTAATGACACTAGTGACCGAAATGGACAAAGTCAAGGCCCTTGAGGACTTTACTTTCTAATGGGCAGTAGACAGGCCTAATAGTAGAGTTCTGACCCTCAGAGAAGACTATAACGTGTCTCTCTGCTTCCTTCTGTTTCTCTTTTTCTATGAGCTCATTTATTCAGCAAATATTTATTGAGTGTAATGGTCCCTGGCAGTGTGCTAGGTACCTTGTGGTGTCCCCGGACCAATTTCTGTTACCATTCTTGACCACTCTGTGGTCAGTAGATGAGATGTGGTATCACAAGAACTAGAGAGGGGGGTTATTCTAGGTGGATGAAAAAAAACAACTGATAGAAGGCATCGCACAGGGTTTTCTTTTCTAAATCTTCAGAATGTATTTAGACACCTAATTTAACGACTAAAGTTTATCAGTAGAAGACTGTCAGATTGGCAAGTGTTTGGTATGGAAAGATATATTATGATAAACTTTTTCATTAAAGTATAGCACTTGGTTAAGTGATGTTCAGTAAATAGTTTGATAGATATTTACAAATATCTACACAGGTGGAACACACCTGTGTAACCACATCATTTCCCCTCTTAGCCGCCACTGCCCTCACTCCCACAAAAGCATTTACCATCTTGACTTCTATAAACACCAATTAGGATTACCTTTAAAAAAATAGTATCATACAGTATATACTTTTTGATGTCCAGTTTTTTTTGCCTCCACAATATGTGTGAGCCATCCAAATGTTGCTTGTAATAGTAGTACATTCCTTTTTATTGCAGTATAATATTCTATGATATAGATAGATGACGATTAATTATTAATTTATTATTCATTTTCTGAGTTGATGGGCATTTGAATGGTTTCCAGTTTGGGACCATTGTGAATAATGCTATTATGAATATTTTTTTGCATGTTTTTCATGCTCATATATGTACCTTTCTAGAGATATGAATCTAGTTGTGGATTTCCTGGGCCATTCATTTTAAGTATGCTCATCTGTAACAGGTGCTGCTGGTTTTCCAAAGTGGTTGTACAAGTTTACCCTTCTATCAGTTGTCTACAAGAGTTCTAGCTCCTCTACATCCTTGCTAACACTTGGTATCATCAGTATCATTCTTCTTTCTTTTCCCCCTTTATTTTATCCGTTCTGATGGCAATGTAGGGATATCTTTTGGTGGTTTGGACTTGCAATTCCCTGGGGACTAAAGATGTTGAGCACCTTTTCATGTATACGAAATATATGTGTATATATAGGTCATTTGGTTAGCCCTCTTTTGTAAAGTACCTGTTAGTTCCTTTGTTTTCTGTTATGTGGTCTCTTTCGTTTGTGGTTGTTTCATGGCAGAGGGTTAAATCCAGTCCCTCTGCTCCATCTGGAAGCAGAAATTCCTACGTTGATTCTGTAAGTGTTAACCCAGTCTCATATTCCTGGAATAAATACCATTTGGTTGTGGTATATTTTCATTCTTAAATATTGTTGCATCCAGTTCGTTAATATTTTATTTAGGAGTTTGCACTGATACGTGAGATTGACTTGTAATTTTCCTTTTCTGTTAATGTCCATGTCCAGCTTTGGTGTCCAGATTATGCTGGCCTCACAAAATGAGTTGGGGCTAGTTCCCACTTTTTCTGTTGTCTGCAGGAGTTTCTGTGAGTTGGTATTATTTATTACTTAAATAAAGGGCTTTTTATTTTTTTCATGAAGCCACTTGGTCCTGGAGCTTTTTTTAAATTATTATTATTTTTAATGTTTATTTTTGAGAGAGAGCGTGAGCAGGGGAGGGGAGACAGAGGGAGACACAGAATCTGAAACATGCTCCAGGCTCTGAGCTGTCAGCACAGAGCCTGACACGGAGCTCGAACCCACCAACTGTGAGATCATGACCTGAGCTGAAGTCAGACGCTTAATCAACTGAGGCACCCAGGCACCCGGGCCCTGGGGTTTTTATTGTGGGAAAGATTAATTTTAGATTTGATTTCTTTGATGGATAGTGGGCTATTCATATTTTCTGTTGTTTTATGTCAGGTTTAGTAAGTTGCATTTTTCTAGGAATCTACCTGTTTTGCTTAAATTTTAAATTTTATTGGCATAATAACATCCTGTTTCTTTGATGTCTGCAGGGATCTATAGTGATGTTCTCTTTTTTTTCAGTCCAGAAATTGGTTATTTGTTTTCTTTTTAATCATCTCACAAAAAACTTTGTTAAATCTCACAAAACTGTTAACACCTTTTATTAGTCTTTAAAAAAAATAACTTTTGGCTTTGTTGATCCTTTTTTGATTCTGTGTTTATTCCAGTTTATTTCTGATCCTGTCTTTATTATTTCCTTTGCATCTTTGTGGTGGTTTTTTTTTTAACTGCTCCTGTTTTTTAAAAAAACTTTATTGAACTATAATTGGCATACAAAAAGTTGTACATATTTAACGTATACTCGATGAGTTTGGAGATAAATATATACTCAGGAAACCATCACCACGATCTGTGACAAACATATTCATCACCTGGCTTTTTTCCCCTGTTTTTAAAATTTTTACATTTTTATCATTTTTGTGGGTTGCACTTATTTTTTTTTTTTAGTTTATTTATTATTTTGAGAGAAAGAGAGTGCACACACAAAAGTGAGAGAGGGGCAGAAAGAGAGGGAGAGAGAGGATCCCAAGCAGGCTCTGCACTGGCAGCATGGAGCCTGATGCAGGACTCAAACTCACAAACCTTGAGATCATGACCTGAGCCACCCAGGTACCCTTTGTTGGTTGCATTAAAACAAAACAAAACAAAACCTCCTCAAAAGAGTATCCTAGTTGATACTAATTATCCTTCTACATTCAAAAAAAATATATTTATCTATCTATCTATCTATCTATCTGTCTAATTTATTTATTTATTTTGAGAGAGAGAGAGAGAGAGAGAGAGAGAGAGAGAGCGAGCAGGGGAGGGGCAAAGAGAGCAAGAATCCCAAGCAGTGTATAGCCCAACGTGGGGCTTGAACTTACAAACTCTGAGATCATGTTCTGAGCCAAAATCAAGAGTTGGATGCTTAACCAACTGAACCACTCAGGTGCCCCCCATCCTTCTGCATTTAGATGAAAATATTATTTCTCTCTTGGCTCTTCAGGATGGGTGCTTTATGATTTTTAGTTTTTATTTATTTTTTCTATTTCTATTTTTATTATGTTTTTCTATTCCGCTGTCAAGGCTGTAAGTTTCCTTTTTGTGCTGTTGTAGCTGCATCCCACAAATATTACATTCTTTGTCATTGAGTTTAAACTATTTTCTAATTTTCATTATGATATAGTTTTCTCCCCCCTGCCCCTTCTGGTTATCGTTTTGTTACTGATTTTTAGCTTACCCACTGTAATCAGAGAAATTGTTGAGGCTTTTTTTAATGTTTCAGTATTTGGTTAATGTTGACAAGTGTCTCACGCACGCTTGAAGAGAATATATGTGTTTTAGTTGGGTGCAGTATTGGACAATCAGGTCAAGGTTTATTTTTTTATTTTTTTTATTTTTTAGAGAAAGAGAGCACGAGCCGGGGAGGGGGGAGAGGGAGAGAGAGAGAGGGAGACAGAGAGGGAGAGAGAGAGAGAGAGGGAGGGAGAGAGAGAGAGGGAGACAGAGAGGGAGAGAGAGGGAGGGAGAGAGAGAGAGGGAGACAGAGAGGGAGAGAGAGAGAGGGAGAGAGAGAGAGGGAAGGAGGGAGAGAGAGGAAGGGAGAGAGAGTGGGAGGGAGGGAGGGAGAGAGAGAAGGAGGGAGGGAGAGAGAGAGGGAGGGAGGGAGAGAGAAGAGAGGGAGGGAGGGAGGGAGAGAGGAGAGAGGGAGAGAGAGAGAGAGGGAGAGAGGGAGGGAGAGAGAGAGGGAGAGAGAGGGAGGGAAGGAGGGAGAGAGAGTGGGAGGGAGGGAGAGAGAGGGAGGGAGGGAGGGAGGGAGGGAGAGAGAGAGAGAGAGAGAGAGAGAGAGAGAGAATATGAATCTTAAGCAGGCTCTACGCCCAGGCTAGAGCCCAATGCTGGGTTATATCCCACCGCTCTGGGATCATGACCCAAGCCAAAATCAAGAATCAGACGCTCAACCGACTGAGCTACCCAGGTGCCCCTGGGTCAAGGTTTTTAATTGTGTCATTCAAATATATATCCTTCCTAGTATTTGTTTTCCTTCTCTGTGAGATATTTTAAAATTACTTCTAACAGTTTACTGTGGAGTTTCTTTTTGTCAGTTTTTGCATTACATAGTTTGAGGCTGTGTAATTAGGTGCACATAATCTTTATATTTCTTGTTCAGTTAACTTTCTCATTGTAAAATAATCCTTTATCTTTAGTAACATTTCTAAGCTACCATAGTCTGCTTTTGGTTAGTGTTTATATTGTATATCTTTTCTGGAATAGAAAGGCGTTTTTTAAATCATGTGAGAATTTAAATTTCCTTAGAAATATATCCAGAATCTCTTGAGAAAGACATGTACTTTAGAATTTCTTTAGAAGTAAATGTGTATTGGAGCGCCTGGCTGGCTCAGTTGGTAGAGCGTCTGACTCTTGGGATTATGGGTTTGAGCCCTGGGTTAGATATAGCTTAAAAATTTTTTTAAAGCCTTAAAAAAAAGAAAAGAGTAAATGTATAGTATTTCAAGCTGTATTTTGACATAAAGTCTTGTCAGAGAGTACTGTCATTTTTCTGTAATATGATTAATGAATTTACTCAAAGGAAACATTACAAATTTATGGTCTCAAAATCTGTGGGAGTGGGAACATGAGAAAAGTGGGCAGGTTTCATGATGTCATATTGGGTACGATCAGTGATCAGAAAGATTTTATGTGGCTAAGATTGAAGATTAAGCTGAAAAGTTGGCAGCCATATTTTGGGCAAGGTTGGTAGCCATCACTTAAAAAAAATTAATCTCTCAATATACCTATTCCTTAGATTTTTTTCTTGCATCTGTGTTCCAGACGTTTCACTTTAGTTCATGAAAATACTTATGTTGCCAAAACCAACCCCGTGTAGCAAGTATGTTATTTAGTATAACTTCGTTATAGTTAACAAAGGCTCAATTTAGGAATTACACTTTTTTCCTGGATTTTAGATGAGAAGCTTTTTGTACCAGAATGTTGAGTTTTAAATTCGTAAGTGGAGAGAGAAGGACACATAACTTTCTAACATTTTAAACTCAAATCCACTTTGAGTGTTTGTATTCAAACATAATGCATACAGTATCTGTCTTAAATTCATGCCTCTGGATTTAATCGCTGGGATTAGGAACATATGAGTAGTAGATAAAACTGGCTTTATTTCCATAACTATAATTGTTTGAAAACGTTTCCATGGACATATTGAAACTCTAACATCTATAAAGTTCAACTAAAAGAACATTGATTTAATCTCTTTCTTAACTTTCTGAGATAATGACAGTTTAAAAGATAGGCACTTTGTTTTAGTTTTGCATTTTATTACAAGGGAAATTCAGTGGGTAAGAAGCTATTGGTACTAGACGTGATCTCATGTAGTAGCCACATTTTAGCTCACTGAGTTGATCGGTAAAGGCTTTGGGAACTTCTGCAGCTAAATACTCTTTTGTTTCTTATTCTTTTTAATACGTTTGGTTTTAGTTTCTAGTCATATACATTCTGGTTATTTTACCTCATTTTTTTCCTTAAAAAAATTCCTTTAGTACCTTCAGAAGGAAAATTTACTTTTTTCTCTTTGTAGTACTTTGCTTAGAAATTTTTTAGGCTTTGGTGTTAATGTTCAGACGTTGAAGATCAAGGGGTATTTTTGGTTTGGGGGATGACTACAAAATTACCTTATTTTTACTCATTTACATCATGTCTAATGAAAATGGTATCGTAAGTACCAAAACTTACAATATTTGCCGTAGGGCTAGAACATTTGGCCTTTGGAACATTTGGAAATGTATATGTTGCGGGGGTGGGGGTGCCTCGGTAGTTCAGTAGGTTAAGCGTCTGACTTTGGCTCAGGTCACGATTTCATGGTTTGTGAGTTCAGGCCCCACGTTAGGCTCTGCCTGCTTCGGATCCTCCTGTCTCCCTCTCTCTCTTCCCCTCCTTGCTTGTGCGTGCATTCTCTCTCTCTCTCTCTCTCTCTCTCTCTCTCTCTCTCTCTCTCTCTCTCAAAAATAAAGATTTAAAAATGTATGTTGGTAGACAGTACCTTCTTGGTGGTGTTTTGAAGCAAACGGTTCATATTTCCTTTACTTCTGTAGCCAAATGAAATAAAGAAGTGAAGAGTTCTAGAACAATTAAGGTTTATTTATTAATTTTTTAGTAATCTCTACACCCAGTGTCGGGCTTGAACTCATGACCCCAAGATCAAGAGTTGTACCCGCTTCTGACTGAGCCAGCCAAGTGCCCCTAGAACAATTATTTAAACAAAACAAAACAAAACCCAAAGTCAGTATTCTACACTGAAATGGAGGAAAACACTGTTTTCCACTCAAGACAAATTAACTGGGGACAAACTAACAAAAAAGCTGTATGTTTTATGAGTTTGTGGTAGTCCTCAGCTTATTGTCACCTCGAAAGTTTAAATGGATAGAATCTGAACTCCCATTTGCTTTCAGTGGGTTATTGGCTTTTTTAAAATATCAGAATACCTGGTAAGGGATTGATTCCCTGTTCTTTATGAAGTACCATTATCTCCCTACTAGCAGGAAACACTTTCTCTAAAGAATTTTAAGATGTGTATAGTCAGAATCTCTTAAGTTCCTATTCCAGAATTCTTTTCTTTTCTTTTTAATGTTTACTTACTTATTTTGAGAGAGAGTGCTTGAGCATAAACGTGCACGCAAACAGGGGAGGGGGGGGAATATCCCAAGCAGGGTTGCCTGAGCCTGATGTGGGGCTCGATCCCACAACTGTGAGATTATGTCTTGAGCCAAAATCAAAAGTCGGGTGCTCAACCGAGTCACCCAGGTGCCCCCAGAAGTATTTTCTTAGTTAAAACCATACTTGGAGTATATTATGTTAAAAAAGTTTTTGTGGGCTGGTGTAGAATCTAATCACTTTTTCTTATTTTTCTGTGAGAAAGTACACTCTAAACTCTGAGCTCATAAATGAGGGGGTTTCTTCCTTTCTTTCTTTCTTTCTTTCTTTCTTTCTTTCTTTCTTTCTTTCTTTCTTTCTTTCTTTCTTGGGATGGTTATCTTTATATATTGTTTCATTATTTGAGAAGATGTTAATTAGACCTTTATAAATTAGGACTGCTGCGCTTTACAAATCTAGACTTTACAGCTGTGAAAAGAATGGTTAGTGAAGAATTTGATATTATTCATGTGAGACTTCTTTTGTTTCAGATATATGCATTTTTCCAACAAGAGTTAGTTGATTGTGTTAGTGGTTTGCAGCTGTCAGATATTAAATTATTTCCATCCTTCACATAAAATTTGTTTACTATAAAAATTTTCAAACATACACAGAAGTTAAGAGAAGAGTATAATGGCTGCACCCCCACTACCATAGATCTAACACTTAGATAGAAAATTGTCAAGATTTTGTCATATTTGCTTTACCCGTGATTTTTTTTACTCCGACCTTTTTTTGCTGAAATAAAAAATTGTTTTCTTTTTTTTTTTTTAATTTTTTTAACGTTTATTTATTTTTGAGACAGAGAGAGACAGAGCATGAACAGGGGAGGGGCAGAGAGAGAGGGAGACACAGAATCTGAAACAGGCTCCAGGCCCTGAGCGGTCAGCACAGAGCCCGACGCGGGGCTCGAACTCACGGACCGTGAGATCATGACCTGAGCCGAAGTCGGATGCTTAACCGACCGAGCCACCCAGGTGCCCCAAAATTGTTTTCTGTTTTGACCCTAGGTGTACATTGTTAGATAAATCATAATCCTTAGTTAATTGTACTCATCATTGACCATTGTATGTCCCCCTTAATTTATTCATTAAGGTTTTAAATTGCTTAATGATAATGAAAATAAATACTTAGGAACCTGTCACTTAAAACAAAGAGCTAAGTCCTGCTTTGAAACTAACCTGCATCTATAATCATCTCCCCAGTCATATCCCCTGCCTCCCTCTCCCCTGCCTGAAGTAAATTGTCACTCTGAAACCTGTGTTCACTAACATGTTTTGTTTTTATAAGGGGTACACAGTAGAATCAAGACTATTGATACTGGAGCTCAAAGTGATGTATAATTCACATGCTTTTGCTTCGTTGAATTGATTTACATGATTTGCTAAAACACTGTATATTTCTCTTTTAGTTGTTTTAATCTTGATAGCAGGTGTATTGTGTTACATATTATTTAAAACCCTTTTAAAAATATATTCTTTTTTCAAAATGTTTATTTATTTATTTTTGAGAGAGAGAGGGAGGAAGGGGCAGAGAGAGAGGTAGACAGAGAATCCCAAGCAGGCTCCACGCTATCAGCGCAGAGCCTGACATGGGGCTCAAACCCGCAAACTGTGAGATTATGACCTGAGCTGAAATCAAGAGTCAAATGCTTAAATGACTGAGCCACCCAGGCACCCCTAGAACCTTTTCAAAAAAAATATTGATTTATTTTGAGGCAGGGGAGGAGGGAGGGATGGAGGGAAAGAGAGAGAGAGAGAGAGAGAGAGAAAGACAGAGAGAGCGACTGTGAACAAGCGGGGGAAGGGCAGAGTGGGAGAGAGAATCCTAAGCAGGCTCCACGCTGAATGCAGAGTCGGACACAGGACTTGGTTTCACAACCGTGAGATCATGACCTGACCCAAAATTAAGAGTCAGATGCTCAACTGACTGAGCCTCCCAGGTGCCCCATTACATATGGTTTTACATCTCTTGAGCCTCTTAGTCTAGAGTACTCTGTTTCCCCAATTTTTTCTTTACGCTGTTGACTTGTTGAAGAATACTAGTGTAATCCTGCTATGGGTATCCTGCATTTGGAATTTGTCTGTTTCCTTCTTCTTAGTGTTCTTTAATTTATTCTAAAAGCTTGATTACATTCATTTTTAACTGTTTTTGGCAAGAATATTCCATAAGCTATGTGCTCTGGGTACTTCATATCATATAGCATCAAAAAGGCTCATGATATGATGTCTGTTTGTTTTCCCTTTATAAATGGTGAAATTGATCAGTGAGTTCAGGTAGTGACATTATAAAATTTCCTGTTAACCTCTCATTCATTCATGGTCATTTCAGGAATAGTTATCTATTTGGAGATTATAATACATTGATTTTTGTTTTTTCTATTTTTTTTTTAACTGAAATTCTGTGGAGAATTTTCCCTCATTAACCAAGGCTGTGTGAATACCTTGAACTGTAGTCAGAGCAGGAATAAATGCTTAAATTATTTCTCTTTAATTTTAATTTTCAGAGTCAGGAGTTGGTATAACAGTTACCTTCAGTGGTGAGTCATGAGTTATGGACTTTTACACAAGGGCATGGCTTTCTCATTTTAAGAATCTGTTTGAGATCCTGGACCTTCATATATCCAGTTTCTTTCATTCAGTTGTAGTTATTTATTTTGCTTAAATTGACCACAGTCCCCTTTGTGTTGGCTTTTGAGTCCTTTTTCCATAACCCTGGTAACCTTAGATAGCGTCTCCACTTTTTGGCAGAATAAGACGTGTGGGGCTTCCCTTATGTATTTCTTACACCAGACCTGGAATTAGTCATTCCTCCAAGAAGCCCTGGTTCCTTTTAGTGGGGAATGATATTTAGAGACCACAATCTGGACCCAGAGTATTACTGCTTTGGGCTGTCACTGCCTCTAGGCCTTTTTGGTGGGTGGTGTTAGCAAATAAGTATTTTTGAAAAGACAAAGACAAAGACCATCAATTCATATTGACATTTCAATTCAGATTGAGGATTTCATACTTAGTTTTGGTGTTTTTTTTCTTTTTTTTGTTTGTTTTTGTTTTTAAACTTGCATCACTTCTCTCACACTGAAAGCCTTATTAGCTCTTAACAGAGTAGTAACTTACATTTTTGCTTTATTCTCATACAGATGTCCATTAATAATAATGTTATTAATATTAATACCATGGTATACATTAATAAGAAATGATTTTGTGGGCACCTGGGTGGCTCAGTCGGTTTAAGTGTTTGACTCTTGGTTTTGGCTCAGGTCATGATCTCATGGTTCATGGGTTCGAGCCCCATGTTGGGCTCTGTGCTGACAGAGGGATTCTCTTTCCCTCTCTCTCTGCCCCTCCCCAGCTTATGCACACGTGTGCACTCTCAAATAGATTTAAAAAAAAAGGAAATTATTTTGTATATCATAGCAATTTTGTAATAACAATATTACTGTTGACAGTAAGACCACTGAATAGCATTTCAGATTTTTTTTGTAGCTCTCTATTCATCCTTATGCTGTATTTCCATTAAGGATGTATAGTCAAAGTACTGTGTTTCAAAGTCACTTAAAATAATTTTTATTTTATGGTTATGTCAACAACTTGATATACAATTAGGTTTATTTCAGTTTTCAATTTTTAGGGATTGCATTTCTAACTTTAATTTAAAAAAAATGTAAAACAGTTACATGATTCCAAAATCAAGCTGTGTAACTGTGTATATTCCCTCTCTAGGTAATCATTTCCTTTCCTTCCCTCTTAGGTAGTCATTTTTATTAATTTTTGGTTATTTTTCCAGTATTTTAAAAATTTTTATAAGTAAAGGCAAAAATCTGTCCTTAAACTTGTATTTTTCTCCCCTTCTTACACAGAAGTGGGCATACTATAAGTACTATTTCACACTTTGCTTTTTTACATTTAACCATTCATATGTGGATATAGTGATTTCCCTAGTCCTGTTATGGTGCATGATATTTCATGTGTGTGTCACCTTTTTTTCAACCAGTGCCCCATTGATGGACATTGTGTCTCTGGTCTTTCGCCATTATAAATAATGCTGGAATGAGTAGCTCTGTAAATAAGTAATTTAGTATTTTTTTGCCAGCGTATTTCGGGATAGATTTCTAGACAAGGGATTGGTAGGTTACGAGTGAGTGCACGTGTAGATATTGTCAGTTCCTTTTTATGCGCTTTGCCCCATTTTTCACTCTCACAGTGTTGTGTGTGGGAGTGCCTGTTAGCAAACTGCCTCTTCACCTGAATGTATTGTGAGACTTGGAATTTTGCCAGTCTGATAGCTGGGAAGCTCCATATAGTTTTCCTTTGCATTTCTGTTAGTTTGAATTAAGTGAGCATTTTTCCATATGTTTCAAGGCCATTTTTACTTCTTTTGTGGCTGCTTATAGATTTTCTCATTTTCCTATCAGGTTGTTGGGATTCTTTTCTCAAAAAAAA
Organism: Felis catus; assembly: GCF_018350175.1. Lineage (NCBI taxonomy): Eukaryota > Metazoa > Chordata > Mammalia > Carnivora > Felidae > Felis > Felis catus. The sequence goes on along the minus strand of NC_058381.1, from coordinate 47,471,084 downwards.
CTAGGAACTCATTATTCATTAGAGATAGCCTTTGTGATATACGGCCAACCACTTTTTAATTTAGGGGATTGATTTTAAAAGTATCTTAGTGGCAAAATGAAATACAGAGGGAGGGAGGCTCTTAATTTCTGAACTACCATGGAAAGACCTAGGCTCTCCGTTCATGGTAGTGTTCATTTTGATGATTCTTTTAGGAGCAGTACTCTTACTGCTAACTATTAAATTGGTCTTAAAATTTACAATGACTTAAGCGTTACCTTCTAGTTAATTTGGGAACACAGAATTCAAGCAGAAAATCTTAGAGATAAATAATCCTGTTTAATACTGTTCCTAATACTGTTTGACTACTTTTTGGAAAGAATATAAATTTCAGATTTTGAGGGATTATCTCAAAACCATTTCTACATTTTGTGGGATAATTCTATCACTTTATTCTTCTTCTTCAGCTCTGGGGTAACTGAAAGGCTGTCTGCCTTGTGCTAGAGACTAAGATGCTAAGAGTCTGAGTTAATAGACTGAAAGGCTTAAAAAACAACTCCTAGGGTGTTGCTTATAAATCTCAGACATTACATCCTTCCTACGTGAGCAGCTTTTCTTTTTGAAATCTAGCTTTGTAATGCAAACCTAAAACAGCGAAATGTCTTTTCTGGCAAAGCGGTGGCTTTTCATGTGATTTCTAATCTAAAAATCAGATATTCTATTTTTCTAGAAGACCCTAACAAGACCTGTGACAGCAGTAACATTAGTGCTACCACTACCTCCATCCAGCCTAATCTGGAAAACAGTAACAGCAGCAGTGAACTAAATTCTTCCCAGAGTGAATCTGCTAAGGCAGCTGATGAGCCTGAAAATGGAGAAAGAGAGTCTCATACACCTGTCTCTATTCAAGAAGAGATAGGTAAGAATACACTTCATCCATTCAAGCGAGCTTTTTAATTTTTTTAATTTTTAATTTTTTGAATAAAAGTTTGATGGGGTGGGAAGACCTAGATTTTCTTTGCCTTTTTTGCTTCTTTTTTTTTTTTTTTTTTTTAAGCACGAATAGCACTTGCATTCATTGTCTTTATTTAAAAAAATGCAAAAGCACACAGGAAAAAATCTTTTTACTACCCCCTCCCCACAGGTAACCACTGTCAGCAGTTTGGTGTGTAACATTTTCTATTTTTTTCCACGTGGTTACATAATGTATGTGTGTTTACAAGAAGGTTTATTTTTATTTTATTTTATTTTTTCGCAAAAATGGAATCATTTTGCATGTTGGTTCTGCATCTTGCTTTTTTTCCATGTAGGGGACCTTTTCATGATATAAATTGAATTCGTTCATTTTTTTTTTTTTTAACTGCTGCATGGTACTCCACAGTATGGATGAACAGTAATTTATTTACTATTTCTCTATTAGTGGACATTGAGTCTGTTAACAGTTTTTTTCTTGTTACAAATAGTGGTGCTTTTTTAAACATCCTTAGCATGTATCTTTGTGTATTTATGTAAGTATTTCTGGCAGTATAGGAACAGTAAGTGAAATTGCTGGGTCAAATGGTAGGTACATTTTAAAAATAGTGATGACTGCTGCTTAATTGTACATTAAAAGGGATTTATATGAATAATTTACATAATAGGTTATTTCTTCATACATACGAAGAAGAATTCAACATCATCCACCGTTTACATTTTTGCTAATGGTGAAAAATATTTCATTTAAAAATTTGCATATCGTTGCTTACTAACATGGTTGAGTTTCTTTTTATGTGTTGGTTGGACTTTTAGTGAATTGCTGATTCCTATCTTTTGTTCGTTTTTTCCTGTTGAGTTTTGACAGTTTTTCTTAATGAGTTTTAGGAATGCTTTATGTATTATGGCTATTACCTTTGATTTTATGTATATACTTACATAGTCACTGCTTGCTTTTAACTCTTCCTGTTATCTTGTTATACAGATATTTTTATATAGTTAAATTTCTTTCTTTAAGGTTTCTCTGGATTTTGTGTTTTACTCAGGAAAACCCTACCCCAAGCATGCACATGTTTTATAGTAATTTCACATAGTACTTCTGTAACTTTGTTTTTAATCCTGTATAATTTTGTGTATGGTATGAGATAGAGATCTGTTTTAATTAGAACTTCTTTTCAGTTGCAAGCTGCCAAACCAGCTCAAAGTAGCTTCAGTGACAAGGGAATGTAATTAGCTCTTGTAATTGGGAAGTTCAGATACCTGGACCCCCAGGTATCAAAGCTTTTCTGTCTTCCTCTCTTTCTCTCCCACCTTTTGATCGACATGTGTTTGTGTGTTAACTTCATTCTCTCCTGATGCAGACAGGCTTTTTCCAAGTGGCAGGGAAGATGGCACCAGCGGTTTGTATTCCTATCTTTCCAAGGTCTGTGACCCAAAGGCAAGGCCCCTACTCCTGCTCCAAATCAAAAGTCCTTGAGGAAGAAATTTGAGTGGCCTATCTTGGACATATTGTTCCCACTCCTGTGGCCAGGGCAGGCAAGGTATTATACTTGATGGCTCCAGCAAAAGTGTATGACTGGAGCGGGGTAGGAGTGGTTTTCCAAAGAAAGAGGGATGCTGCCAAGATAGGAAACAAGTACCCGCAGCTCTACCCTTTGGTAGCTCGGCACAAACATATTTACTCAAATTTAAAACTGTCTCTGCTGAACACACTGTGAAGATCTCACCACAGCTGAAGAGGTTTTCAAAAACTTGCCAAAAGTACATCTGGTAATTGTAACTTTATCTAGAACTTCTGGGTATTGTGTATTGTTTTTGATTTGGTCTGGGTGTAGCTTCTCTCAATCTCACAATCTGTGAGCCAGATTATGAATTTAAAGTTTCTATAACACTTGCTGTCCTGATAGTGGAAGGTATTCTCTGGTGAATCTGGCTGCCCTTGGTGTTTTGGAGGATGACTGTGGATGAAATGTGAGAAGTACCTGGGAAGATCCCCCTTCCAGAGGCCAGTCTGCTTTAGCAGCCTGGTTCTTGCTGGCTCTCTTCCAGAATGGGTCGCTGGGGATTGCTGTAGGTTTAAATAATCATCTCTCTCAGCATGGCAGATTGGGAGTTTTTTCTGGCAGTAGCACTCCCTGGTAGATTGCCTGGGTTCCCAGCCTAGCACCTAATACCCAGAAACTCTGCTCAGGGTCTCTGAAGGTGTAGCCACCGGACTTGCTCTGTGGGTCTGCTCTTCAGACCGGATTCCCTAGCCTTCAGGTAAATAAAGTCTGCCTAGGCCTCTGCCTCCTGCCATCCTTAAACAAGGAGAGCTCCAGAGGCTGGCTTAAAGCCGCTCTGTACTCTGCCTCCAGGCTGCATGGAAGTGATTCACTCCTTTATAATGGGAGGAATGTGGCCTCTGGGTAGGGGGTGTTAGACAGGCCTTGTTCCCTTTCTCTGCCACTTCAAGTCTTACCCCTAAGGATGAATTTTATACCTCCTTTCTCTTATTTGCATGCAATTTAGCAAGTGTCAGGGGTGCCTGGCTGGCTTAGTTGCAAGAGCTTGTGACTCTTGATCTTGGGGGTCAACTCTTTTTTTTTAATATTAATTTATTTTTGAGAGAGCTCAAGCTGGGGAAATGAAGCGGGCTCTGTGCGGAAGCAGGCTGACAGCAGGCAGCCCAGTGTGGGGCTCGAACTCCCCTCATGAACCATGAGATCATGACGGGACCTGAGCCGAAGTCAAAGTCGGACAGAGTCAAAAGTCGGACGCTCAGCCGACTGAGCCACCCAGGTGCCCCTTGGGTCGACTCTTGATCTTCGGTTCCTTGAGTTTAGCTCCACATGGGGAGTAGAGATTACTTCAATAAAGAAATAAACTTAAAAAAAAAAAAAAAGGCACCTTAGCAAAGTGTCAAAGGATGGACTCTCAGGTTCTTAGTTGAAGGGCTTCTCTTAAAAAGCACTGTGCTTGCCCTTGCTGCTTGTAGGAAATTTAGCCTAGATCGGATGCTTTCTATAAAGTGTTTATTGTAGGGCCGTATTAATGGTCCCAGGAAATAGCTACTGTAGTTCAACATCTTGGTATGAACTTCAACATTGGTAGGCTCATGGTCTGAGACCCAAGAGAAAATTGTTGATAGTCTGACCAACCACTTTGATGTTACACATCGAAGGTTTCTGGCTTTTCAACCTGGGCCAGAAAAACACCTGATAATACCTCTACCCTACCTTGATTTAGTCAGTGCCATATTTTGGGCTCAAACATTTTTAAATATTCTACTGAATTATTTAGAATTTATTGGTTGTAAGTGACAGAAATCCACCAGACTTCCTTAAAATAAAAAGAGAATTTAATTGGCTCATGCTTCTGGGAAGTCTAGAGGGAGTGACAGACAGCCTCAGGTGCATTATTGAACCGTGGGAGCCAAACGAGGTTATCATGGGTCTTCCTCTTCCTCTTATCCACCCTCCCTCCCCAATAACTTATTGTCTCTTATTGTTGAAACTTTTTTCCATGTTGTGAGATAAAAGTAGACAACCCCTAATTTATACTCTTTCTGCTCACTAACACAAAAAACAAGACCAGCGTGCCTGGCTGGCTTAGTCAGAAGGGCATACAACTTTTGGTCTTGGGGTCGAGAGTTTGAGCCCCACATTGGGTGTAGAGATTGTTTATATACATACATACATACATACATACATACACACATACATACATGTTGGGTGTAGAGATTACATACATACGTACATAAAATAAAATAGAATTATAAAAAAGCAAGAGGCTTTATCTGTCACCAGATTTTGAAAATTAGAGTAGTGGGCTGAATGGCTGGGGCCACATAGCCAGATCTGGACAGTCACTGTGGCCAGGCAGTGATATGCTCTCTCTGGCCAAGCTGGGTGACATTGTTTACCCAATATAGCAGGATAATTATTTTGTAGCCCTGGCTGAATAATATGGCTGAAGTAGGGGAAAAGCATATCTCCAAAGGAAAGAAGGGGTCTTGGTCAGATAAAATTAAGAAATGTTTTCCTGAATTTTATATTTTCTAAAATAGTTTTCCCATTCTAATTTTTTCTCTACTCAAAATGCAATTTTTATAAAATATAGCAAGTTTTCTGTTTAATCTTTCATTTTCCAGTGCCACACAATTCTTAATTTAAAAAACTTTATAATTTTTTTTTTTAACGTTTATTTGTTTTTGGGAAGGAGAGAGCCAGGGAGTGAGCAGGGGACGGGCAAGGGGAGAGGGAGACACAGAATTGGAAGCGGGCTCCAGGCTCTGAGCCTGTCAGTGCAGAGCCCGATGTGGGGCTCGAACTCATGGACCATGAGATCATGACTTGAGCCGAAGTCGGATGCTTAACCAACAGAGCCACCCAGGCGACCCAAATTTTAAAAAGTTTTAAATTGAAAAGAGAAATCTTGTTCAGCTATCTGGCCAGTGGAAATTGGATAGTGATTCAAAAGTTTTAAGAATGTAGAGAAATTCTCAGCCAAAGTGAGATTCATGGAAAAGCAGAAAATGTCCCTTGGCATAACAATCTGTCACTTAAAAAAAAAATTAAGTTATTATGAAAATGTGAGAGGTATTTATAACATTAAAAAAAACCTGATTTAGTTGATTTTGCATGTATAATTACTTGTATACGCAGATAACTATCTAGATTTCTTAGGTGAAAATTCACTTGGCATTTATGTTTATAAGCTTTAAACTATTATGTATTTAAACAATTTCAGTGGACATCTTTCTAAAATTAATTATACCATTTACTTTGTATACAAAATCCACATTGAATATATGAGGCAACATTTAATTAGTGTGCATTTTGAGTTATGATGTTTATAAATTTGTAGCAGCCCTTCATGTTTTCTAGTAGATGTGCTTTGATACAGATAACCTGGCATGTTTGAATTTTCTGTAAAATAATAAATGACAGTAAAGTTCTGACACACTTTCTTCTAAGCAAAACCCTTAAGAATGAATACATTTGCTTTGGCTATTCAAGGACTTTTTGTTTACTTTCTGGATCTTAGATGTGCATCAGGTATGAGTTTTGGATAAATCAGAAATTGTTATAACTTACTTACTCTTAGCATTTACTTTTGGCTTTTCGTTTGCTAACAGGTGATTTCAAATCAGAGAAGTCTAATGGAGAAATAAGTGAGTCTCCTGGAGCTGGAAGAGGGACATCTGGGTCAACTCGAATTATCACCAGATTACGGAATCCAGACAGCAAGCTGAGTCAGCTGAAGAGCCAACAGGTGGCTGCTGCAGCCCATGAAGCAAATAAATTATTTAAGGAGGGCAAAGAGGTATGTTTTTTCTGCTTAACACAAAAATCTCTGGAGTGTGAAATAATTTTATTTATCATGCCTTAAAAATAGGGATGGGAAGTTTGTAGACCTCCTTTTGAATTCTATTTGCTCTCCTTCCAAGAGTGTAGTGGGTAACCAGATTGAAAGTGCTTAGTTTCATCCTGTATTACAGTAAGTATAGTTGTGTACCCAAATTTCAGTTCATGCAGGGAAATGCTATAAATGGGTGGTATACTTTCTTTCTGTATGGCTACTTTTATTGTATGTAATTCTAAAGAGATAGAGCCTTCTTTTACACATATGGTAATGAGTACCCTGTTTGTGGGCTTTAGTACAGAGTTGTAGATGACTTAATGCTCAGTGCTGGTTATAATAAATTTAGCTGAACCTGCAGCTGGTAGATGGGTCTCTGCTTGCCCCATGATAGTAGCAGAGTACAGTGCATAGAACAGCACAGCATCCTAGCTCTGATTATGAACAAAAAGACCGAAGCTAGGATTTAGTAATTAAAAAAAAATTTTTTTTTAAGTAATCTCCATACTCAGTGTGGGGCTCGAACTCAAAACCTCAACTGAGCCTGCCAGGCACCCCAGCTAGGACTTAGTATTTGCCCCCCAGCTAGCCAGGGTGGCAGAATAATGCCACAATGTGTCTCCCACATTTAAGAATTATTTACAAGGTAGATATGCAAGAATATACAATATTCTTTTATAAACATTGTAGGAGTTGCTTTTTTTTTTTTTTTTTTTTCTTTAATGGTCATTTTTGAGAGAGAGAAAGAGAGAGAGTCAGTCAGGGCACAAGTGGGGGAGGGGCAGAGAGAGAGGGAGACACAGAATCCAAAGAGGCTCCAGACTCCAAGCTGTCAGCACAGAACCCGACACACGGGGTTCGAACTCATGAGCCGTGAGATCATGGCTTGACCTGAGCTGAAGTTGGATGCTTACACAACTGAGCCATCCAGGCGCCCTATAGGAGTTGCTTTTTTTTTTTTTTTTTAATTTTTTTTTTTTCAACGTTTATTTATTTTGGGGACAGAGAGAGACAGAGCATGAACGGGGGAGGGGCAGAGAGAGAGGGAGACACAGAATCGGAAACAGGCTCCAGGCTCTGAGCCATCAGCCCAGAGCCCGATGCGGGGCTCGAACTCATGGACCGCAAGATCGTGACCTGGCTGAAGTCGGACGCTTAACCAACTGCGCCACCCAGGCGCCCCTAGGAGTTGCTTTAAAGCAACAGTTTTCAAGCTGGTTTTTCACTCTGACCCTTAGTATGACATTTTTCTTAGCAACCCAGGACTCCTATTCAATAGTTTCCTGAAAAAGGATTTTACCTTACTGTGTGTGATGCACTCTGGTGTTTTCTCTTCTAGTCTACTCGAGTATATTATACTTTGTTTTTTATAAAGCTGAATATGATCCACTGTCGATTTCATGGTTCACTAAAGGATTGGGATCAACTGTTTGAAAAAACATGATTTTAAAGTATCTGTGGGCTCTTATGCTAAAGCTGGAATGATAAAAGGAGCAGAAGAAAAGATATTTTTAGGAATATATCTTTTGGGGAATAGTACATGCCATGCTTTCCTTCTTCCCTAACCTGTGTTTTTTAGGCTGGAACTAATGATTGGTGAATGATGTACACATGCAGTTTTGTGTGTGTATTTGAGATGCATGAAAATAATAATGTCTGACGTATAATAGAGATTCTCTTTGTGGGAAGATCTTGGTTGTTTAATTGTAAACAGTTAGCTTTAGCTTTTAATTTCGCTTATAAATTTCAGAAGTTCACAGGGCACCTGGGTGGCTTAGTCGGTTAAGCGTCTGACTCTTGATTTGGGCTCAGGTCATGATCTCACAGTTCGTGAGTTCAAGCCCCAGGTTGGGCTGTGTGCTGACAGTGTGGAGACTGCTTGGGATTCTCTGTCTCTTTCTCTCTCTCTCTCTCTCTCTCTCTCTCTCTCTCTCTCTCTCTCTCTCTCTCTCTCCCTCTGCCCCTCCCCTGTTTGTAGACTCTGTGTCTCTCTCAAAATAAATAAACGTAACATTTCAAAAGTTCAGTCATAAGGTATACCTTATTTGGAATGATAAATTACAAATTATTAAAAGACAGTTGATCAAGTTTACATATTTGATATGAATAATGAGTCTCTTTATCTTCTTGGTCAGGTACTGGTAGTTAACTCTCAAGGAGAAATTTCACGGTTGAGCACCAAAAAGGAAGTGGTCATGAAAGGAAATATCAACAATTATTTTAAGTTGGGTCAAGAAGGGAAGTATCGAGTCTACCACAATCAGTACTCCACCAATTCATTTGCTTTGAATAAGCACCAGCACAGAGAAGATCATGATAAGAGAAGGCATCTTGCACATAAATTCTGTCTGACTCCAGCAGGAGAGTTCAAATGGAATGGTTCTGTCCATGGGTCCAAAGTTCTTACCATATCTACACTGAGGCTGACTATCACCCAACTGGAAAACAATATCCCTTCATCCTTTCTTCATCCAAATTGGGCTTCACACAGGTAAAGGACACTAAGGTTCATTTATTGCTGTGAATATACTAAATATTTGCGAAATGCTTATTGCAGGTGCTCACTTTAAACTTGTTACCAATAAATTGAATGCAGTCAGTTTAGGCAGCAAAACACTGAGGACATGAGGGATGTGAGTGTACTTCCAAGTTATTGAACCAGCGTTAGCATTTGGAAGATTTCTGGAAAGCAAAGTCTTTATCCCTGGAGTCAAGTGAAGGCAAGACAAAGTTCCAGAACACTGTAGAACATTTAAGGAGTTGAAAGACTAACTGACCTCTGGGATTCCTTCTAGTGTTCAAAATCTGTGACTCGGTGAGTTAGGAACTTCCAGTAGCAGTGTATTGATACTTGCTTGGCCTAGAAACATCTGCCGTATGAGGTGGAGTCATGAATCACAACTCTTGTGCTTTTAATTGAAGACCATCAAGTGAAAGAATTTTTTTTCTTCTTCTGACATACAGGGCGAATTGGATCAAGGCAGTTCAGATGTGTAGCAAACCCAGAGAATTTGCATTGGCTTTAGCTATTTTGGAGTGTGCAGTTAAGCCTGTTGTGATGCTGCCAATATGGCGAGAGTCTTTAGGACACACCAGGTAAGTGAGTTCTGAGCCTTGTACGTGGTGGGCCGCGCTCCCTTTTGGAATATTAGTCTCTTAATAATGGAAGTTCGTGTATTGAAAAGGCCATTTACATGTTACGTTTAACTCTTCTTGGCCTCGTTTTCCCCTCCATGAGATAGGTAACGTGAGTAAATATGTATTTTTTGTGATAAAGGACTGGATGAAGATGGAAAGAGATTAAAATACTTTTTAAAGTAAAAAGCATTTTTATTGAATAGAGTATTCACGTTTAATATTCTAGAATGTTTCAGGTACTGTGCTAGGCATGTGATTTAGAGTTGAATGTCCAGAGATCATTCATCTCCTAAGTAGACCCAGAGCTGTGTGACTTCAGCAGATACTTTAAAAAAACAGATAAATTTTGTGGCTTGATTCTACTTTTTAGCTCTAATGGATTTAACTTTAATTAGTCTTTAAAAAGTTATTATTACAGAACTACTATGAGCTTATGATAAAAAAATGTCAATTACTATTCAAAGTGAAAAGTAAGAATCACTTTATGCCCCTCTACAGATCCCATTCCGAAGATATAACACTGTTATTTTGTTAATATACACAGATTTTGTGTTGCTTTCCACATCTGTGTTTTATTTTATGTTACAAAGTTTTATTGTTTTTCAGTGGAAAGTATTTTAAGAAAAGTCGTTTACACCTGCTAAATTTTCATCTGCTAAGGATTGCTCTAAGGTTTGTGTGTGTGTGTGTGTGTGTGTGTGTGTGTGTGTGTGTGTGTGTGTGTGTGTTTTCCTCACATAAATCTTATGGATACTTATTTTCTTTCTTTTCTCCCTCTTATTTTGAATGTAACTGCTGCTACTCATAGAGGCTTTCACAAATGGGATGGATTTAATTCTTCCTAGGATTAAAAAAAAGAGGGTTGAGTTCAGGTGCTACAGATGGTGCTCACTGGGAGAGGAGAGCTTTATTTTACTTCTTTTTAAGATTTTATTTTTTTTTTCACATTTTTATTGAAATTCTGGTCAGTTAATACCTTTTTTCTACTTCTTACTGATCTCTTTTATCACGCTAGAACAAGGAGAGTCCAAGGCTGTTGCTCCTTCTTCCATTTACCTCGAGACATGACCAAAACAGTTCTGCCCCAACTTTCTTCTGTTCAGCGATCATCCGGAAGCTACTGGTGGTGGACTAAGCAGCCATGTCTCTGGTGACAGAGATCAGTGCTTTGCGAACTAGAGCTTAGCTAAATGTTGCTAAATAAACTCCAATACTCAAACGTAACTTAAAGTGACTAAATCCTACCTTTTATAAATTCATCTCTCAATTTTAAACATTCTAATGGAAGATGGAATTTGACTTTTTTTTTTTAATCAAGGTATTTTTTTTTCTTCCTGGTTTGTCATTAGGACTAGTCTTCTAAACAGGTTACTTAAAGCTATAAAATTATATCATGAATTATATTTGTATTAGTATGACACACCTGGTCATGTATATGAAGGAACTCTTTTTTTTTTTTAATGTTTATTTTTGACAGAGAGTGTGAGTGGGGGAGGGGCAGAGAGAGAGGGAGACACAGGACCTGAAGCAGGTTCCAGGTTCTGAGCTGTCAGCACAGAGCCCAACGCGAGGCTCAAACTCGTGAGCTGTGAGATCATGACCTGAACTGAAGTCGGACGCTTAACCGATTGAGCCACCCAGGCGCCCCAAAAGAACTCTTTTTTAATATGATGAAGTGAGATAAAAATAGAATGCTTTGAATTAAAGAAAAATTTTTTTTCAATGTTTATTTTTTTTTTTGAGAGAGAGAGACAGAGTGCAAGTTGGGGAGGGACAGAGAGAGAGGGAGACACAGAATCAGAGTCAGGCTCAGAATCTGAGCTGTTAGCACAGAACCCCATGCAGAACTCGAACTCACAAACTGCGAGATCATGACCTGAGCTGAAGTCGGACACTTAACCGACTGAGCCATCCAGGTGCCCTTAGAATACTCTGAATTTTAAAAAAATTAGACACCGAGATTCAGAAAAAATAGAAATTAGTAATAGGACTTTCACTTTCCTCAGCGCTCTCCTCAAAAACTTCCAGGTGACAGACCTCTAAGATTTGGCCCTAAAGAACAGTCTAGAAAGTCAACCAGATATTTTATTCTTAAAATGGTTGCTTATTGTGATAGTCAATAATAAAGCTTTGAGAGCCTTCTAAATATCTAACAGTTGCAGAGCATTTAAAAAATAATGATAAGTTATGATTTTTTTGAAAAAACTATAAAGTTTTTGTTGAAAAACAATACTAGAGATGAAAGCATACCTAGATAAATGGAAATATATCTCAGGTTCATGTATAGGAATACTCAGTGTCTTAATAATGTTAATTTTCCTCATGTTACTACATAAATTAATTTCGATAGCATTGATAATTATCATCGGGCTTTCTACTGAATTTGAGAAGGTGATTAAGAAATTTATATTGAGGGGTGCCTGAGTGGCTCATTCAGTTAAGCGTCCAACTCTTGATTTCGGCTCAGGTCATGATCTCAAAGTTCATGAGTTTGAGCCCTGCATCAGGCTCTGCGCTGACAGCTGTAGAGCCTGCTTGGGATTCTCTGTCTCCCTCTCTCTGTCTTCCCCTCCCCACTCATGCACTGTCTCTTTCAAAATAAATAAACTTATTTATTTACTTTTTTTAAAGAAAGAAATTTATATGGACAAGGGCAGTAATAGAAAGGGTAAATTTGAAGGACAGGGTAGAAAGACTCGTCCTACCAGGTAACAAAACTTACTTGGTAGTAATGCTGTGGTGTAGATACAAAGAAATAGACTCGTGATACAGAGTAAACAATCCAAAAAGAGACCAGACCATATATGGAAATATAATAGATAGAGAGTAGCATTAAAAAGGGTGAATTCTTCAGTAACAAGTGTGATGAGGCAATTTGAGTTATCCACATAGAGGAAAATTGGATTTCATTTTTTGTATCTCCACATCCCATATCTTTATAGTCCCCTCCAGGCAGAGTAAATCCTAAATGGTGAAAAGCAAAGCTGCACGAAGAAAATACAAAAGATTCTCTTTATGATTTTGGAATGAAGACAGTTCCTCCTTCTCTCCTTTCTGGCTCCTCTACTTCCCTCTCTTCTTCCTTCCATCCCTTTTTCCTTTGCCTCTTTCCTATATTCTTTCCTTCTCCCTTTCTTCCATCCTCCCTTCCACACTTCATCCTTTTCTCTTACTCTCCATTGCTTTCTTTCCTTCCTGATTCATTCACTATGTCCCAAAATGTACCTAAGTGTGGGATTATTTCTTCCATTTATAAGCTGTTATCTATCAGGTAAGAATAAGTGTACCTTTATGTGTCTGTGTATCTGTGGTTACAAATGACTTTTTTTTTCACGTTTAATATTTTGATACACACATAAGATTGTAATATATGAGCAATAATGGGTCATAATTAAAGGAACACCTGTGAATTCATCAACCAATTTACAAATAAGGACATTATCATTATTACATGTACTTTCTGTTCACATTACCCTGCCTCCTTCTAGAGATAACTGTAATTTTTTTTTTAAGTTTTTTATTTATGTATTCTGAGAGAGAGAGAAAGAGAGACAGTGCAAGTTGGGAAGGAGCAGAGAGAGGGAGAGAGCATCCCAGCAGGCTCCATGCTACCGGTGCAGAGCCCAACACGGGGCTTGAACTCCGGAAACCACGAGATCATGACCTGAGCCAAAACCGAGAGTCAGATGCTTAACCGACTGAGACACCCAGGCACCCCTAGAGAGAACCATAATTTATAAGTGTTTGTTATTCCCTTTTATTATGTAGTTTTATCACATATGTATAGATCAGTGAATGGTGGATTCTTTTCTGTTGTTTGAGTTTTGTAATAATAAATCATTCTAAAAAAACTAAGCCATAGAAAGGTTAAAGGTACATTCATTTTTTTTGTACTATAATCAAAAGAGGGTTAGTATTCACAGTATATTCAAGAACTTCTACAGTTCAAAAAGAAAAAAACCAAACTACTTAGTAGGAAAAAAGGCTACAGATACAAACATAATTCACAGAAGAGGAGACACAAATAGTGAAAAATATGAAAACGTATTTTACCTTCCTGGTAAGATGAGGTAAATGCACATGAAAACTAGGGCCTGGGGCGCCTGGGTGGCTCAGTCGGTTGGGCGTCCGACTTTGGCTCAGGTCATGATCTCACGGTTCGTGGGTTCAAGCCCCACGTCGAGCTCTGCGCTGATAGCTCGGAGCCTGGAGCTTGATTCGGATTCTGTGTCTCCCTCTCCCTCTGCCCCTTCCCCGCTCATGCTCTGTCTCTCTCTGTCTCTTAAAAATGAGTAAACGGGGGCGCCTGGGTGGCGCAGTCGGTTAAGCGTCCAACTTCAGCCAGGTCACGATCTCGCAGTCCGTGAGTTCGAGCCCCGCGTCAGGCTCTGGGCTGATGGCTCAGAGCCTGGAGCCTGTTTCCGATTCTGTGTCTCCTTCTCTCTCTGCCCCTCCCCCATTCATGCTCTGTCTCTCTCTGTCCCAAAAATAAATAAACGTTAAAATTCAAAAAAAAAAAAAACCGAGTAAACGTTAAAAAAAATTAAAAAGAAAAGAAAACTAGGGTCTGTTCTTTCACACCCATCAGATTGTTAAAAATTTAAAGAGTATTGGTAAATATGTGACATAAATAGGAAGAGAATTGATACACTGTTGATAAAAGAGCAACCATTACTGCAACCATTTTAGAGAATAATTTGGCAAAAACAAAGTTGAAAATGCAATTCTACTCCTAATTAAGTACGTCAGAGAGACCTTACATGTGTGTATGAGAAGACCTGTAGGAAGATGTTTCTGATAATATTTTGTAATGGTGAAATTTGGTAACAGTCCCTAAATGCCCATAATGAGGCACCTTCAAGTTATGATGTGGTTCTGTAATGGGCTATTGTATACAGCAGTGAGGCCAGAGTAAGTGTCAGCGAGATTGGCTCTCATACGTTTACAAGAGAGTGAAAATGCTTCTTTTCTTAAAAAATACATGGAGTAGGATTCAATTTATGTAAAGTTTCAAAGCGTATATGCTGATATCATGTTAAAATATTATTTGGGGATACAGAGATTTATAGTAAAACTTTAAAGAAATGCAAGAGCTATATGCTTGAAACTTAAGAAATACACTTTTATTTTTTTATTTTTATTTTTTTCCCCAGTATATGAAATTTATTGTCAAATTGGTTTCCATGCAACACCCAGTGCTCATCCCAAAAGGTGCCCTCCTCAATACCCATCACCCACCCTCCCCCCCTCCCACCTCCCATCAACCCTCAGTTTGTTCTCAGTTTTTAAGAGTCTCTTATGCTTTGGCTCTATCCCACTCTAACCTCTTTTTTTTTTTTTTTTTTTTAAGAAATACACTTTTAAATAAATAACAAATGGTCAAAGAAGAATCGTAATGGAAACTAGTAAACATTTTGAATTGAGAGTTTATGAGAATACTACATACATTGAAATTTGTAGGCTGCAACCAAAGAGTACCTAGGGGAAATTGATAGCCTTCAATGTGTACATTAGAAAGGAAAAACTCCAAATTAGTTAGCTAGGCATACATCTCAAGAAGTCACCTCAAAGAAAGCAAATATTAAGAACTACTATTAGGGGCACCTGGGTGGCGCAGTTGGTTAAGCGCCAGGTCACGATCTTGCGGTCCGTGAGTTCGAGCCCCGCGTCAGGCTCTGAGCTGATGGCTAGGAGCCTGGAGCCTGTTTCCGATTCTGTGTCTCCCTCTCTCTCTGCCCCTCCCCCCGTTCATGCTCTGTCTCTCTCTGTCCCAAAAATAAATAAACACTGAAAAAAAAAATTAAAAAAAAAAAAAGAACTACTATTAAATATTTGATGAAATAGAAAATAAACATACCTTAGAGCCCATCTGATGAGATTATCGGGAAAGAAAAAACAAAGGGGAAAACACAAGTAACCAACATCTAGAATAGAAGAGAGGATATGCCAGTCAGTATTTCTGATTCTCTCTCGCTGGCACTAGGGCTTTTAAACCCTCAGAGGGTCCACTAACATAGTATTCAGGCCTCCTACATCCGTAGAAGAAGGGCTCACTGGGCTTCTAGTTGTGGGTAGAAGGATTGGAGAAGAGGGTCCAGAGAAAGAGGGAGAGAGAGAATCCCAAGCAGGCTTGGTGCTATTGGTGTGGAGCTCTATGTGGGGCTCAATCTCACGAGCTGTGAGATCATGACCTGAGCCAAAATCAAGAGTCAGATGCTTAACAGACTGAGCACCCAGGTGCCCCTCGTTTTAACTTTTCTTAAAGTATTTTTCTAAATTTTATTTATTATTTTTAAAAATTTACATCCAAATTAGCAGATAGTGTAACAATGATTTCAGGAGTAGATTCCTTAGTGTCCATTGCCCATTTAGCCCATCCCCCCTCCCACTACCCCCCCCCACTACCCCTCCAGCAACCCTCAGTTTGTTCTCCATATTTATGAGTCTCTTCTGTTTTGTCCCCTTCCCTGTTTTTATATTATTTTTGTTTCCCTTCCCTTATGTTCATCTGTTTTGTCTCTTAAAGTCCTCATATGAGTGAAGTCGTATGATTTTTGTCTTTGACTGACTAATTTCACTTAGCATAATACCCTCCAGTTCCATCCACGTAGTTGCAAATGGCAATATTCCATTCTTTTTGACTGCTGAGTAATACTCCGTTGTATATATATACCACATCTTCTTTATCCATTCATCCATCGATGGACATTTGGGCTCTTTCCATACTTTGGCTATTGTTGATAGTGCTGCTATAAACATGGGGGTGCCTGTGCCCCTTCGAAACAGCATACCTATATCCTGTGGATCAATGCCTAGTAGTGCAATTGCTGGGTCATAGGGTAGTTCTATTTTTAGTTTTTTGAGGAACCTCCATACTGTTTTCCGGAGTGGCTGCACCAGCTTGAATTCCCAAGTTTTCTTAAAAGTATTAACTGATGGAGTTTGTCAAGAGAAATAAAACATACATATACATATACATGTGTGTGTATATGTGTATGTATGTACATGTTGGCAGATGAAGGCATAATTATATGCAGTTGACCTAAGTAGACACTTAGAAACCCCAAGAAAATTGAAAAACTATCAGAAACAATCTGAAAACTAAATAAGATGGCTGCCATATTGAACAATACATTTTATGTGACAGTAACTATGTAGAAAATACTGTAGGAGTTCTGAGTGAAAATAACATTGTATGAACACATTTAATTTTGCTCCTTGCTTACCTCCATGAAAACTATGGCAAAGGGTTTTTTTTTTTTTTTAAAGCATAAACCCATGGAGAAAAGAGGAACAGTAGAGAATAAAGCACCAATAAAGCCATGGAAGCAGTAATCCAGGTAGACAAATGATACCCTACCAAAGAGGACCATATCCTAAGTCAGTGGGGAGAGCTGAGAATTTTCCCAAGTTATACCACAGAATAATCAAATGGCACAGAAGCAGGAAGTCCATAGCAGTCCACTTTGGATCCGTACCTGCTTACAGCCCTACCAGATGACTCAGAGTGTGGTGAGCCCAGTGTCTTCCAGACCTTGCTCATGCCCTCACCCTCGGATTTCACCAGAAGAGGCTCTTGGAAGCTGTGACACAGAGACAGGTTTATTTTTTTCCTGGGAACCTTCTTTTAATAGTAACAGCATTGCTCTTATGCTCATGCAGCTAGTTTTATTCTTGCTACTGAGTTTTCAAAAGCCAAACTTGCTACTGTTTAGGGTATACACATGGGTGGTAAAACTATAAAGAAAAGGGGATAATAACCCTAAAGTCAAGATAATGACTGCCTGGGAGTGGGACACACTAGCTTCAGATGTATTCGGTTTATCGACAAAGTTCTCTTTCTTAATCTGGTTACATTTTATATATATATGTATATTTTTTTCAACGTTTATTTATTTTTTTGGGGACAGAGAGAGACAGAGCATGAACGGGGGAGGGGCAGAGAGAGAGGGAGACACAGAATCGGAAACAGGCTCCAGGCTCTGAGCCATCAGCCCAGAGCCTGACGCGGGGCTTGAACTCATGGACCGCGAGATCGTGACCTGGCTGAAGTCGGACGCTTAACCGACTGTGCCACCCAGGCGCCCCTATATTTTTTAATTGTAATGAAAAGATCCCCATAACAACAAAACTCTCAGGGTGTCTGGGTGGCTCAGGCAGTTAAGCATCTGACTTCGGCTCAGGTCATGATCTCGCGGCTTGTGGGTTCAAGCCCCGTGTCGGGCTCTGTGCTGACAGCCCAGAGCCTGGAGCTTTGGATTCTGTGTCTCCCTCTCTCTCTGCCCCTCCCCTGCTCATGCTTGTGTCTCTCTCTGTCTCAAAAAAATAAATAAACATAAGAGAAAATTAAAAAAAAAAACAAACTCAAACAACTGGAATGAATTTAACAAGAAATATTTAGGATCATGTAAAGGAATCATTAAAACTTTATTAGGGGCGCCTGGGTGGCGCAGTCGGTTAAGCGTCCGACTTCAGCCAGGTCACGATCTCGCGGTCCGTGAGTTTGAGCCCCGCGTCGGGCTCTGGGCTGATGGCTCAGAGCCTGGAGCCTGTTTCAGATTCTGTGTCTCCCTCTCTCTGACCCTCCCCTGTTCATGCTCTGTCTCTCCCTGTCTCAAAAATAAATAAAACGTTAAAAAAAAAAAATCTTTAAAACTTTATTAAAGATAGGAAGGAGGGGCGCCTGGGTGGCTCAGTCGGTTAAGCGTCCGACTTCAGCTCAGGTCATGATCTCACAGTCCGTGAGTTCGAGCCCCACATCGGGCTCTGTGCTGACCGCTCGGAGCCTGGAGCCTGCTTCGGATTCTGTGTCTCCCTCTGTCTCTTCGCCTCCCCTGCTCATGCTCTGTCTCTCTCTGTCTCAAAAATAAATAAAAAACATTAAAAAAAAAAAAGGTAGAAAGGATACTCAGTAAATGAAAGATAAAGATATATCCTATGTTTAGATGTGTATATTACATTTTCTGAAACCATGTATTATGTTAATTATATTAATCTTCTAAAATTAATATTCATTTGCATTTTGAATAAGATTTTCCCTCCTTGAGGGGCACACAGGCTTGATCAAAATGATACTAATATATCATCTAGGAAAATTAATTGCAAGAAAAGGGAAGTAGGTATGAGGAAGAAAGGAATAGATATTGGAACACTTGTTTTCAATGTTCATTATTTTGAGAGAGAGAAGGGGAGCACATGTTGGGGAGGGGCAGAGAGGCAGGGGGAGGGAGAGAGAAAGAATTCCGAGCAGGCTCCATGCGCTGTGTGAAGCTCAACTCAGAGCTTGATCTCAGGACCTGAGCCAAAATCAAGAGTCGGACGCTTAACCGATTGAGCCACTCAGGTGCCCCAATATTCGAACATTTTCGAAGCTACAATAAAAATAAGATTTTAGGGTAGTAGAGTAGAACAAAGAATCTAGAAATAGACCTAAACACATGTGAGCATCTAGCAATGATAGCACTGCATGTCAGAGAAGGAAGCAGGACCTAGAAAATTTCAGCCTAGCTCCCTGCCTTGGCAAAAACATTCAGATAAACGGAGATTTTTTAAAAAAACAATAACCAAAAAGCTTCAATAAGAAACCGTGGATTAATTTATGTTTTTGTTGTGATACTTTCTTTTTAAACAGATATAAAACCCAGATGCCATAGAGGAAAAAAAGTGGATATATGTATTTAAAATTCTGAGTGGAAAAATAATATTATAATCAAACTCAAAAGATGACAAACTGAGGAAAAATATTTGCACCACAAATGGAAAGTTACCTTAAGTGACAAAGATCTTTTATAAGTGAGAAGGACTAATAGTCCAGTACAGACAAGACAAAGGATTTGAACAGGCATTTTGCAGAAAAATAAATACGAAAGGCCAGTAGACATTAACAAAATGTTTACTCTCTTGCAATTAAAGAAATGTAAATCAAAACAGTGGGATATCATTTCTCATCTCTCACTTGGGCTGATCATCTAGAAGTTTGTTACTAACTTGAGCGAAGGTATGGGAAAACATGGTGGCTTTGTCATTGATGGCAGCGTGAAGTGTGCAATTCTGAAGAACAATGTAGCTTTACTTGTCAGCATTTTAAGTTCAAGGACCTTTGGAGTTAGCTGCCCCACCGCTGGGGAACACCGTGAGCACTCTCCAAGTTTACCAGGAAAGACATAAAACATTGTTCATTATGGCTTTGTTTGTAGTAGCAAAGCAGGCAGGACACGACCCAGGGCACCACGTGGGGATTAGGAGTGGGATGGAAGCTTGGTCCGTACTCTCGGTCAGGCTCTCAGTTGAACCATGGAGGTACAGAAGAGACGCCTGCCACCCCGTGTGCCTCCCCGTATGGACTGGCAGCTAGAGGCTACGCGCTGCCAGCCCGATGGGGCTTCTTCCTTTCTGGGGCCTCCAGGCTGCCAGCGGTAGCCCAGGTTTCTGCCCAAACAAATGGACTTGAATTCCTTCAGAGCTCACCGTTTTCACTGCCGAAACCTAAAGATTGGCTTGGTGGCAGTGAGAGCAATAGAATTTACTCAGGAGTAGCTAACATCCCAGATTAGCTGTAATACTACCTCAGTGGCCTGGCGTCCTCAGCAAAATGGAGCCTTTATATTTGGTGATGAAAATGGACCTGTTTCCCATGTGAACACAAAAGCACAGGCTGAGCACCCAGCCCAGCTGTGAGCTCTCAGAGTGTCACTGCTCCCGTATCCTCCCCCCCCAGTACTCTGTTCCTGGCCACTGTCAGCGAAGATAGTTCAGTTGCCATGTCAGACCTCAACTCGCAGAGAGTTTGAACGCTTAGCCCACAAAAACTCTGTTGAGAAACGCTACCTGAGCCTGGGTCAGTCACTCCTTCCTCTGGCAGGCTGAGGCTGCCAGGTCATCCACCATGGTGCGCCTACAGAGCTTGCCCCGCTCCCTGGTTCCACGAGTAGTGGCACATGGGTGGTATTTGAGTAAGTTAGTCTCCGGGGAGAACCTCCTCCCTTTCCTCCCCTTCCGTCAACTGGGAGAGAATGAAGAATGCTGTTCTAGGGTTGTGCGGCTGATAGGCATGAGCTCTCGGTATGCAGTAGCCTAGATTCTAGGGTCCTATGTTCACAGGGGCACAAAGCTTTCTTGAAAGTGGAGTTCAGTAGGGAGTTTTGGTGGGGGGATGGAGATCAAAAGGATTAAATTCCCCTCTCGTATCTTATTAGCAGCTTGTCCCCCAAGTTGACAAAAGATCTCTCTTTTTTTCCACAAAGTTATGCATGCAAGATTGGCTACATCTGGGTAGGGTGTAATAAAGCAGGTTTTCTACCACTAGAGGTCTCAGAGACAGGGTCCTCTCTTCATAGGTTTTGGTCAGTGTCCTTGTTTATGGGGAATATTCCCATTCACAAAAATGCAGTCTAGTTTTATTTATTTTGAGGGAGAGAGAGAGAGAGAGAGAGACACCACGTGAGTGGGGGAGAGGCAGATAGAGCATCAGCAGAGATACAGCAGGCTCCATGCTACGGGCACAGACCCCAGTGCAGGGCTCGAACCCACGAAACCACAAGATCATGACCTGAGCCAAAACTATGAGTCAGACGTTCAACCGACTGAGCCACCCAGGCATCCCTCCAGTCTAATCATCTTAATGTAGAGCCTCACCACAGGCCTGCCTGTCTCCTTATTACTGGGTGCAATGATATCCGTTTCCCACCCTGGAAAAAGAGTGTGGCCTATGCCCTATTCAGTGACTGGTGGCCTCATCAGTGTGGTCCTTCCTTCCTCTTACCCAAAAGCAGGAACCTTGTCAGCCCTTTTCTCTGTGGATGTAGAAAGCCTGAATTCTACATTAGTGTAAAGGCTTTAAACCCCCGAGTGCTAGATAGAATTAGAAATACTAGTTGGTAGGTTTTTGGATTTTTTGGTCTTTTTTGAGGGAAGGAAATAATGTATTCTTTAATAGGGAACAGGTTTAATTATAGTATGTCCACGCAGTGGTGTATATTATGTAATTCTTTAAGAATATCCATATCTTCTGGTATATGGAAAGATCTTCTAATGCAATTATTCATTGATTAAAAACTGTGTAGTTGTGATTGTAATATATCCCTTTTGTGTAAATATATTGGTGTATATATATGTATTGGTAGTTTCAGGAATAAGCCATAAGTGAGTGTATTTCTTATTGGAGGGCATATGGGAAGGATGGCATGGTTTTGCCTTTTTCTGCTGTTTCATTTTTCCTGTTACGGAATTGTTACGGATTTTTGTGAACTGGGGTTATCTGGGTTGTGGGATTATAGCTAACCATTCTTTGATTCTAACTTCCTGACTTGCAGTACTGTATTTTTATCTTTTTAATGTATGTTTCAAAGTTAAATGCAGTTCTTTCTATTCATGTCTTCTTAGGTTACACAGAATGACATCAATTGAAAGAGAAGAGAAGGAGAAAGTCAAGAAAAAAGAGAAAAAACAAGAAGAGGAAGAAACGATGCAACAAGCCACGTGGGTAAAATATACATTTCCAGTTAAACATCAGGTAATTTTTATTATAGTCTTTTAAAATAGTGTTAGCCATTTCTGAGGCTTGTATTCTGCAACTTTAGGTACTTAAATTTTGTTTTGCTTTTGGCACAGTCTTTTATTTAATATAGTTGGAATAAAGTAAGTCTTTCTGGCGATTTCTATAAGCAGAGGTTTGTCTCGGTAGAATGTAGGTGGGCTATTAGACTAATTGGTTGAAATTGTTCTAAAACTGTAACACTTGTGTTACATTTTTCATATTAGAAAGGGGTCTCGTCAGCCCTGGCACAACGCAGGTTTGAATTGCATGGGTTCACTTACAAACAGGTTGTCTCGATAAATACAGTATAGTACCTGTAAGTGTATTTTTTGTTCCTTGTGATTTTCTTAATAACATTTTCTTCTCTCTAGCTTACTCTGTTGTAAAGAATGTAGTATATAGTACACGTAACATACAAAATATGTGTTAACTGACTGTGTTATTGGTAAGGCTTAGGTCAACGGTAGGTTGTTGGTAGTTAGTTTTGAGGGAGTTGCAAGTTAGACGTGGATTTTTGACTGCACGGGGGGTCAGCAAACCCCCATGTTGTTCAGGGTTCAGCTGTCTTCAGTTTTTTCACGAATGTGTAATTCCTGTTGAAAACAAAATTGATTGGTAAACTTATTTGCCTGACTGTGGATCTTGTTTGGTAAAAATGTATAAAACCACATATGTTTTATAAGCATCCTCATTCTTGTTTAATCAGAGTGTTTTCATTCACACCAGGTTTGGAAACAAAAAGGAGAGGAATACAGAGTTACGGGATATGGTGGTTGGAGCTGGATTAGTAAAACTCATGTTTATAGGTTTGTTCCTAAATTGCCAGGCAATACTAATGTGAATTACAGAAAGTCATTAGAAGGAAGTAAGTAATTGAAGTTATTTTTCCTGTATTAATGTTTCTGATTTGTACTGTTTCTTACAAAATGAGGTTTACTGACCATATTTTAGATGAAAGTTTTCTCTGAAATTTTTAACAGAACATGGCAAAACTACCGATGTAGTTGGTATAAATTCTAAAATATTTTAAACCTTTATAAAATATTTAAACCTTTATTCTCAGGATTGTGATACTTAGGGTTTCAGTTAAAGAAAGAGGCTAGAATAGGACTTGTTAAAAAAAAAAAAAGAAAAAAGGTCTCAGCCACCTAGTTGTTTTTCTGAAATCTTAAATTCAGTATTACTTGACTTGCTAAGGAGCTACATATCTGGTAACCTCAGCATTGTGGCACATAACAAAACCAAATAGCAAGTGGTGGAGAACTCACTAACACTTCCACATAAACAAGGTATTAACTCAATTTGTGCTACTCGCTAACAATTTTATTAGTATTTAGAATCACAGAACTCTAGAGGGGAACTACCCTACTAAGAGACTATATGTATCTATATCTATAGACTATATATATCTATGCCTATAGATATATATATAGATATATAATTTTTTTAATGTTTTATGTATTTTTGAGAGAGAGATCACGAGTGGAGGAAGGGCAGAGAGAGACGGGGGGACAGAGGATCCAAAGCAGGCTCCGCACTGACAGCAGAGAGCCCAATGCAGGGCTCAAACTCATAAACCATGAGATCATGACCTGAAGTCAGACGCTGAACCAAAGGAGCCATCCAGGCGCCCCAAGAGACCATATGTTTTCAAACTCACAGCACACGAGCAGATTATTTCACGGAGATACTAAGTGACGTACAGTTCACACAGGGATAGAATCCTGACTGGAATCCGTGTCTCCTGGCTTCCATTGTCCTTTTTGCACACTACGTTGCAAGATCTCCTTTGTAATCTGAGCAACTTTCAAAAGTAGTTCTGCTTGCTATGCAGTGTAATTTGCTAGTCTTTGGTGCAATGTGTTCTTTCCTAAAAAGCCTAGGTGATAGTAGGTACTTGGCAAATATTAAATTCTATTATGATCTGATCATATCCAAGCAAAATGTACATTTTGATAAAGTCTGAAAGATGGTTACAATTTTTTTATTGCCATTTTGTTGCTCCAGCCGCCCATGTAGCACTTAGAATTATAGAGAGCTCTGTGTTTACTTATGTCTGACCTGGTCTGTCTGTGTAGTGAAATCCAGATTATCAATAAGCAAAATATTTAGGCTTTTGCAGATTTATCTTGAATCCAGTTTCCTTAGCATGTGGTTTCTATTGTGCAAATGGCGGGCCTTTATCCATTCAGGTACCAGGTTGGTCTTCTAGCATCTTCGGAGCCTTTCCTCTCAGGTGGTAGCACATTGTTGGTTTAGCTTAACTACAGGATAGGAATTATGGCGAAGGCATTAGTAACCACCAATTTATAATCTCAGAACTATTAGTCCCTATCATAATGGCGAATCTAGTCTGATCATATGATAGAGGCACAGATGTGTTAGAACAGAGAGAAACACAGTTCAGGGAACACTTGACAGCATCAGAAGACTATAGAGTGTTTGACTTGCTTGACTGCTGTGTCCCTTATCTGTAACCTCCATTCTAACTCAGACTGTATACCTTTGATTTGCACATTAATTTATAAGTGTCAATACAGGTATTAATGTGCAAGGGTTAATAACAGATATGAATTAATCATTTTTTAAAATTTATTTTTATATTTTTATATTTATTTATTTTTGAGAGAGCACGTGCATGCAAGTGGGGGAGGGGCAGAGAGAGACTCCCAGGCAGGCTCCACGCTGTCAGCATGGGGCTCCATCCCACAACCTAGAGATCACAACCTGAGTCAATACCAAGAGTCAGACACTTAACCAACTGAGCCACCTGCGCTCCCTTTGTTAATAGTCTGTCAAGGAGACCTTTCATGGAGAGGAAATCCCAAACGTTTTATAAATCGTCCATTAAGTGTCCAGGATCTTAAAGCTTATAAATGGGGTACTACTGACATATAAAGCTCTTTGTGAGCAACTTGAAATCATTGAAAAAGTATTGCCCAGTTATTCTGAAATAACTACAAAAGCATTGAAGAAAGAGAGTATCAGTTTAGTTTTTTGTCCTTTCGTTACCTGTGGGGTCTAGACACATCCTGTCACCGTTTTCTATGATTCTTTTCTTCTCTCACCAATATCCTGCTGTCTTGACAGATACTGGCTTTGTTTTTTGCACTCTTTCCCCTTTCAGGCAGATCTTTTTGGAAGGAGTCATTTTTATTTAAATAAAAAATAGGTTCACCTTGCTAAGTCCTTGGGATATTCGGGTTCAAGTGAAAAGAAAAGGTAGAAATGCCTCTAAGGCCTAAGAAAATTCATCTAGACAATAGTTCTATATCGTAGCCTTGATTTTTTTTTTTTTTTCCTTCTGGAAAGTTGAAGCTACACAAAAGTAAAAGAATAATGAACTCCCATGTAATCATCATTCAACTTTAACAGTTACCAAGTTCTGTCACTCTTCTTTCACTTGTCACTCCCTACTTTTTTCCTAGAGTTGTTTCCCTTGTACTTAAAGCAAATTCCAGAAATCATGTTATTTTCCAGTACAGTATATCTCTCTAGTTAGAGTGGACGTTCATAACCATCATGCTATTATCCAGTCAGCAAACTGACACTATTTAACATACTCATCTTGAGATTCTCAGTTCCTACCCCAGGTACCCCAGTTGTGTCAGAGAGGCCATTTTACTCTTGGCAGTAAACCAGGTCCAAACAAGGCCAAACATTGCATTTAGTCATTTCCCTTAAGTCTCTTTTATTCTGTGATAAATGCTATGATTCCTTACCTGGGGGCGGTGGGGGCCAGGGGAAGTATGTAAACAAACTTTTGTAATTAATTTCATTGGATCTTGGATATCTTTGAAGTTTGTCCGTGGAGTCTGGGTGAAAAATACTTAAGTATTTATCCTTCTAATATGATTCTTTAACACAAAATATGTTAGAAACACTGATATAGAATCTGTAAAGTCACTGAACAGGTTGAAATAGTTGTCCTATGTGAAAGCTTCTTTCTGAAGCACATCTAAAATGCAGTCTTCTTTTAATGCTTTAGGTCAGCCAAGCATATTAGGGAAGTATATACTGTCTTCAGTGTTTGTGTGTGTGTGTGTGTGTGTTTAATTTAAAAAGCAGTATAAATTGCTGAAAATACTTGATAATTTCCACTAAACTAGACTTATTACAGTAAATTGCTAATATTCAGAATACCTGTCATTATTATATACTTCATTCTTTTTCAGCCAAAAATAATGTGGATGAAAATATGGATGAATCAGATAGAAGAAAAAGTCCACGAAGTCCAAAAAAAATAAAAACAGAGCCCGATTCTGAGAAAGATGAGGTAAAAGATTCAGATGCTACAAAAGGAGCAGACCAAAGTGAAATGGATGTTTCCAGGATTGCTGAGAAGAAGGACCAAGGTAAGGAGAGTCCGGGGTGGAGGGCAGCCTGGGGATGCTAAGGTTGCACGGGATCTAGTTCGCACAGCAGGAGAGGTACTGCCTTGTCTTTCTCTGATGATCACAGCTTTATTGAAACATAATTCATATTCTAGATAATCTACCCATTTAAAGGGTACAATTTAGTGGTTTTTAGTATTTCACTGAGTTGTTCAACCATCATCACAGTGAATTTTAGAGCATTTTCGTCACCCCAAAAAGAAACCTCATACTCATTAGCGGTCAGTCTCCAGTCCTCCCTAACTCCCCTCACCAGCCTCAATGTACTTTCTGTCTCTGGATTTGCCTGTTTTGGACATGACGTATAAATGGAATCATGTAATATGTGGTCCATTGTGACTGGCTTCTTTGACCTGGTGTCATGTTTTCAAGGGTCATCCATGTTGTAGCAGGTGTCAGGATTTTGTCATTCCTTTTTATTTCTGCGTAGTATTCCATTTTGTGGATGGTGCCACATCTTGCTTATCCACTCATCGGTTGATGGCCATTTGGGTTGTTTCTACTTCCTGGCTGTTATGAATATTGATATGAACATTCATGTTGGGTAAATACCCAGTAGTGGAATTACTGGGTCATTAAGCTAACTCTGTGTCCAACCTTCTGAGGAACTTACATTGCCTTTTGTGAAAAGCTATATTTTAAAAACTAGGTAAGATACTAGCCTTAAGATATTTTATGACTACAAAATATTTTATACAGAATCTGACATGAAGGTACTGGTGTATGGAGTAGCTGTCACAGGCTAAGTAGTTTTTCATTGTAACATTCTATTTTCAGATGCTAAGAATCAGAATATTTAAATATTTACAATATGTGTGTGTTTTTTAACGTTTTATAAAGTTTAGCCCTGTCCATTGACCTATCTTAATCCTATGTCAGGAGCTTTCAAATATATATTTATATTTAAGCCCTTGAGTGAAAATAAGAACCATTGGTAGTTTTTAAAATAAAAACATTATGAGTTCCACATTTGAGAGTAAAAAATTTCACTTACATAAATGTCTTTATTTCACAGATGTAAAAGAAGTTTTAGATTCTGACAATGATAAATCCTTTAAGGAAGAACCAATGGAAATAGATGATGATGTGAAAACAGAGCCACATATAAATTGTCAGGAAAGTTCTCAAGTAGATGTGGTCAATGTCAGTGAGGGTTTTCATCTAAGGACTAGTTATAAAAAGAAAATTAAATCATCCAAACTAGATGGACTTCTTGAAAGGAGAATTAAACAGTTTACACTGGAAGAAAAACAGCGCCTTGAAAAGATGAAGTTGGAGGGTGGAATTAAGGGTATCGGAAAGACCTCTACAAGTTCTCTGAAAAGTCTTTCTGAGTCTCCAGTAATAACTAAAGCAAAAGAAGGGTGTCAAAGTGACTTGCTTATTAAACAAGAACAAAGCCCTAATGCAAGTAATGATAAATCTGAAGATTTGATTCGGGGATGTTCACAGAGCGATTCCTCAATTCTTGGAATCAGTGATCCTGATCATACAACAAACAAACTTTATCCAAAAGATCAAATGTTAGATGACGTCTCCATTCAGAGTCCAGAGACAAACTGTCAGAAACAAAATTCGGTTGGAAATGACATAGATGAGAGTCTCTCTGAACCTACCAGTAAAGGCCAGGAACCTAGTAAGATTAAAACCAAAGGAAGTGATTTTCTCGTTGATGACTCCAAACTAGCCAGTACAGATGAAATTGGTACTTTGATCTATAAGAACAAAAAACCACTCATACAGGAGGATAATGACACCATTGTTTCTCCTTCCCAGAGCCCTTCACTTCCATCAGTACCTAAAAGTATCGATGATAGAGATATCCCATCTCTGTCAAAAGCAATGGACTTTGAAGGAAAACTGGGATGTGACTCTGAATATAATAGCACTTTGGAAAATAGTTCTGATACTATGTCTATTCAAGACAGCAGTGAAGAAGATATGATTGTTCAGAATAGCAGTGAAAGTATTTCTGAACAGTTCATAACTCAAGAACAAGGTATTGAAGGCTTGGAACCATTGAAACGTGAGTTTGTTTCAGATCAGTCCACTGGAAACTGTGACAAGAGACCACAGAGTAAGGTAACTGAAGCAAATGGTAAAAAAACAAGTCAAGAACAGAAATTAGAGGAGAGATCAGTTAAATGTATTGATCAAGTCAATCTAAAAAGTAGCACTGACAAAAAGAATAATGAAAATCGAGAGTCTGAAAAGAAAGGACAGAAAGCGAGCACCTTTCAAATAAATGGAAAAGATAATAAATCTAAAGTATATTTGAAAGGGGAATGCTTGAAAGAAATCTCTGAGAGTAAAGTAGTAAGTGGCGATGTTGAACCAAAGCTTAATAATATAAGTAAAATAATTCCTGAAAATGATATTAAGTCTTTGACCATTAAAGAATCTGCTGTAAAGCCGTTCATGAATGGTGATGTCATCATGGAAGATTTTAATGAAAAAAACAACGTGGAAACAAAATCATGTTTACTGAGATCTTCTGATGCTGGAGGTGACTACCAGGATGGCCTAGAGACCCTGCCTTCAACCAAAGAGTCTGAGAGTATACATACTACCACACCTCCACTGTCTTGTCCAGAAAGCAGTTCAACAAACCAGGTAGAAGATATGGAAATTGAAACCTCAGAAGTTAAGAAAGTTACTCCCTCACCTGTTACTTCTGGAGAGGAATCTAACCTCAGTAATGATTTTGTTGATGAAAATGGGCTGCCTACCAGCAAAGATGAAAATGTCAACGGAGAGTCTAAGAGGAAAACCGTCATCACAGAAGTCACCACTATGACATCCACGGTGGCCACGGAATCAAAAACCGTAATCAAAGTAGCAAAAGGTGATAAGCAGACTGTGGTCTCTTCCACAGAAAACTGTGCCAAATCCACTGTCACGACCACCACTACAACGGTAACAAAGCTTTCCACACCCTCCATGGGCAGCAGCGTGGACATCATCTCTGTGAAGGAGCAAAGCAAAACTGTGGTCACCACAACAGTGACAGACTCACTGACCACTGCAGGAGGCACTCTGGTAACATCTATGACCGTGAGCAAAGAATATTCCACAAGGGACAAAGTGAAACTCATGAAGTTTTCAAGACCCAAGAAGACTCGTTCAGGTACTGCTCTGCCATCCTATAGAAAATTTATCACCAAGAGCAGCAAGAAGAGCATATTTGTGTTGCCTAATGATGACTTAAAAAAGTTGGCCAGAAAAGGAGGAATCCGAGAAGTCCCTTATTTTAATTACAATGCAAAACCTGCCTTGGATATATGGCCGTATCCTTCTCCTAGACCAACCTTTGGTATCACTTGGAGGTATGTACTTTAAAATGTATTTGGGGAAGGGAGAAAGTCTTAAAAGCAGTATCTAGTAAGCATCTCTCTCTCTCTCTCTCTCTTTTTTTTTTTTTTTTTTTTTTGTAAAAAATGAGATATAATTGAGATAAGACAGGGAAGCGGAAATTTAATGGGCCAAGTTAGTAATGGAAATAAGATACAGAGAATCTTGAATTTGGCCAGCTGGGAGGTACCAAAGTTTACTTAGGGAAAAATGTTAAAAGACTGAAAAAAATATGTGGGAATTCTTTAAAATGAAATTCAGTTTTACTTTTCACAAGACGGAAGAAACAGGGAAAACGTAGTTGTTTTTGTGGTCTGACTTTCCAAGTTACTGCCATGTGTTTTCCTGGGGAATGAGAGAGTTGCAGAATTGGATAATCAACTTTCTGGAGTTTGGTATTTTATTTCTATTAGGTAATTCATAAAAACATAAGATACAGGAGATATGCCTGTGAATCACACAAGGTCCATCATGATGTGGAAATCTTCCTAATGTAATTTATTTGCATGAGAAGCATGTGTTTCTGGAGTTCTCTGTTATTTATGTGCGAAGAGGTGGTCCCAAGAGGGTCCTGAGGAACGAGTTTTTAAAACCCAGAAATAGTCTTAAATTAAGGTTTTCTGGGCATTAAGCTTTGGGGATGAGTCATAAGTACGTAGTGCTGTCAGTTGTAAGATCGTGTAGTTTTATATTGGAAAGGATCTTAGAAATTCTTATCTTTTATAGATGTGGAATAATTTGCCTCTGGCCACAGAGGGACAGAGTTAGGAATAGTGCCCGGTTTTCCTAAACCCCCAGTCCAGTACTTTATCTGCTATATGACATTTTCACATATCTGTCCTTGCTTTGTCCTTTTTCTTGTCCTTGTCTTTTTATCTTTTCACCCTCACCACTGGAAAGGATGAAACATAAACACCGAAGACGTAAGAGTTGTGTGGGGCATGCTCAGGAGTCAGGAACAGTCTTGATTTCTGCTAGATTTTGATAGGAACCTAAAATTATTTCAGCAAGTGACTGAGCAGACTCCATTTCACGTTAGGCTTCATTTCTGTGTATCTGTGATTCCACTTTCTTTAAGTTAAAATCATACGTGTGTGTGTGTGTGTGTGTGTGTGTGTGTGTGTGTGTTTCTTTTATATTACAGCTGGCTAGTATGATCAAAGAAAACCAAAACCAAAACGAAGTGTAAATGAGTACTCTCGATAAAGAAATTAACTTATTAATATGACCAGTCATATTTGGTTTGACCAAGGTTTTTATAACTCATCTTTTGATTTGAATTAAAATATCACTCCATTACACATTCAATAGAGACAGCTGAAAAGTACAATTTCTCTGCAGGGCCTGCAATGAAGGATTTGCAGAATCCTGCAGGGAATCAAGGAACTCTTCATTACAGTTCATGGATTTATAGGATTACTCTGCACTTTTCTGCTTTCTTCATTGAGAGCGGTCCCAAAATGTATCCTTGACTGTCCTGCAGGTAACTTCTTTCCCACTGGAAAAGTTACTATGTACAAATACTTTAATTACAATGACCTGGCAGTTGTGGAGGCCGACCTTTCTGCTCTTTTCTTTTCTCAAGTGGAAGGTAGGCTCAACTGGGAAGTACTTTTCTCTGAACCAGTTCTGATCACGTGTTGCCCAGGGCCCTTTTCTGCACGGCTGGGTTTCAGGAGCCTTGTATTGTTATGTTTTAATATGCACTGTGGGCACCACTGGTATCTGTTTAGTTAATTTCTCATTTTTTAATGGAAGGAAATACCTTCCTGTACATTTTAAACAGATATTGCCATCAGATACATGCTAACGTCTGAATTTGCTGAAGTTGAGAGAAACATAATCCCTTTTATCTAACAGAGGCATGGGTAAATATGTAAACTATTCTTGACTTTAGAATGCATTTTTAAAAAGTGTATTGCTGTAAAAATCATGCATGGGAAATGCATTTTTATACTCACACTTGAATCAGTTATGTCTGATGCTTAGCGTAGAAGCTAAGAATGTCAGAGGTGCATGTTTGATCTTTATTAATTTAATGGTAAGGCTGAGCAGCAGTGAAAAGCGAAACTTGTCTTGTCAACTCATTAGGCCTCTTTTTTCTTCCACGCTGTCCATTCCCTTACTTCCTTTCTCCTGGGCCCTGATTCTGTGTTTCATTATCACTTTGAACCAGTAGTTGTCTCCCCAGCTCTGCCCCAGTGATCCTCCTAAAAGGCAGATCTACCCTGTGAATGTTCTGACTGAGCTGAGCAAGCCTTCAGCTGCGGGGCAGGTAGGGGACAGCCTTCGCTCGTACACCCCCATCTGTGAGAAGCACTTCCCTCCATGACCCATCCTACACTGCAGACGCTTCCGAGGCCTTAACATGGATCGCCTTTAATGCTCTTTCTTCTCTTACCCTTCCACTTGGTGCGGCACGTCTGGCTCTGCCTTCCTCTCTCATGCCAGCTTCATCTCTCGCCGCACCGCCACCCCCCTGCCCTCCGGTCGTAGCACGCCAGATGTGGTTCCCGGAGGAAGCGTCTGCTGTCGCACACTTTCCCCCTGAGCGTACATACGTGTGTCCCTTGCCCTTGTGCAGCCACCCCCCCCCATCTTTGTCCTTTGGGACTCCAGCAAAGCTCTGATCCCCGTCCCTGAGCCGAGTCGGGTGCCCCTCGTGCTCTCCTCTGTCACAGCTCCTGAGGATACAGGAGCAGATCGTAATTCACATCCCTGCCTCCAGCTCCTCTCAGTTAGTCTAAAGCACATGGAAGGCACGCAAGTATTCTTCCAAGGAATGCACGAATGAACAGGCTTCAGGTGTGTTCCTCACCTGGCGGTGTTTCCCTTGTGAAATAGAGACGCACTGAAGTTGCTGTTTGACTGTAGAGAGTGATCTGAGGAAGAAGAGAGAATGAGAAACATTTCTCTTTCCAAGTACATCCCCATTTGGTGTCCCGGGTTCCCTAGGCATTTCTGTAGGGTGTGGTCTGAAAGTGACACGTACTTCCCCCCGCTCCCAGGATACCCCTGCAGCGGTTAGCGTTCGCCCTCCCATTCGAGCATTGTTCTGTCCAGGTCACAGGATTCACAGGGCGGCAGCACAGCAAAGGAGGTACTGGTGTCCCAGGTGGAGATGGGAATGTAAGAAGCTGCAGCAAGTGTTTGGCGAGAGCAGTCCCCTTCTCACACTGTTCATTTCCCCAGCTTCATGTTTAGAATAGAAAGCATTGCCTCTTAAATACAAATTGTCTAAGGTCTACCTTATTCTACCTCTCTTAGAGGAGGGAATTATTTTAGTTGTATAGGTTTTCTGTACACCACAACCAGTTTATTTATTTATGCATGTGGATATGTCAACAGAGTGTTTAATTACTCAAAGACCACTAATAGAGAATTGAGACCCAAGGGCTTTTTAAAAATATTTTACGGTCAGTTCCATTTTGGGACAAAATATTCATTGCCGTTGTAAATTCGTTTTGAAATGTATCTTTAGTATTATTTTCAAAGGAATATCTAAAATGTTCAATAACTTTGCACACAGTGCTTAGTAAAAACCTGCACACAGATTCCTTTGTCTCCTGATCAATAACTAATATAGCATTACCCTTTTTTATTATTCGTTGTGTTGTAGAACTCTAAAGCTACTAATGTGGTTCAAGTGTTACTAGTATTGACAGGTATTCATCATCCCGTAGTTCATGTTTTCCAGAACCACCATTTGGATGCAGAATTTCTGTTCGCATGGAAAGGTCTTACTGGGCTTGTGGGGGGTCTTTTCGTTTTGGGTTTTGAGAAGATTTAAACAGTTTCAGTTTGTTTCAGCACAAATCAATTAGTTAAGATTTTATCCTTCAAAACTCTTACCACATTTAGTAACACAATTACGTCTCTGTATTTTGTTCTCCTTTGTAATTTCTCTAGCACATATTTCGGAATTAGGCTAAACGTTATAAGATCTTCATAAATTCTTGCCATATCAGTCTTACAATGAAACATGCTCATTTTACAAATTTACATGGCGTTTGAAGTGACTTACAGACCCTTTTAAGTTGTTAGATGCATGGTATGCCTAGGAATAAGAAAGTTATTTTATTAAGGGACATGTAATAGCCAAAGTGCTTACAAAATTGTATTATAACTATTAATAATGAGAACTAGAAATAGTCCTGCTGTTTAATAATAGAGCGTGTGTGTGTGTGCGCACGCGTGCGTGCACAATACATATGAAGTTTTTCTTGGGTTTTTCTTTCAGGTATAGACTTCAGACTGTAAAGTCCTTAGCTGGAGTGAGCCTTATGTTACGGTTACTGTGGGCAAGCCTGAGATGGGATGACATGGCAGCCAAGGCTCCTCCAGGAGGAGGGACCACACGGACAGGTAAGGGCTTTTCCTTTTCTAGTCTAAGTTGAAAAGAGAAAAATCACTTGACAGTTCACTTAATTTTAAGCATTTTTGTTATTTATTAAAATATAATGCTTGGAAGGCACCTGGGTAGTTCAGTCAGTTAAGCGTCCGACTCTTGATTTCGGCTCAGGTCATGATCTCACAGTTCATAAATTCGAGCCCTGCGTCTGGCTGAGCTGACACTGTGGAGCCTGCTTGGGATTCTCTCTCTCTCTGTCTCTCTCTCTCTCTCTCTCTCTCTCTCTCTGTCTCTCTCTGTGTCTGTCTCTGCCCCTCCCCAGCTCGCGCCCACGTGTGCTTCACCGCCATCAAAAAAAAAACAATAGGGGCGCCTGGGTGGCGCAGTCGGTTAAGCGTCCGACTTCACCCGGGTCACGATCTCCCGGTCTGTGAGTTCGAGCGCCGCATCAGGCTCTGGGCTGACAGCTCAGAGCCTGGAGCCTGCTTCCGATTCTGTGTCTCCCTCTTTCCCTGCCCTTCCCCCGTTCATGCTCTGTCTCTCTCTGTCTCAAAAATAAATAAACGTTAAAAAAAAAAATTAAAAAAAAACACCCAATATATATATATGGCTTGTGTTTTTAAAATACAGCTTTGCGGGGCGCCTGGGTGGCGCAGTCGGTTAAGCGTCCGACTTCAGCCAGGTCACGATCTCGCAGTCAGTGAGTTCGAGCCCCGCGTCAGGCTCTGGGCTGATGGCTCAGAGCCTGGAGCCTGTTTCCGATTCTGTGTCGCCCTCTCTCTCTGCCCCTCCCCCGTTCATGCTCTGTCTCTCTCTGTCCCAAAAATAAATAAACGTTGAAAAAAAATAATAATAAAAAAATAATAATAAAAAAATAAAATACAGCTTCGCTAAAGTTTGGTAGCACATGCTGTGAGATACTGGGGGCTAGGAAAGGGGGGTTAAATTATAAGGTGAGGCACTTACGTGTGAATCAGTCTGAATTTTTAAAAGGTCTTATTACAGGGAACAAATCAGTTAAACTGGGACATCCGGAACCCTACGCTTGCTGCTTCCCTCTTCTCTTATTTATTTGGACTGTTTGCCACCGGAAACCAAGCTGCCCCCAAACAGCTCAGTTTAGAAATTTTCAGTGAGCAAGAAACTCAGTATTGTTGCAGTCCAGCAATAATCCTGAAGTCATTAATTAATCAAATGTTTTCAAAAGTTTATTCCACGTGTGTCTCCTTCTTAAAGCACCAGATGTTGTACTTTTCTAGTCTCTGACTATTTTAGGTGGTTATTAATACTATGTGAATTAAATCACCATAGAAACCTCTGAAACTGAAATCACAACGACAGAGATAATTAAGAGGCGAGATGTTGGTCCTTATGGCATTCGATCTGAATATTGTATCCGGAAAATCATTTGCCCCATTGGAGTTCCAGAAGCACCAAAAGGTAAGGAATAGAATGGAAATAGAAAGGAAAGGAATGTTCTTTGTTACTGACCTGTTGGCCACATCTTTTATGAATTAAAATTGGATTAAAATTGTTTCCTTATCTCTTCATTCAACTTCTGAAGAAGATATCTTTTGATACTCAATAAAGTTAACAAGATTCCACTAGACACACAGTGATACCTACAGGCATCGCACCAAACACAGGGAGGGGTACAGAGAGCTGTAATAATAACTTCTCATAATCAGGCTGTGGAACAGTGATTGACACCAGACCATCGGCTCCAAGAGGGCGGCCACCGAGTCCGTCTGGTTTGTTGTAGTCCTGACACCTGCTGCAGAATCAGACGCAGGAGTGGTCACTGAACATTTGTTGGCTCAAGAGTTAAAGCTGTTTTGAAATAACGTCAGGGGGAAGAAATGATCTAAGAGGCACAAAGAGTGATTCAGGAAACATTTAGGGAGCACCTACGTGGGGGCATTAGACAGCGAAGACATGGAAGAACTGGATGTGGCCCCTATTCTCAAAGAAGCAGAGAAAACGTTACAGTGTTGTTGTAATGCTACGACACGAGCATCCAAACTGTTGCGTTAGAAAGAGTTCAGTCAGGTGACCAGATTCAAGAGCTATAAATAGATTAAAATCAGTGTTATTTTAGAAGTCCAGTAAAACCATTCAGGAAAAAATCTGCTACAAAATGGGCAAAAAGAGAATGCTGTCCTTAGATATAAACATACTATTTAATAGAAGTTAACTGTCCCAAAATGTATAAATTTAAATTTTGAAATTTGATTGAATTAATTCAAAGGTTTATCCTGGAGAATAAATGAGAGTGGATTTTTTGAAAAGAACTTCAATAAGGGGTACCTGTCCTAGTAGAATGATGAAATAAATAGTAATGTAATTAAAACAGTGCTGTCCTGGAACAGAAGTAGCTCAGTCGATAGGCAGAGAAACAGATGGAAGGGGCAAGTTTCTGACCAGTCTTTAGTCTTGACCCCAGAGCCTTCAATTCAAACCACTGCAGTCTCCTTGAGTCACTTTTCTTTGCTCTTATCACTTTGGATAACCTAGGTCCTTCTGCTATTTCAGCTGCTTCCCTGCTCCCTGAACAAATGGGAAGGTTCAATGCTCGCCTCTCCCTGCTTTTTCTTTTTAAAATCTTACATTAGGAGATTTTACCTATAGTTAGTAGTTTCTGATCCCTTCTTTACACTGGCAACTTTCAAATTCCCCTTCTCAGTGCTGTGATGGGGAGATACACATTGCCAGA
This sequence comes from Felis catus, assembly GCF_018350175.1. NCBI lineage: Eukaryota > Metazoa > Chordata > Mammalia > Carnivora > Felidae > Felis > Felis catus. The sequence continues at coordinate 47,434,308 of NC_058381.1, read as the reverse complement.
GCTGTATGTACATGGCAAGGACACTCAGCCCAACTAGGTGCGAGGAACACGGTAGGCTTCTTGAAGAATGTTGTATCCACGGTGGGGTCTGCGGGATGAACAGGCATTAGTCATGTGAGGGGGAGCGAAGCCAGGAGGAATGTTACGGGCAGATGTAACAGGCTCTTAGGCCTTTTATATCAGGAGCGAGCAGACCTGGCCCATGAGCCTTGACCCGTCACCTGCTTTTGTTAATAAAGTTTGATTGGACCACAGCCATATGTACTCACTTATGTATGGTCTCTGGCTCGTTTCATGAAAACAAAGGCACAGTTGAATAGTTGTTACAGACACCATCTGGCCCACACAATATAAAGTATTTACCATCTGGCTCTTTAAGAAAAAGTTGGCTAACTCTTGTTTTTCATGATATAAGAGGAGATGTCAGAAGTACTGCAATTTTAGAAGCTATATTGCTTAAAATACTCTGATTTCTTTTCCAAAGAAACACCTACACCTCAGAGAAAAGGCCTTCGATCGAGTGCATTGCGGCCAAAGAGACCAGAAACGCCCAAGCAAACTGGCCCTGTTATTATCGAAACTTGGGTAGCAGAGGAAGAATTGGAATTATGGGAGATCAGGGCATTTGCTGAAAGGTAAGGAAATGGTTAACATGTGCTCAGATACTCGAAGCTTTTATCACTTCAGAATTGAAGATTTACCACCTTAAAAGTTTATTCAGTACGTCCTAGTTAATTTTACTTCGCCTTTGGATTTTAAGTGCTAGCTATATATCATTTATTAAAGTCCTATTTCTAATTTTAATGTGTTGTATCCACTTGTCAGTTTCTAATTACCTTTTAACGTTCATTTTTGAAATCGAAATAATTTCACATCTTTTTAGAACGTGAGAGTCAACCAGATGTCACTTAATATTTGATGCCGAATGCCTCATAGTGTAGTTTCTGATAAAATTTCTCTTTTGTTTCCTGCAGAGTGGAGAAAGAGAAGGCACAAGCAGTTGAGCAACAGGCTAAGGTTAGTGAACAGAAGAAGGCAGAGGACTTCAAGGCCCAAATGGAGGCTCACCTCAAACAGCAGCGCTTGGCTGCCCGGCAGGTGGGGGAGTTGGTACTAGTCCCACCTGGCAGCGAGTTGACATTTTTAGCCAAATCCATGCACACCAAAAGCACAGTGTTGATATATTCGTGTGGTTTGACCTATTATCTAAAATTCAATGCGTAATTTTTTGTTGTTACTAAAGTATAGTTGACACACAGTGTCACATGAGTTTGAGGGTAATTTTGAAATACGTTTTCCTGCAGAGTTCCAATCTGTAAAATCTCTGTAGTCTATGAAAAAGCAAATTCTACTAAAACTCTGTAAGAGTTTGGTGTGATTTTTAAAAATATTTAAAATACTTATTTACAAATGCAGTCAACGTTTCCGATTTTGAAGGCATATCCTCAGCACCCTCAGGAAATAACTACCTAATATGTGTTCAGTTTCCTTGTCTCTTTTTTTTTTTTTTTTTAACTGATTGAATCAGATGACATTTCTAAATATACGAAACTAAACTTTTCTTCTGAGGAATGAGAAACTGTGTGAAATACCTCACATTCTGTTCACGCGCATAGGATGTTTACAAAAGCACTCCTGTCGAGACTGGCTGTGATGTCGCCGGTGAGCAGTTTGAGTGGCAGGAGATAATTCAGCATTGCCATATCATCTTAGTACACCTCTCACCTCCAGCAGTAGCTAGCTCTGCCCAGGCCAGAGTCTTTCTGAGTCTCAGTTTCCTCATCTTTAAGTTATCATACCAGCAACTGTTGGGTCAGTCTGAGCATTAAAGAAGATAATTATGACAAAGCGTTTGCCATCAGGTTTGAAATCATTGGAACCTATTTGTTTTTTTTTTTTTTACATGTGGAAGCTTACATTGTCATGTTGGTAAGGTCAGGAAATGTTAGCAATCTATGATGGAAGGTGTACAAATTGGCTTTAATAACCCTCTATTGTAATCAGGCTATACTTCCCTGCGTAAAATAGTCTAAAATATTTTTTCTGTAAAAAAAAAATGTTTAAACTGAGTAATGTAAGAAGTTTAGAAAAGATGTTTTCTTATAATTTTCAACTTGCTTGCCTGTTTGTCAACTTGGATAGTGATTATTTAAATACTGACCTGTGTTTTATAATTGGATAAATTAACACTACAGTAAACCAGAAACGTTGTACAGTTCCCATCATTTGCTGTGTGCTCTAAATCCCACCGCTGAGCCCCAAGGTGTTCCTGTCTTCAATAAGATGACCCGTGTCTCTTTTATTTGCCATCTGAAAGGTTGGACGTTTGTATAGGCTGGAAAAATTTGATTGTTCTTCATTTTTGAATGAAAGACTTACTACTTTCAATAAAATAGGTGTGGTCTAGAGTCATAAAAATATTGGCCTGCATCAAGAAATTAAATGGAAGGGCAAATTTAAATACATAGGTTCAGAAATAAAATATTTGAGAAATTTGGTGCAGTTTCTTAGATTTGGAGAAATAGTGGGTGGACTTCTTGCAGAATGGTATTGTTTTTATTTGGAACTGTTTCGGTTCATGTTTTCTCTCCCTGACTTTTCTAGAAACGATTGGAACAGCAGAAGCCTACAGCAATTGCAGCTTCCACCACTTCCCCAACGAACAGTACGACTAGTACCATCTCCCCAGCGCCGAAAGTGATGGTGGCCCCCATAAGTGGCTCCGTTACAACCGGAACTAAAATGGTACTAACTACCAAAGTTGGATCTCCAGCGACAGTGACATTCCAGCAAAACAAGAACTTCCATCAGACCTTCGCTACGTGGGTTAAGCAAGGCCAGTCAAACTCAGGTACACGACCGTTCTTAAAGAAAAGATTGCTTTCATTCAGGAAAAAGAAATTTCGATCGTTTACCGACTGAGATGAAACATTTCTTTAGAGAATTGTTTTCTTCCTGCAGCTGATTGAGCAATCAAGCTGCCACAGTTGGTTTGTTACAGATAATATTCATGATATGACATGAGCGAAACTCCTCTCTTCCATTATTTCCCTCTCAACATTTACATAGTTCACTTACTTTGAGTGGAGAGGAATGTTTTTCTTAAAAAGACAAGAATGAGCCACATTTCATGCCTTGGTGCCCTTCCTAGAAGTCACTACGTTGCTGGTTATTTTAAATCTAAAGCTTCTTAAATGTCTTATACCCCATTAGCCACCAGCACAGCTGCCACATCTGCTACAACCATTGCCAGCACAGGTCAGACGTTCCAAATTACAGGCAATCCAGTCACTATGGCAGGAAAAGTAATTACCAAACTGCCACTTCCTGCAAACAGCAAGATTGTCGCTGTAAATGTGCCAGCAACACAAGGAGGTAAGGGAAATGTGAAGAGTTTTAATTCACATTTGCCAGATCATACTGTTGCCATTATTTTTCATTTCCTTTTCACTGATTTCAGTCCTTGGACCTCACATTCTATGTAGCCCACTATAAAACCCTGCCACACGTAGTTTCTCCTCAGAAACCCAGTGACACCCGATGCTTGTTATGAAAGGGGCAGTTGCTAATGACTTCTTCGTCTTTTTTTAAGGCGTTGTTCAAGTACAGCAGAAAGTCCTGGGTATCATTCCATCAAGTACAGGTACAAGTCAGCAGACCTTTACTTCATTCCAGCCCAGGACAGCAACAGTCACAATTAGGCCCAATACCTCAGGCTCTGGAGCAACCACAAGCACTTCACAAGTAAGAATTCTTTACAGACTTCTTTTGTTTTAAAGCGTTAACCACATCAAGTTGAAGTTTTTAGAATGGCCCCTTCCAGGATTAATTTAGCTCCTCATCTTCCTTTACCTTTTACTCATCTGACTTTTTAAAAAAGGTACTGACTTTTTAAAAAATCTGTTATATATCTAAGCATAAATGATATATGAAATGTTAATTTTCAGCATAATAGCATATTTATGAATCAGAAGAAATGCTTTCTAGGATTCTGTAGAGGAAATTCCTTCATATAAAACAGCAGACAGCATTGGAGCCCCGAGGGAAACTTGGTATGCAACGGAGAAGTGGAATGAAAAATAGAATCCGTGGCATTAGAGCTCGTTGGTTATCGGCCGACATGCACACGTATTAGATACATCATTCCCTTGGCTCTGGTATCATGGAAAAGGTTTCAAGTTTTGCAGACTTGAAAATGTTCTGGACGTAACTGTAAAACTGAAAACAATATGCTCTGTAGTCTCTCCTCTAAAACTGTGAAAGGACATTTGGTTTCCAATCTCGTATGCTGTGGGTGACAGATATGTGTTGGACCTCAGGGAGAACACGACCCGACATTTTTCTCTGAACAACTACAGTGATTATAGGACAGAGCTTCACTGAGCCTTGTGCCTTCCTTCTGGTCTGTAGGCCAGATATCACTTGATATCAGTGACAAAGAATTTTGTATGATCTCATTTGGATTAAATTTTCTTCCCTCAGAATTCCATCGTTATTCTGATGCTTAATATAATTTAAAATGTAATGCCCAAGAGCCTTTGTCATTTCTGTAGATGTAATTATCAACGTAGGATGTTTAAAGACTGTGTTCTAAGTCCATCGTGCTTTTTTAGTCTTTTAAAAGCATTTTAATTCATTCTCCTTTGTGTCATTTATAGGTAATCACAGGGCCTCAGATCCGCCCTGGTATGACGGTGATTAGAACACCACTCCAACAGTCAACACTAGGAAAGGCAATTATTCGAACACCCGTGATGGTACAGCCAGGTATTCGTCCCTCCAGCATTTTCATTTTACATCTAAACATCCAGTCTGGGAAATCTATAATACTCTGTATTGGCTACTTTACATACTAGAAAATACTAATTTGGATGAAAACTTCAGGCTGTGATCATATAGTGGTTACTACTCTGCATTGTGAAGGAGTATTCAAAGCATACTAAATTTCTAATCCATTGTGGAGTACATTCATAGATGTTATTTCATCTCTGGCTGTGCCGATGAGAGAAAATAGATCCAAGTTTGCTTAATAAAAATGTTTTAGGGGCGCCTGGGTGGCGCAGTCGGTTAAGCGTCCGACTTCAGCCAGGTCACGATCTCACGGTCCGTGAGTTCGAGCCCCACGTCAGGCTCTGGGCTGATGGCTCGGAGCCTGGAGCCTGTTTCCGATTCTGTGTCTCCCTCTCTCTGCCCCTCCCCCGTTCATGCTCTGTCTCTCTCTGTCCCAAAAATAAATAAACGTTGAAAAAAAAAAATTTTTTTTTAAATGTTTTAAAAACCTCTAGTAGATGGAATATATACTAATTCAAGTCATTGGAATAAAGAAAATGAGGAAAGACAACAGTCTGTTTGGCAAAAGACGGAGATAAAATCAAGGAAACAGCTAAGAAGCATTTAAATGGAAAGCATAAAAAAAAGATTACAGAGACTGTGTCAGCCTTTCGTTAATGTGAATAAGTTAAAGCTGCCATATTGAAAGCTGAACGCTAAAAGATTGAACAGAAAATTCCAACTGTACATTTATGAGAAACATACCTAAAGTTGAATTACTACAAAAGGTACACAATAATAAGATGGGCAAAGACCAAAAAAAGAAAGAAAGAAAGGGGGATGAGGTTTGGGGGTGGAAGGTAAGGATTACCCTACTAATATTGAGCAGAGTAGAAGTCTGTGATTTTCACATCGTCTTGAAGATAAAAACTTGCAACGAAGGTGTAATTCGGGAACTTTAAGAACCAAATAAGATCACATTGGAGTGTATAAAGCAAAAACTATTTGATAGGAAGGAGGGATTAGCAGGAGCGTTGTAGACGAGAAACAGGCTGCATGTCAACTGTTCAACCTTCAGGAATGCACATTGGTTTTAAATATTTATGGGCTGTTTGTACCAAAATGGTCACGTAATGAGTCATAGTAAAACCTGATGAATTCTTTCCAAACAGTAGAAGGTGTATAGGCCACATTCTTCAAAGTAAAGCAAGAAGTTAATAACTTATTCTACTAATTTTTACTTGCTTGGAAATTTAAAAACGGGTGTTTTTATAAGTAACTTTTAGGTGAAGGAAACATCAAATGTATAGTTTCAAGCACATTAAGTAGCCCCTAAGTCATGCTGCCAAAGCTAAACTCAGAGGCAAATTTATTCAATAAATAACTTGAGCACCTACCCTAGGCAATTAAAATACATTGGAGGACAAAACAGACCAAAACCCATATTCTTAAGTCTTTAAAAAAAAATTTTTTTTTAACGTTTATTCATTTTTGAGAGAGAGAGAGAGAGAGAGAGAGAGAGAGAGAGAGAGAGAGCGCATGTGTGAGCAGGGGAGGGGGTAGAGAGAGGAAGACACAGAATCCAAATCCAAAAGCAAGCTCCAGGCTCTGAGCTGTCAGCACAGAGCCCGACGCAGGGCTCGAACTCACGAACTGCAAGATCGTGACCTGAGTTGAAGTCGGACACTTAACCGACTGAGCCACCCCAGTATATGCTTAAGTCTTAATCAGCATTTAGAAAAATATATAAAACAAGTCTTGAAAGAAAACAGGAGGAAGTAAAATAAAATACAAGTAATAATTAGGAAACAGAAAAGGGCAAGGTGCCTGGCTGGCTCATTTGGTAGAGCATGCGACTCTTGACCTGGGGTTTGTGAGTTCAAGTCCCACTTTGGGTGTAGAGATTAATAAAATCTTCAAAGAAAGAAGAAGAAGAAAAGAATGGAAAAGGGCACATGTTATTAAAATAAACCATTCTTTTGCAAGTCTAATCTTGAGAAAGGGGAACAAAATGCTGGTTTACAGAATTAGGAATGAGAAAAAGTGCTATAAAAATAGAATGAACTTGTTTTAATCAAGTAGAATTATCCTTCTAATAAGACTTTGGAGAGGGATACCTGGGTGGCTCAGTCGGTTAAGCATCTGACTCTTGATTTCAGCTCAGGTCATGATCTCCTGGTCCGTGGGTTTAAGCCCACATATTGGGCTCTGTGCTGACAGCACAAAGCCTGCTTGAAATTCTCTCCCTCTCTCTGTGCTCCTCCCCTACTCGTGCTGTCTCTTTCTCTCTCACACTAAATAAACTTAAAAAAAAAAAAACAAAGACCTTGGAGAATTTTCACTATCCATATTCAGGAACTAAATATGTTTGAATAATGAAGCAGAAGTGTGTACTAGGCTTATAAATTTCAAGTCTCGATGACTCATCTCAGGGAAAGAAATCTGCAAAGTTGCTAGAGGATTTCCTACAAAAAAGAATTCTAGACCCTGGTTTTATGGTAAAATTCTTTGAAGTGATTAGGAAGCAATTTCTTTCTTTTAAGAAGTAGTTACAGGGAATAGGGGGCAGAAAAGGTTAAATCTTTCCCGTTCAGTTTGCAATTTTAGCACAGTTCTAAAATGAAATAAAAAGTATTGTTTTGTTTTTGTTTTTAAATTTTATTTCTTTATTTGGGTGGGGGGAGACGGAGGGAGAGAGAGAGTCCCAAGTATGCCCCGCATTGCCAGTGTAGAGCCCGATGTGGGGCTTGAACTCACAAACTGTGAGGTCATGACCTGAGCTGAAATCGAGAGATGCTTAACCAACTGAGCCACCCACGTGCCCTTGTTTTGTTTTTTTTAAGTCAGTTTTCTAAAGCCTAAACAGGACTTACCCCAGAAAAGAAAGTATGATTCATTATTTCACTTAATGCTGCAGCAACAGTTGGTAAAATTCAGTATCTGTTATTGTTCAAAACTAGCTGTCAGGTAACTAAAGGGAACAGTAAAACTAACGTAAAGGAGAAAAACAATTACAGATGACAAATGGTAAGAAACAAAACAAAAAATTGGGTGGTCGCAAGATGTACAGAGCCTTTTGTTCCCTTTTGCCTTTTGTTCCCTTTTGCCTTCTGTAGCTTCAGTTATGTGTTTGACTTGCATATGTGAGTCCGTAAATCCATAATTACACATGAGTGTGTCTTGTGTGTCAAGGAAAAACCAGATGGCCAGTGGGTCTGGTGAGGCCCAGTGGAGACGAGGAGGAATTCTAGGAATCGTGGCCAGAGAGGTGGAGGAGGGGTGGATGTGTGTAGCGTACCTCTGATTGTGGTCCGATCGATCGGCTTATCCTGTTCCTCCCACCACACTAGCCTTTCCCAAAATGGAATCCACAGACTCCCTGGATGTGATACAATTTTTAAAATTAAAAAAAAAAATGTTTATCTATTTCTGGGAGACAGAGAGACAGAGTACAAGCAGGGGAGGGGCAGAGAGAGAGAGACACAGAATCCGAAACAGGCTCCCGGCTCAGAGTTGTCAGCACAGAGCCCGACATAGGGCTCAAACTCCCGAAGCGTGGGATCATGACCTGGGCTGAAGTCGGATGCTCAACCGACTGAGCCACCCAGGTGCCCCATAACAATTTTTTAATATTTGAATTTACATTTTGGTCATTATCTCAAAACAAATTAACATGTACATGTTGTTGGGTTGATGAGGGGTGGGAGGGAGGGGAAAGTGGGTGATGGGCATTGAGGAGGGCACCTGTTGGGATGAGCACTGGGTGTTTTATGGGAAACCAGTTTGACAATAAATTTCATATTAAGAACAAACCAACCATGTACGTGTTGGGGATCATCTGAATGACCATCGTATGATCGTTACCAACCCTTTAATCCATTTGTGTTTATGATAACATCATATCAGTACCAGGGGAATCAAGTAAAGTAATTTTTCATGCATTGTTCCTCAAACTGCAGTACAGGGACATAATGTGGGGTCCAGAAGTTCTCAAATTAAAGCACTTGACTTCACATGATGTACTTTGTTTTTTGGTTCATGTTAATAAATGGGAGAGAATAACAGAGAAAAGTTTTAGAAGAAAGCGTGATGATGGAAAACATACGCTGCTGGTTGTTAGAACATATGATACACGACCAGGATCAGCACTGGTCACCAAAGGAAACTAAACCAATAGACTCACTTAAAGAGGCATTATATGTGAGAATTTGCAGTGTGATAAAGTTGTCATTTTGAATCAAGAAAGAAAGACAGTACTTATAGTAAATGATCCTAGAATAATCAGTTTATATTTTTGTCGGGGAGGGGGCTGGCTAGACGTCTGCCAACATATATCGTAACTAAGCACTTACTTGGGAGGATAGATCTGATTAGAGAATGCAGGAAAATTTTAAAAGCAATAATTAAAGCTACAATAAAGAAAACAGACACACACAACTTTGTTAAAAAGAAACAAAAGGCAGAATGCAAAGTAGGAAAAATAGGGGTACTGGGGTGGCTCAGTCGGTTAAGCGTCCAACTTCAGTTCAGGTCATGATCTCACGGTTCGTGGGTTCGAGCCCTGCGTCGGGCTCTGTGCTGTTGGCTCAGAGCCTGGAGCCAGCTTCGGATTCTGTGTCTCCCTCTCTCTCTCTGCCCCTCCCCTGCTTGCCCACTCTCACTCTCTCAAAATAAATACACATCAAAAAAAAATTTTTTTTAAGTAGGAAAAATATATAGTTATAATTTATATCTTTAATCTCTAAAAATCAACTATAAATAAGTAGGAAACGTAGAGAAATGAGGAGGAGTGTGGAGAGAGAACTCGCAAATGAAGCATCATGACTTGACAGGGATTTAAATGCTGACCCTCTATGGTAATTGAAGAAATTGAGATACCATGATACTATCAGACCGTTTCTGGTTGCTGGAATATTGTACTTTACTGATAGTACATAGGGTTGCCAGGGGTCCAGTGAAATAGAATCTCAGTAATGGTGAGAGTGTGAGTTGGGATAACCTATCTAAAATTCAGTTTGGTACTGTGTTCCTACTAGAAACGCAGTAATACTGAGAGGAGTTTATTTTAAGGAAAGAACTAGAAGTGCATAAAAATTTATGAACAGGGATTTTACCGTAGCATTATTTATTAAAAGATAAAGGGGAAGGTATTTTGAATAACAGAAGACATTCAATGTTATACATAGGCCAGAATATTAAACACCATTCATTAAAAGAAATACATACAGAAATACCTGTGTATTCACCTATGGAACAAAAGACAGAAAGTGAATGTAAAACATCATAAATGTGATGTGATTCACTAATTAATAATGAATTAGGACATTATAAATGTAAAATTAGCTGCCAGATCATTACTCTTAGCAACTGTTCCACGGCAGGGGGCAGCAGATTCCACCTGTCTTTTCCTCCAGTTTCAGCAAGTTAAATGAGAATTAAAGTTTTTAGAAGACTGTTGAGCCATCCTAATTAAAATTCATTCATCCAGTAGATGTTTATTAAGCAATGAACTATGGATGCATTCTTTGAATGTTTTGCCCTAATATTAAGGATATAGTGATCTTGACCCCGTGGTTCTCCCAAACTGGTGAAAAGCTGTAGGAAGAGCTCGTTCATAAATGTGGTTGGTTCAGAATAGTCCTGTTATGTTTAAAAGTCATATGAAGTCATCATATATTAGATTGTCATCTTATTTGAAATATTCCTCAGGAAAGGCAGCCTTATAAAATGGCTCATTAGATATATATTTCTTCCTTCAGTCTTCCCTCTTGTCATTTTAGCTTTGGCCTCCCAGGAAGAATATTGTTTTTTCAGTCTCCTGCAGATAGCAGGAACTGGGGAATGGCTGTGTGAGCTGGGCGAGAGTAGCTTCACTGGCAACCAGGTGGGACTGTGGGCGTGGATATATGTCTGAGCACATCCTTGGGCTGATGGCATCACATAAGTCTTTTCGAAAACTGAGAAGAGTGCCTTCACCTGACGCGTTGACTGCCTGGGGGCATATAAGCATTCATAACGTTTTGCTGTTTGTGTAGGTGCCCCTCAGCAAGTGGTGACCCAGATCATTAGAGGGCAACCCGTTTCCACCGCGATCTCTACCCCTAATGCAGTTTCCTCAGCACCAGGACAGAAAGGATTAACTTCGGGAACATCCAGTGCAAATCTGCAGCCTTCACCCTCCCCGGCCCCTCGTCCCCAACAGGGACAGGTGAAGCTCACCATGGCTCAACTCACTCAGTTAACACAGGGCCACGTAAGTAATGGCATTTCATGGTAACTCTCTTTTTCCAGTCTTCATTTGTAATTCCACTTAGTTAACTCTAGAGGTGATCCGTTTTATTCTTGCAGTAAGTTTAAAAACAGGTACTTACTCTCAGAAGATTAAAATGTACTTTTTAGAGAAATGGCTGCTTTGTAGAGTCAAAAATACTTCTTAAAGGCAAGATATAATCAGTTTCAGTCATCTAGAGCCCTTAGACTGTGAGCTAAAACAGCCAGATGGATAATCCTCTTAAGTACCAAAACATTATTAGTTGACCAATTTCCATTGGAAAAATAAGACTTGAGTACATCAGCTGCTTCCTTGCAAGATTCAACTGTTCTCAGTTCTTCTAGTAGTAATCAGTAGGTTGAATGCAGTTCCTTTAAAAATCAAGGAGATTTTCTTATGGAAACTGACAGGCTGATTTTTTAAAAATTTAAAATGGAAGTGCAAAGGAGAAGGAATAGTTATAAAACTGTTGACGAACAGGAGGCTTTGCCCTGTATGATGACCTGATATCAAAATATTTATGATAATGCCTCACTCATTAGTACAGAAAGGTGCAGACAACTAGGACAGATAGATGAATAGCGCAGCAGAGAATGCAAAAAGTGACCCATGCCTATGTGAACACTTGTTCCATGATAGAGATGTCATTACAAGCCATTGAGAAGGGAACAGACTTTCCAGTAAATGGTGCTGGGACAATTGAATTTATACGGAAAACTGTGAAACTGGGCCACTACCTCACTTCCAAACTCCTTTCCAGGAGGATAAAAGTCCTACCTGTGAAAGGTAAGAGTATAATACTTTCAGAAGATTAGAGAGAAGAACACCTTCATAACCTTAGGATAGGAAAGAAAGGCTTTCTTACTTACACACAAAAAACACTAACCATAAAGGAAAAGATTTATAAATTCAACTCCATTAAAAATAAGAACTTCAGTTCATCAGACATTATAAAAAGTAACACAAACACAGACTGTTATCCAAAACACATGAAGAATTACTAAAAATTAGGCAAAAGAGCAAAAGCTCAGTAAAAAAAAAAAAAAAAGTCGGGGGCATACAAACTTGACGAGGAGAGAAGAAATCTAAATATCCAAAGTCAAAAAAACTACTGAACTCTATTGGTAACGAGGGAAATGGATATGAGAACCGTGTACGTAAGAGGTTGGTATAAATTAAAATGTTGGTCAAGATGAAGAGCTGGCAAAGACGTGAAACAAAATTCACTTCCATGTGCAACCGCAGCAGCGTAAATTGGTTTAGCCGTTTGGACGACTCCAGGCGTGACCTGGCAAAGTTGAGGATATGCATACCTCTGGTCCAGGAGTTCTCCTGTATTCCCTAACAAAGTTCTTGTTCATGTGAGCACCAGGATAATGAACATGAGTCTTCATAGCAGCATGGTTCACCAGAGTAGAAAAGTAACAACAGCCCAAAAGTCTGTCTACTGTCCGTTCGATAAATTGTGTTGTCCTACGGTAATGAAAATGAAAAACCGTGGCCACACAGAACCACATTGTTGAGCTGAGGGAGCAAGTATGAAACTTACATTATGATTCCATTCGCACAAAATTCAGAAACGGGCAAAACCAGCTGTGCTGTATAGGGATACAGGGCTGCTGCATTGTCCGTCGAGAGAAGCTTCATTCCCATCATGTTTTTCACGGATGGCATTCTTGAAGTTGTGAACCTGTAACCCCAGAAAGGTCTGTACTTAAGCAGTCGCACTATGAAGAAGTGTGATGATACCGTAACAGTGAGAACAGTGGTTACCTCCAGAGGAAAGGAAGGGAACGCAGATCAGAGCAGATCTCAGCAGGGACTTCTTGGATACTGGCGACGATGACCTGAGGGCTGATTTTATAGATGTTTACTTTATAATTATTTTTTAAACTATACTTGGTGTTTTATGCATTTTTGAATGTGCAAGAGTAAACGAGGGACTCATGAGTAAAGTATACGTGCATTAGTATATGAACTTGGTGGCGTCAGCCTGGGCTGTTGAGAATTTGGGGTGGGTTGTTTTACTTTGATTTCTAACTCTCCGCCGTGTCCCTAGTAGTTAATTTTCCTGGATTAACAGGTCCTGGACAGAAGTGGCAGTACATACAGAGCTCTTAGTTCCTGGTCCCCGTTTTGGTAACTACCTGGGCATTAGCGACCCTATGCCCAGCGACCCCACGACTTGTCGAAACCCTAAGCTTTTTCTCCTTCAGTGCACACAGACACACACCATAGGTAATCTGGTACATACTGAAAAAGTGAAACCAGGAGACCTGGGTTCCTCATTTTTTCTCACCTTTAAGTTCATCTCTAGCTTTGGGCAAGTGACTTGAACTTTCTAACCTTGAGTTTCTTAATTGGTGATAAGATTATAGTAATATTTTCTCTCCCTACCCCACGAAGTCACAAGTCCATTGTGAGAATCCAGCGAGACAGTATATACAAAGATGCTTTGAAAATTACAAAACAATACGAATGTAAGATGGTTTAAAATCAGAATTTTGTGGAAACATTAGTCATTCACTTCAGTGCCCTTATTTTGTAGATAGTAGGGAGATTTATATCTGGAGGAGTAGTGTTACTTGTAGACAGATACCTGGCTGTCCATTTGGAGAGCTTGGACTGGAACTCTGGGCCATTAGTTCGTATTTTCTCCATTAAACAACATCAGTCTTTCCAAATAAATATTCTTACTTTAGCTTATCTGAATTCCTTTCGATGCCGTTCTCTAGACCTTCGGATACGTAGTTTCATTACGTTAAAAGGATCTTTCCAGCGTAAAAGTGGTATACTTAAAGACTGATGCTTTGAACACTGTTTACCCGTTGTCCTTTGTTTTCCATAGGGCGGCAATCAAGGTTTGACAGTAGTAATTCAGGGACAAGGCCAAACGACTGGACAGTTGCAGTTGATACCTCAAGGGGTGACTATACTCCCGGGCCCAGGACAGCAGCTGATGCAAGCTGCCATGCCAAACGGTACTGTCCAGCGGTTCCTCTTCACGCCTTTGGCCACAACAGCCACAGCAGCCAGCAGCACCACCACCACCGTTTCCACTACGGCAGCAGGTAGAACTTGGGGTTATCAGAAGTGCCGCTTGTCGTTGCACAAGCTGCTGGGCTGATAGAGGGAAAGGAGGCCCAGTGTTTATCTTTGGGAAGATATGCCTGAAGCCAGTGAGCCTAAGAGCTGTCCGGTCAACCTCACAACATCTCTTGTTCCTACAGGTTCCCTGTCACCTCCATCACCCCATAAAAAATACAGAAAATTGGGGCGGGGGGTCAAAAACAGTGGGTATCATGGTAACTGTGCCCACACTTGCTTCTTGCCCAGCCTTGTGGGCACCACTGGAGTCATGGTGCCTCGTGGGCACCAATGGATTACGCAGGTAATGTCGGGGAAGGTTGATGTATCCAGCTCATGGCCTGCACTTAGCTGCAGGTCCAGAACCACTGTGTTAGCCTCCCACTGCCGGCTGCCCTCACCACTCCCCAGGAAAACAATGAGGGTTTAACGTCAGCCTGTCCCAGAAGTCCTGGCTGATTTCTAGAGACAGGGCCTGGCTCCCCGGTTAGGAGAGTCCTAACTCAGATGTGTCTCTGGAGTGTCTCTGGAATGTCTAAGGTGTCAGTCTTCTATACTGAAGTTCAGAATTCGCACCTTTAGGAAATCCCCTGCAGATTCTTCTTTAACCAAGGTTCTGTGTTGTAGAGTCATAGAAACATTTGGTCTTTCTTTTTCACAGGTACAGGTGAACAAAGACAGAGTAAATTATCACCCCCGACACAGGTGCCACAAGCCAAAACCTTGCCACCAGCTCAGTCATCAAGTGTGAGTCCTCCAGAAGCCCAGCCACAGACTGCTCAGCCTTCAGCTCAGCCCCAGCCCCAAACCCAGCCCCCGTCCCCAGCTCAGCCTGAAGTGCAGACTCAGCCTGAAGCTCAGACCCCAACAACTGTTGCATCCCATGTCCCTTCTGAAGCACAACCCGCCCAAGCACAGTCATCCAAACCCCAAGTCGCAGTACAGTGTCAGCCTCAAAGTAATGTCCAAGGACAGTCTCCTGCTCGCGTCCAAAGTCCACCACAGACTCGAATACGTCCATCGACTCCATCCCAAGTGTCTCCCGGACAGCAATCCCAGGTTCAGACTACAACCTCACAACCGATTCCAATTCAACCACATACATCTCTTCAGACACCTTCCCAGGGCCAGCCACAATCACAACCCCAGGTACAGTCTCCAACTCAAACTCTTTCATCAGGACAGACGTTAAACCAAGTTACTGTTTCGTCCCCATCCCGTCCTCAGCTACAGATACAGCAGCCGCAGCCCCAAGTCATTGCTGTGCCCCAGCTGCAACAACAAGTCCAGGTTCTCTCTCAGATCCAGTCGCAGGTTGTGGCTCAGATACAGGCTCAGCAAGGTGGTGTGCCCCAGCAAATCAAACTCCAGTTACCTATTCAAATTCAGCAAAGCAGTCCTGTGCAGACTCACCACATTCAGAATGTGGTTACAGTGCAGGCAGCCAGTGTGCAAGAGCAGTTGCAAAGGGTTCAGCAACTCAGGGATCAGCAGCAAAAGAAGAAGCAGCAACAGATAGAAATTAAGCGGGAACACACTCTCCAAGCTTCTAATCAAAGTGAAATCATTCAGAAACAGGTAAAGTTATTAAGTAAAAGCAGCATGTTCAGTAGCTTGAATGATTGTGCTGTGCAGTAGACCTAGTGTTGGTTGTATCAGGTTTCCCACAGGAGACAAAAGTCATTGACGGTTCTATTTAGAAAGCAGCACTGGATTGACGAAAAAATACTGAATGACTGCCATGGCTTGGAACTCTTCTTGGATGTGACAATCAGTGCTTATTAGAAAAACTGCCTGTACTGGGGGAGAACTAAGATGGGAAGGATGGAGTTAGGAGTTTCCGCACCATTGATATAGGACTTGAAGGTCAACTAAGCTTACAGCCGCTCAGGCATCAGAAGCGCTCTGAAGTTATTTGCAGTTGTCACTCCTTAGTTTGCGTGAGGGACACATTACAGCCGATTGAAACTCATTTGCGTTTCTCACCACACCTTTGTTAGAGGTGGAGATTCTTCTATCCCATAGCTCAAATAAAAAGTGGCATCCTACAATAGCGTCTTAGTGAAGTAAGGCAATTTAGAGGAGTGGGAATTACTCTACTTAAAACGAAGTCACATGTACAAGATCCTGAAGCGTTGCTGAGGGAAACTTTCTTTGCGTCAACAGCGTGCACCGCTCAGCATTAGTCAGGAGGTTGAGTGTGGATTTCCAGTGTTCCCAAGTCATGAGACCTGCGTTCAGTTCCTGGGTCTCCCATTCACAGTCCACGACACTGTCCTCTCTGCCCTGAGCTCCGTATCCTCGTTAATACTCCCTCTCTTGACAGCCACGTGAGATTATTGTAACGATTAAATGAGGTCATGTGTATAGAAACACTTTGCATTTTATTTTTTATTGGGATATGTTTGACACACAGCAGTGTATAAATTTAAGGTGTACAACACGTTGATTTGGTACGCGGATATTTGGAACACGATTGCCATTGTAGCAGCAGTCAGCACCTCTGTCACGCCGTATGAGCGACATTCCTTTGCAGTGGTTGGATTAATTGAGATCTTGTCTCCTAGCACATTTGATGATTCTAATGCAACGTCGTTAGAAGTACTTTTTAAACAACAAGAGGATTTTAAAGGCGTGTGGTAATACTCTTATAAATCGATGTCCTATGTGTGTTCAAATGCATTATTACCCAGCTTTTAGTACCGTGTAGTCTGTAAACTTAGACTTACTACAATATCTGTCTTTATCCTAATCTCTGTGCAAAGTGGGACGGGGAGGAGAAATAAATACCTAGGAAGAGAGCATAATGTTAACAAAAACGGCTGTTGCAGAGTGATAGCTGGGTGAAAATTACAGCTTCTATTCCTTTTTTCGTGTCAAACAAGTGAGTTAATTTTTTCATGCCTCAGAATCTCATTTATAAGATTATCCCTTTCGGTGTTGTTATGAGGAATAATCGAGCTAATGTCAGGTGCTTACGTAGCACAGTGCCCAGTACACGGTAAGCACTCAGGCCGTATTGCAGCTCTAATTCTGTTTATGTTCTGACATAAAACTCTTACAGTTTTCTTTGGAAAACATACATGTGCTCAGATTTCTGCTGTTAATCTGTATACCAACATGTAGTCATTATAAAATATGCACTTTGGGATTTTGTTCTGTCCTGAAGGTGGTGATGAAGCATAATGCTGTAATAGAACATTTAAAGCAGAAAAAGACCATGACTCCAGCTGAAAGAGAAGAGAATCAAAGGTAGGAAGACATGTTTATAACCCAGCAACACAGGGTCTCCTTGTACGTCGGCCTTTCCTCTTTAGCATGTACACGGACAGGACGTCTGAGGTTAAGTTTTTTTGTTGGTTTGTTTTGGTTTTTTATCTCGGCTGAAGTTCGTTAAACGTGGATACCTGGCAATACTGGGTGTTTGTAACTGGTCTGAATCACTCTTTGAAGCTTTCCGGTCACAGAAAGTTTGCGTATCAGCCGTAGAGACATAGAAAAATGACGTCTTGAGCTTTTCAGAATGACATGCCCAGCATTACATGGATTGTGTATTTCTCTCCAGAATGATTGTCTGTAACCAGGTGATGAAGTATATTTTGGATAAGATAGATAAAGAAGAAAAACAGGCAGCCAAAAAACGGAAGCGCGAAGAGAGTGTGGAACAGAAACGTAGCAAGCAGAATGCCACCAAGCTGTCCGCGCTGCTCTTCAAACACAAAGAACAACTCAAAGCGGAAATACTAAAAAAGAGAGCGCTCCTGGACAAAGACCTACAGATTCAAGTGCAGGTAAGAAGGGATTTCCTTTCCTTCCGTGGCCAGTGTTTAGCATGTCATTATATTCTTTCTTTTTTTTTTCCCTTGCCTCTTTGGTTACGCTTTACATTTCAGCTAGTTTCTGGAACTTAACATTTTTGTGCATAAACTAAAAGCAGTGGGACACGTGTCTTTTCAAACACGACAGAGCTTTTATATCTGAAGGCATCTAGTAATCGCTCAAGTAACCACTCTAAGAGAGGTCAGTCTATTGATTTAAAGAAAAACATTTTGAGCACCTTCTTGGGGATAGCGTTTATTCTCTATGACATAGTCTCGCCAAAAGTTATCAGAAGCCAAGTTTCATGAGAAAGGTAGACCAAGAACTACAAAACAATGTCGGAAGAATGAAAAATAAAGAGTGCCCATTAAATAAGCGGCATCTGGGTGGCTTAGTCAGTTAAGCATCCAACAATGGGTTTTGGCTCGGGTCGTGATCCCATGGTTCATGGGTTCAAGCCCCACATTGGGCTCTGTGCTGACAGTGTGTGGAACCTGTTTGGGATTCTCTCTCTCTCTCTCTCTCTCTCTCTTTCTCTCAAAATAAATAAATAAACTTAAAAAAAAAAAAAAGGAGAAGAAGAAGAGCACCCATTAAATAAGACCCCGTATTTTCTTGTCTTGTAACTGATCCTGTAGGCATTGCTAACCCTCTGCTTGCTTGGGGTTATTTAAAAATGAAAGAAGACATCTATTCATGCGTATTTGAACAGCTTCTTAGAAGTAGGCTATCTAAAGCATACCTAAATGTGCCTTGTATATTTTAAAAAGATGAGAAGTATTTTTTTTTAAATTGATCAGCCCAGCAACCAATGGTTCCACAACTCTGAGACATTAAGAGACCTTCCCACTAAAATCAAAAACCAGATGACAGTGCCGAAAACCACCATTATTATTTATTACCTCCGGAAATTTCTAGATAGTGTATTGAGTCAAGAAAAAAAAGAAGGTAAAATGTTTATTGTGTATGATACAATATTATATTATATTGTATGTATAATATCATAACGTATAATATTATATCAACAGCCCCACCCTAAATTTTATGAGAGGATTCAGTGAGGTAGTCACTCACTAGATAAATGTCGAGACTACAACCGTTGTCAAAGGGCAATAAACAAAAGCCAATTCTTAGTAGCAAATATTCCCTCTCACCTTAAATTAAGGTACATTTCATAGCAGGGGCACCTGGGTGGCTCAGTCGGTGAAGCGTCCAACTTCGGCTCAGGTCATGATCTTGCAGTGCATGGGTTTGAGCCCCACATCGTGCTCTGTGCCAACAGCTCAGAGCCTGGAGCCTGCTTCAGATTCTGTGTCTCCCTTCCTCTCTGCCCCCCACCCCCCTTCTCACTCTCTGTCTCTCTCTCTCTCTCTCAAAAATAAACATTTAAAAAATTTTTTTTGCATGTGAGATACATTTCAGGGCCCCTGGGTGACTCAGTTGGTTAAGCATCTGACTCTTGGTTTCAGCTCAGATCATGATCTCACGGTTTGTGAGTTTGAGCTGCATTGGGCTCCATTCTGTCAGTGTGGAGCCTGCTTGGGATTCTGCCTCTCTCTTTCTCTCTGATTCTCTCTCACTTGTGCGTGCTCTCTCTCTCAAGATAAATGAGTAAATTTTAAGTTTTAAGTAGGGAGGGTTTTTTTTTAAAGATTCATTTCAGATCAAAAATTTTAATGTAAAAAAGGAAACCACAAAAATAATAGAAGAAAACAGGCCTGTCATCTTTGTAATCTTGGAGTGGGGAAAACCACTCCCGCGCATTACAGATCTCAAATGCTTCAAAGGAAAAAGATAGATTTGAAGACAGAAGAAAAATTTTTTTGTTGGAATAAAGAAAAGACAATAAACAATATTGAAAAACAGATAGCAAACAAGAAAAACATTTTACGATATTTATGACAGAATTAGTATTTCTAAAATTTAAAGAGCTCTTTAAGTCAGTAAGAAAAAGGAGAACATAAAAACAGAAAGAAAAAGATGAACATTAGTTAACTAGATGAGGGGAAATCCTGTCACTGCAGTGTATACTGTAAATATATCTTGTAGTTTTATCAGGGATACCTCAATAAAGCTGAAATTAAAAAAAAGAAACCCTCTAATAATGTGTGAAACACACAATCCTCAAATTAAAAAATGCCAAACACCAATAAATATACAAAAAGATAGTCAACCTAAATACCAAGGAATGAAATGAAAAGACTGTCTTTTTAGAGAAAATATGTATTCCTAGAGAACATTGCATCAGTGTATGAAAATTCTTTAAAATGTAGATATTCTGATCCATAATTTCACTTCTAGAAATTCTTCTAAGAAACAATTAGGCAAGATCTGTAAGCAAGGACATAATGAATGTTAATAATAATAATAATAATAATAATAATAATAATAATAATAATAAAAGTCTGGAATCATCCTGAAATCCACATAGTAATCGGATTTCTCAACAGAAGGACTTTAGGCCCTTTCCACAGGTCAGTTTTTTTTACACACTGTAAGAACCAAAGCATTTACTAAATGATAGTATCACCTTCAACCCAAAAAATGACCTTGCCCCTCCACCTACATTCTCAAATACTCTCTAGAGGTACCTCAGTTGGGAACCACTGGATTAAATGCATTTGGGTGTCCACACAATGGACTGCCATTGTAACAAAAGGTGAGTGCAGAATTGGTACTTTTTGTTTTTAATTCCTTGGGGAAAATTCTCCATGAGAAAAGTTTGAATGAAAAATTCAGCTTGCGGAATAGGATATAAATGTGACTTATCCATTCAATTCATGCAGCTGGTATTTAACATCTAATGTGTGTCATATGCTATTCCTACTCCATCTTCTACACAGAATGGGGATTTATTTATAATCTGTATTCTTTACATATAAATAAATAAATTGGACATGTACAGTCAGATGTCTTTGAAAACAATTAGCTTGACCAACAAATGAAAATAATCTAAGTCAGGGATTCTGGGTGGCTCAGTCAGTTGGGCGTCCAACTCTTGATTTTGGCTCAGGTTATGATCTCACAGTTCGTGAGTTTCACCCTGTCTCAGGCTCCACTCTCTATCCCTCTCTCTGTGCCCCTCCCCTTTCGTGTTCCCTCTCTCTCTCTCTCTCTCTCTCTCTCTCTCTCTCTCAAAAATAAGTAAATAAACATTAAAAAATTCTGTAAGTTGGGGCACCTGGGTGGCTCAGTCAGTTAAGCATCCAACTTTGGCTCCGGTCATGATCTCATGATCCATGAGTTCAAGCCCTGCGTCACGCTCTGTGCTGACAGCTCAGAGCCTGGAGCCTCCTTTGGATTCTGTGTCTCCCTCTCTCTCTCTCTGTCTCTGTCCCTCCCCCACTTGCACTCTTTTTCTCTCTCAAAAATAAATAAACATTAAAAAAATTTATAAGTCATTGCACCCCCCAGAGATGACTGTTAAATAATTTTAGAATATAACTTACATTATTTTTAATGTATGTATCCATATGTAAACTCAATTTATACAAAAACAGAATCACACTAGAGACAACACATACGGAATATGTCTCTGTGCTCATTACAGTGTGCAGCCATTTAGAAAACAGCGCTTCTGTAAATATTCTATTATACAGGATGGTGTTCTTAACCGTATATTACATAATCTAATGAGTAAGAAAATTTATTATACTTAAAAAATTTTTTTTTAATATTTATTCATTTTTGAGAGACACAAAGAGACAGAGCGCAAGTGGAGGTGGGGCAGAGAGAGAGAGGGAGACGCAGAATCCGAAGCAGGCTCCAGGCTCTGAGCTGCCAGCACAGGGCTCAATGCGGGGCTTGAACCCATGAATCATGGGGTCATGACCTGAGCTGAAGTCAGATGCTTAACCACGTTTATTATTCTGTTTCCTCCCCGGAAGCCCAGTGTAGAGCAGCCAGCCCCACATCAAGCAGGGAGCCTGTTCTCGTGACCCCCACCCCCACCCCCCCATGCAGCATGTTGAGTCCCTTTCTCCCTGCAGAGACCGGTTGTTGTTGGGCCACCTCCTCCTACCTCTGAACCTGGAGTCCACCGGGCCTGCATGTTTAGCCCTGTTCAGTATTGTGTTTCCATCTCATAGAGACATTTATTTTACTCAAACATGGCTCTATCTTTTCAATTTTTCTCTGTTTTATAGTTTACTGTCATTGGTGTGTTCTTGAAGGGGGGATCGAGTGTATACCCAACTTGCCATCTTTGGGTTTTTTAAGTGATCTCTGCCTAATGTGAGGTTTGAACTCATGACCCTGAGATCAAGAGTCTCATGCTCTACCAAATGAGCCAGCCAGGCACCCCACCCCACCAAACCATCTTGATCATCTTGATTTTACTAAAATCCATTTCACTACGTTATAAACGCATCATATGAATTAGGAAAATGACACTCAAGGTTTAGACTTTTTACATTGAGAAGGGCTGCTGAATAGTCATGCAGCTTACCTTCTCACTTACCGGACCATCTAGATGCTAAATAGAGAAAATAAGATTCATTAAACCAGGACCATTCAGGTTTATTTGTTAGAATTTTTGTGATGTTTACAGGGTGCCTGGCTGGCTCAGTCATTGGAACATGTGACTTTTGATCCCAGGGTCATAAGTTCGAGCCGCATGTTGGGTGTAGAAATTACTGTAAAAAATTTTTTTATTGTGATATTCAAAAGATCTTACCGTGCTTAACAGTCGGTTAAGCATCTGACTTTTGATTTCAGCTCAGGTCATGATCTCATAGTTCATGAGTTCGAGCCGCACATCAGGCTCTGTGCTGACAGCATGGAGCCTGCTTCGGATTCTCTCTCTCCCTGTCTCTCTGCCCTTCCCCTGCTCGTGCTCTCTATCTCAAAATAAATAATAAACAAATTTTAAAAAATAAAAGCTTGGTCATAGCAGTGATTTATTTACACCAGGTTTGTTCATGGATGCCAATGACAATGGCCTTTTCCAGAGAAATAATCATCATTTTTAAGAATAAGTTGTAGCACTAGGTAACACGTGTATCTGTAAAGTATTTCACGTGAAGAGAAGTAAGGGTTTTACTTTATATCAGAGTGTGTGTTGATAAAATAGCTCTTCCTGCGTTTTTAAATTCTAGACCTAGGAGCCTAATAAATTAGACAAATTTGTCTCTCATTCAACTTGTGGCTGGTCAGGCCAAATTTTAAGAATCATGTTCAGTTTATTAGGACACAGACGGGGGCGCCTGGGTGGCTCAGTTGAGCGTCCGACTTCGGCTCGGGTCACGATCTCACGGTCTGTGAGTTCGAGCCCCGCGTCGGGCTCTGTGCCGACAGCTCGGAGCCCGGAGCCTGTTTCGGATTCTGTGTCTCCCTCTCTGACCCTCCCCCGTTCATGCCCTGTCTCTCCCTGTCTCAAAAAAATAAAGAAACGTTAAAAAGAAATTTTTATAAGGACACAGATGGTGAGCCGCCAAAAGAAAGCAGCTAGCTAGTGGGTGAAGACACTTGTAACCCCATTCTGAGCAACAACAGAAATAACCAGGGCACGATAAGAGCAAGCCTGGGGCACGTTGTTTTCAGCAACTGGATCATCTTTCTGCAGGTGTCCTTTGAAGAGACTGGCAGATCTCGAGTTGTTCTGTAATCTTCGCTTTATACTTCTCGTTGTTTTGACTGGGTTCAGGGTATAGTGAGGATGACGCTAAAATTACAAACCCCCTCACATGAGGCTGACCTGGGAGCCACTGCAACAAGGGGAGGGGAGGTGAGAAGAGAGGGAACGCAGAGTCCTCTGGCCGAGTCCGACGTACGTGAGTTCGATGACAGCTTTGTATTGTCTTTAATTGACAACAGGAAGAGCTCAAGAGAGACCTGAGGATTAAGAAAGAGAAAGACATGGTGCAGGCCACAGCGGTAGCGGCTCCCTCCCCCGCAGCGCCGCCTGCGCCTCCGGCCCCTCCGCCTTCACCCCCGCCTCCGCCTCCCCCACAGCACACGGGCCCCCTGGCCACGGCCACGGCCACGGCCACGGCCACGCTGCCTGCCGCTTCCCAGAAGAGGAAGCGAGAAGAGGAAAGAGACTCGAGCTCCAAGTCCAAGAAGAAGAAAATGATCTCTACTACCTCAAAGGAAACGAAGAAGGACACAAAGCTTTACTGTATCTGTAAAACGCCTTACGATGAATCCAAGTGAGTACATCTTTTGTGAGCCTTAGTTTATTTTCTTAAAAGCTTAGCTGTTAAATTTCCAGTTGTGAAGAAAAGGAGTGTATTGGTAGCCATGTCAACGAAAGTAGTTGAAAGTAGGGATAATAACGTTTTCTCTGTGGTCTTGCATCTGATGTTCTTAAACATGACACTAGAAGAGTAAGACTTTTGTATTTTTCGTGTTCATGATCCATGTTTGTTCTTCATCGTATTCTTTTCTGTCAAAAACAAGCTTTCTGTTGCTCTTTTGCTTTCTCCTCTTCTCTCTGGATTAACTCCAAACCAATCGGTAATGCTGTCGGGAGAAGGAGGTGTGTTAGTATCGCTGCCCAAAGTTGAGAGCATCCTTTCTGGAATCTGTTCACAACCTTACGATAACATCACATCTTAGAGACTATCTGAATACGAATGGTGTACAGGGTTTCAAGTTCGAGTCGTTTTGGTTTTTCATTGTTTAATTTTAAGCAGTTCTGTGGTTTTTGTATTGGGATACTGAAACTTAATATTATTTTTGTCAAAGTTCCCACTTTCTTACTGGGGACAAAAGCCAGAAAAATACAAGGAGTGTTTTCCCTCAGTCCTTAATAATGACCCTCAAAAATGTGACAATAAGCATGGCAGCTGGAAGCTTTTTTTGACTGTTGTGACTTGTATTTGGTGACATACATACAAGATTTTAGAAACACTAATCCATTAATGCAGTTTCATTTGTTATCCTTATCATTCACCCCATTGTCCAGCTTTCCTTTTGAGCGTTTAAACGTAGGCCAGCTTTTTAAAGCCAAGATTAACTACGATATTTTTTGCAGGACCAAAATGTTTGATCATGCTAAAAATATATGATTCTTTAGAAGTAGCAATGCTTAATATCTACCTTAAGTGGATGCCTAACCAATTTATAGGATAAAATTGTGATCTCTTCAGTGAGGTTTTAAGTTACAACATTGGAGCTGCCTTCGTGCTTGCTATTTAAAATTATAACGTGCAAATTCTAGGTCACACCGTTTTGTTGGTAGATTTAGCTATGTGGTGAATTAGACACGTCAGCTTAGGCATCTTCCCTTTTCGTTGTCTCTTTTGGAAATTATATATCATGTGAAAGGTGGAGCCCTATTAACTGATTTTTCCCCCTTAGTTCTAATATAAGTTGCCTCCCTTTAAGCAAAATAATAATGATTTGCAGAATAAAGCAGAACATGATTTACTTTCTTTACACAAAGATCTGTGTACGGAACTTATTTAAGTAATTAGACAAATGTGGCTTATTTAAAATATCCACATCACAGAAATTCATTTCACACACCAACATCTTTGTCATACTTCAGTTGCATGAAAGTATGTGCTCCTTCTACTGAGATTGCCTCATTATTTTGGGGATATTTCATATTTTTAGTTGGGTGTTATTAAAATATCAGTTTACCAGGTCCATTCACTCCCTGTTCTAGTTGGGATGAGTTACTGTTTTTTAGGAGTATTTTATAATCTCTTGTACCAAACTAGGTTGGTTTGGGGAGCCAGTGAGAATGCCTAAAACTTGAAATTCAAGCCCTGAGCTTACTTCCAGAACACATAGCCCACCATCTTGTGAAGGCAACATACAAAACACCTGGAAGGCCCAACCCCCACCCGTGGCAGCAAAAATCCTGGAGGAGTCTTAATTCAAAAGAAAAAAATTAATGGGAGTAGGATGAACCACACAACCATACGTTATTCCTTTACGTTCGTTTGGAAGGTTAGTTTGAAGTTTGAGGACTGCTTCCATCGCTCCAGGGGAATCCGCCAAGAAATACTTTGGTGGAACCGTGTCAGCAAGGCCAGTCCGGGTCCTTATGATTCACGCGGATTCCTGCTATGATTTTTACATGGCGTTCCTACACAGCTCCTGTCAACACTTTTAAATGCACTCTGTGTTTACCATAGAGATGCTTTTCATTCGTTCCATCCCT
Organism: Felis catus; assembly: GCF_018350175.1. Lineage (NCBI taxonomy): Eukaryota > Metazoa > Chordata > Mammalia > Carnivora > Felidae > Felis > Felis catus. The sequence goes on along the minus strand of NC_058381.1, from coordinate 47,408,248 downwards.
TGGGGTCTTCTGTTACAAAAGCCTGGAGGCCTGGCTGAATGCGATTACCCTCAGTCACACACTCCGACACCCCCACCGTGCCAAGTACTGTGGAACCTCTTGCTGTTTTGGATACCTATCCTGTATCACCGTCCACGCCGGGTACCCCCTGTTTTGAATCGAAGCAGTTCCTTACCAGTTAGTTAACCTGGTCACTCTCCACACTGTCACATACGTTACATTAACTGAAAAACTGGCCCACATCATAATCTGTTACCATTGGGTTAAATTCCAGTGTTTCTTTAGAAAACTTAGTAGAAAGTGAGTCACTACATGTACCTCTCTTAGTTGTCTCCTTCATGCCATATTTTGACCATGTATCTTTTGCACCTGGCTGACCTGCATGTTCCTCGTAGTGTAACTTCTACTTGGTGTTTGCGCTTTGCTTTGTTCTCAAATTTAAATCGTGAGATACATTTTCAAACCTATCTAAGAAATAGCCCTGAATTTGAAATGGCTTCTGTGGCATAGGTTTGACAGATGTAAGTCTTTGATTCTTCGGCTTTGGTTTTTGTGCCTGTTACAGTTTTACACACATTCATTAAGAGGGAGACATTACCATCAGTGTGTTGTTTATTTTTTCCAATTCCAGTATGTTTTTAAAGACCCATATTTCACCAAACAGTGTATTTGTTGAAATTGATGTGAGTGATTTTATGTTTCCACACTTGATACAGTGTCAGATGCTGTAGTTTGCCAGGGGTAGAATGGTTGGATTCAGGATGTTTAGCTGACTCATTGCAGAAAGTTATCCTGTAAGAAAGTGAATCAGGACAGGGAAGACAGGTTTAAGTATCATGCAGCTCAAAATGACAATTACATTGTCATTTTCATTGTGAATACTTTTAGGTTCTATATTGGCTGTGATCTTTGTACTAACTGGTATCATGGAGAATGTGTTGGCATCACAGAAAAGGAGGCTAAGAAAATGGATGTGTACATCTGTAATGATTGTAAACGGGCACAAGAGGGCAGCAGTGAGGAATTGTACTGTATCTGCAGAACACCTTATGATGAGTCACAGTGAGTTCTGATAAGAGCATCATATTTAATAATTTAGGAAGCCAAATTGCTCTGACTGGTTACTTATTTATTTTAATAAAAAGCAAGATATTTTTCTGCATATATTATACACTTACATTACAAATTCCTTTCCAATTTTTTTTCTCTTTTTCTCTCTTTACCTCCCCTTCAAAATTTGTGTTGCTTCATAGCGAATGTTTGAGATGCATTGGGAAAAAATACGGTTTAATGGTAGACTTGATTCTTCAATATGTAACAGAAACGAATGAGATGAAAACAGCCTGCTTGTTTGGATTTTATCAGTGTTTGAAATGGTGCATTATTGTAGGTTAGAAAAAAACGCTACTTTGGGTAAAAGCTCTGAGACTCTGTTATTAGCTTACAGGATTTTGAGCTCCCAGTTGGGTGGCCAGTATCAGCTTCCCATTTGATACGGTACTAGTTGAAAGACTTTTGGCTTTATTTTGTTTTGAGCTTTAAAGTCAATCAAACGTTTTACGTTTTTCTTCATATTCTCCAATATTACACAGTGTTCTTAATAAGCTTTTAGTGCTTTGTTAACATCAGAAGTACTAAATTAACACATTTGAATGTCAATCTTCAGAAGTATTAAAACAATTGTGATACTAAACTATTTTATACCCAGAGTTAGAATCTTTTCAGGTGCATGTTTTACTTTTTAAGGTAGATGTAAGTAACGTGATCCCATCTGTTTTGAACTCACATTTCCATTTCGGATCTTGCAGATTTTATATTGGCTGTGATCGGTGTCAGAACTGGTACCATGGGCGCTGCGTGGGCATCTTGCAGAGTGAGGCAGAGCTCATTGACGAGTATGTCTGTCCACAGTGCCAGTCAACCGAGGATGCCATGACAGTGCTCACGCCGCTAACAGAGAAAGATTACGAGGGTTTGAAAAGGGTGCTGCGTTCTTTACAGGTAAGAAGACGCCGTGTGTGCGTTGTCTGCAGATGAAATCAGCCAGCGTTGACTCTGGAGCCATTTCTGGGGTTTGAATGTTCCAGTCTCAGAATCTGTGATCGTTTACTGACCTCCAGCCAGTCTAGTGAAGTACTCCAGACTTCAGTCCTTCACATGCCGATATCACGAGCAGGTTAACCGTATCCACACATTAGCTCGAATGGTGTTTATCTGACACTCATATTTAAAACGACTCACTTTTTTAACCTAAATGTAATTTTTAAAGAAAAGTTTTCCTCACTACCATAGATTGAAAAACAGTTCGATTAGATTCTAGTGAGGGGGCACCTGGCTGGCTCAGTTGAAAGAGTGTACGACTCTTGACCTTGGGGTTGTGCGTTCGAGCCCTGCATTAGGTGTAGAGATTACTTAAAAATAAAATCTTAAAAAAAAAGAACTAAAAAGAGAACAGTGATCTCAATATGCGGGTGAAGTTATTTATTAGCATGTCTGACACCTCATTAGTCCGCAATGGTGACTGTTCCACCCCAGTTTTACAGGTAGCAGGTTGTCATGTAGGAATGAGAGTATAGACTTCTTGTCTTCTAAGCTAGTGCCCCAGCCCCACAGTTGAGGTCCTCAGACCAACCCTTTGAGAACCGTTAATACAGAGTATGCTCACCCGAGATGATTTGTAAGTAGGGCAAAACTCTACTCACGTTTACATTATAAATAATCTCATCTATCAGGTTGAAAACTGACTTTTGGGGCTTAAGGGTTGATTGATAAAGCAATTCAAATGGGAAACTTAAATGACCTGACAATAATGATGTTCTCTCCTCCCATCACAGGCCCATAAGATGGCCTGGCCTTTCCTTGAGCCAGTGGATCCTAATGACGCACCAGATTATTACGGTGTTATTAAGGAACCTATGGGTAGGTACTTGAGTTGAATATGGAGTTTTTTCAGAAGTCTCCGCAGATAATCTGTCACGCGTGATACGTCGTGATGGTACGTTGAGCAAGGCTGGTGGAAGAATAAATTGGTGTGGTAACTTGTGGGATGTACTAGGAGTGTGTATTAAGTTTAAATCTGCATTCCCTTGGACCCAGCAATTTCATTTATTAGGATTTACATGGGCACAAGTATGTTGTTCACCACAGTACCGTTGTCAATCCCAGAAATACCAGAAATGACATCAGTGGCCGTCATAGAGGAATAGCTGAATCAGTGATATGGAAGCAGAGCATCCTACAGCCATATAAAAGATGAGTGAAATCAGTGAGCGAGTCAAGGTCTGAGTCTCTTATCGCTCCCTGTTACCTCTTCCTCATCTTTTCCTGAAGGAAAGCAAATTTGACGGGCCTGCGGTAGAGATCCAAGAGCATATATCCTCATTTCCCAGGAAAAAAATGGTAACAGGTAACAGTCACAAGTGATTGTATTGAGATGAACAGCCTCAGGTGGTTACATTCAAAGTAGTTTATCTGCAAATGAAATTATAAAAATTAAAATGTACGTCAAAGCTTCCAAAATTGCCAGAGAGAAAAGCAGCTCCAGCTGACCATCTTCTAAATGAGAAGGATTTTATTGTATATTTTCAAGTTGCTAAGAGAATTATCTGAGCAGTTCTCATCACGAGGGAAAAAAAAAAAAACCTTTTTTACTATATGCGGTTGGTGATAGATGTTAATTAAACTTACTGGGCAATCACTTTGCAGTACCAACGTATAATCAGATAATTATGTTGTACACCGCAAACTGATACAGCGTCATATGTCAGTTGTATTTCAGTTTCAAGAAATGGGAAGGGTTTGTGTTTGATGGCTAGTTCAAAGAGGGGAAACCCTGAAGGGGAGGTAGGCAGGCGTGAGGGCTTAGCTGAAACGGTCTGAAAAGGCAGCTAAACGGTCTGGTCTTGAAGGTAGAAGACGCTACTCCCTGTACATATTTCACATCTTTGTAATCTCTTTTGAGAAATATCTAGGGATATTTATTTAGATGATAGATAACTCTGCTTTCTTTTTAAGTTCTATTTTTGAGAGAGAGCGACAGAGCACACACATGCAGGAGCAGGGGAGGGGCAGAGAGAGAGAGAGAGAGAAAGAGAGAGACAGAGAGAGAATCCCAAGCAGGCTCCCGCACTGTCAGCGCAGAGCCTGACATGGGGCTCAAACCCACAAACTGTGAAATCATGACCTGAGCTGAAATCAAGAGTCAGACGCTTCACCGACTGAGCCACCCAGGCGCTCTGATAATTCTCCTTCTTAACATAACACAATTATAGGAAAACTAGGAAATAAAAAAAGTAGGAAAAGATAGAACACACCCGGATCTTTTCCTCACTGAATCCCATTTTGGAGTGCATGCACGTGCATGTGTGTGTATGTGCGAAAATTGAGATCATATCATCTCGTTTGAGGGGCGCCTGGCTGGCTCGGTAGGGGAAGCATGCGCCTTTGATCTCAGGGTCATGAGTTTAAGCCCCACGTTGGGTGCAGAGATTGCTAAAAAAATTAAAACTTAAAAATAAGTAAATAAATAAATATTGTCCTCTGTTTGACAAACACGTCACTGTGCTGTTAGTCTTCAACAACATGATTTCGAGGACTTTCTGTAGTCTGTGAATTGAATAGACTTTAACTTATTTAACCAAAATTCTTTTCTTAAAGAGCTGGATTGTTTTCTGGGGTTTTTTTTCCCCCCTTCATCTTTATTAGCCATCAAGATAAACATTCTCTTGTGATTCGGTATATACATGAAGATAATATAGATCTCCAAGACATATACTCTTGAAAGAAAAATAAAAGTTACAGAAAAATACCTAGGTTTTAAGCAGCAAACAATTACATACTTTGTAAGGGCACATAAATGTGTTTAGAAATACATAAACATGTCTGCGAAGATACAGGCTAAATTGAAAATAGCTTGGGGCGCCTGGGTGGCTTAGTCGGTTAAGCGTCTGACTTCAGCTCAGGTCATGATCTCGCGGTTCGTGAGTTCAAGCCCCGCATCGGGCTCTGTGCTGACAGCTCGGAGCCTGGAGCCTGATTCGGATTCTGTGTCTCCCTCTCCCTGCCCCTCCCCCACTCATACTCAGTCTCTCTCTGTCCCTGTCAAAAATAAATAAACATTAAAAAAATGTTTTTAAATAAATTAATTAAAAATAGTTTATTTTAGGGGCGCCTGGGCGGCGCAGTCGGTTAAGCGTCCAACTTCAGCCAGGTCACGATCTCGCGGTCCGGGAGTTCGAGCCCCGCGTCAGGCTCTGGGCTGATGGCTCAGAGCCTGGAGCCTGTTTCCGATTCTGTGTCTCCCTCTCTCTCTGCCCCTCCCCCATTCATGCTCTGTCTCTCTCTGTCCCAAAAATAAATAAACGTTGAAAAAAACAAAATTAAAAAAAAAAATAGTTTATTTTCAGAGAAGGAGGGAACCAATAAGATCAGCAGCTCTAATAAATTTTTTTAAACAGAAATAGGGTTATATGAATGAATCCTGTTTTATAACATAATTTTATAAATTTATCAGTACCTTTTTCACATGAGCTATAGTATAGACCTACATCGTTTTTCATTGTATGCAATTAAGATACTGTATTTAATCACCTCTCTATTAATGGGGTTGTCAGTTGTGTGCAGTTTTTGCTGTTATAAACAACACTTCTGTGAATATCTTCTTTCATGCATTTGCCTGCACTTGTTCGTTTTCTGAGGAGAAATTCCTAGAATGAGCATTTCTGGGTCAAATGGTATTTATACTCCGTACGTTTTTGATAGGTATTTTTGAATTGCACTTCAGCGCATTGAACCCGTTTCCAATAATAATGTATGACTGTATCCTTCTCTCTCCACTCTTGAAAACCCTAAGTATTATCGTGCTTTTGATAGGAAATATTTTCTTGGAAAATAATTATTTCAAAATAGTATGTTAGGTGTATAGATGTTACAGAGGTGCAGAGAGTAAAATTTGAAGTGTACTACCACTCTCGTTCTCTGTCTTGGAGTCATTGTTGAAAATAGGCTGATGTATTAATTTTTAATATCTGCCAATTTGGACAAAGAATGTGGTTCTTTGGCTTTGCGTGACTTCAGTAATTAGTGTTGCGTACTTACCGTTTGAACTTGATGTGAGTTTCCTATTTATGTATTTTGCCCATACAGAATGTTTCTGGGATGTTCATATTGTTGTCAATGTTCCTTAAGGCCTCTTTATATACAGGGACATTTAAAAGTTTCATACTGATGCACATGGGTGGCTCAGCCGGTTGAGCGTCCAATGCTTGATTTCGGCTTAGGTCATCGATCCTCACGGTTCATGGGATCGAGCCCTGTGTCAGCCTCCACGCTGACAGCGCAGGGCCTTCTTGGGATTCTCTCTCTTCCTCTCTGTCTGCCCCTCCCCACTCGCACTCACTCTGCCTCTCCCAAAAATAGTTTTTTAAAAGCTTCTTATTGACTTTTTTGGCATACGATCATTTTTAATGTTTTGGGATTTAAATCTATTAATCATTATGAATGATTAATCTATTAATCATTATGAATTATAATCTGGAGTCATGCCTTTAGTCTTTTGCGCTTCCCCAGGTATATAAATACATGTATGTTCTCCTGGTACTTTCTTTTTAAGGGATATCTAATTAAGTTGGAATCACAAAACATCCAAGCACTGTTCACATACATTATTAAAGTTAGCCAGACGGTAAGCACACAGAATTTAAGTGCAAGAATGATGTGTGTGTCAGATGTTTACCCTTCTCTGTGCAGCCTCCATACCCTGCACACCATAGACGTGCCCAAGTCTTGCTTGGGATTTCATGAGGCCTGAAGCATGTTTGCGGTTGTATTTTTCTGCTCCCTACAGACACTGCCAGAGACAGATGCGTGCGTGCACATGTGTGGCAAAATATACATAACATAACTACCTAGTATGCACAATTCAGTGATTAATTACATTTATGATGTAGTCCTTTTAGCCCTCCTTATGGTTTTCATCGTTGTCCTTAAATTTTAATCCAGCTGGAATTACTTTGGCATTAGTGTGAAGAATTTTTTCTTCAGCTGTAGAGGCAATTGCCTCAACCCAGTGTCTTTCTTTTTTCTTTACTTTTCTTTTTCTTTTCCTTTTTTTTTTTTTTTTTGGTTTATTTATTTTTGAGAGAGAGCATGAATGGGGGAAGGCACAGAGAGGGAAACACAGAATCCAAAGCAGGCTCCAGACTCCTGAGCTGTCAGCACAGAGCCTGATGCAGGGCCCAGACCCAGGAACTGGGAGATCCTGACATGAACCAAAGTCAGATGCTCAACAGACTGAGCCACCCAGGCACCCCAGACCTTGTTTGGAAGATGACTACAATAAATGGAGGTGGGGAAATTGTAATAGGGAGAATCTGCCAACCACAGATCTGTAGGCATCTCAAAGGCTAGGCAGAAAAGGGCTTTTCTTTTATAAGGAAGAGTAAACAAGGCTAGAAAGAATGGGATGTGGCAAGTAGGATGACAAATAGTGGTGTGGTTGGGGGCAGACCCCCTGCATTAGCCTATTTCTAGGAGAGATTATGGAGGAAGGGCTGAGTCTGTTACGATGAGAGTAGGTCAAAGCTAAGGCTTCTGGAGGAAAGAGAGAAGTTTAGCTAAAGTATAGTCTAGTCACGTAGCAGGTATTTTGTCCAGATTGGTCAATGGCACCTATAGTTCAGCTAATCGTTTATCGCCTCAACCCAGTTTCTTAATGAATTTTCCTTCCTTGGCTTATTTGACATGACATCTTCGACATACATAAAATTCTTCTGCTGAAAATGATTAGGTCTCTTCCTGTTTTGGATAGTTTCGTTAACGTTTGTGTCACCCTACATAATGCCACACTTTCCATTGTCACAGCTTTATAATATTTGTTTAATGTCTGATAGATTAAAATCTCTCCTTTTACGTTCATTTTTCAAATGTTTCTTAGATATTCTTGGGCTTTAAAATCATTTTCTCAAATTCTAAAATAATCACTGAAATTTAGTTTGAAATTGTATTATCTCTCAATCTGTCAAAACTAGATTGATTTGAGATCACCAGCTTTTTATTCTCCCAGGTTTTTTTTTCCTTTTTCTTTTTTATTTTTGTAATGTTTATTTATTTTTGAGAGAGAGAGAGAGAGCACACAAGCAGGAGAGGGGCAAAGAGAGAGAGAGGGAAACACAGAATCTGAAGCAGACTCCAGGCTCATAGCTGTCAGCACAGAGCCCAATGCGGGGCACAAACCCACAAACCACGAGATCGTGACCTGAGCTAAAGTCAGACACTTAGCCAGCTGAGCCACCCAGACGCCCCATATTCTCCCAGGTTTTTATGTGAGATCATATGTGGAATTTTCCTTCAAACACAACTTTCTCCTAGGACCTAATGTTATTTCAAAAGATTAAGCTCAGTATATTCCAAAGCAGTTACCTTTGTCCCAGTTGAATGATTTTAGTCCTCTCTGCATACTACCTGTAGTATTAGATACTAATATTTTTATTCATATCAGCTAAGATTTTTCCCTTTAAGTGGACACTTTATATCCTTGCCACCTTAAGTGTTACATTAGTGTCACTTGGGGTGCCTGAGTGGCTCAGTTGGTTGATCGTCCGACTTCGGCTCAGGTCAAGATCTCGTGGTTCATGAGTTCGAGCCCCACATCGGGCTCTGTGCTGACAGTTCAGAGCCTGGAGCCTGCTTCGGATCCTGTGTCTCCCTCTCTCTCTGCCCCTCCCCAGCTTGCCCTCTCGTCTCTCTCTCCCTCAAAAATAAATGAAACCATTATAAAAATTGTTGTTAAGGTGTCACTTGCCACCAATATAAGGTAACAATAAAAATTAGTAAAGAAAGCAAAATGATGGTATTAAAATCTAATACAGGTATCACAAAGCCCCAGAGATATTTCGGTCTTACTTTTGGATTGCCTCCTCTTTGTACATGTAATACACATAATTGTTTGCATGTAAAAATGTATTGTGCTTAGATGCGTATTGATCGTGTGGGTGTAGTTTCCTTTATTTCAACCCAACTGAATGAAGAGCTGTTCTCTCGTTAACTGAAAGTAAAAGAACCTTCTTAATAGCAGCCACGGTTTATATTTTAGAGTCCCCCAATCAAAACCAAAATTGGAGAAGTGCTCCTTTTTTCTTCATGAATTGCTGAACAGTCCCCAGTGGTGAATCAGCTTCGTTTCAGGGGCTGCTGGGGCAGGAAACCTATATTCTTATTAGAACTGTGGGCAGTATTCACATTGGAACTGCCTTAAAGCTTTAAAAATGTTCCGTGTTTTGTGTTTTTAAGACCTCGCCACCATGGAAGAAAGAGTACAAAGACGGTATTATGAAAAGCTGACGGAATTTGTGGCAGACATGACCAAAATTTTTGATAACTGTCGTTACTACAATCCTAGTGACTCGCCTTTTTACCAATGTGCAGAAGTTCTTGAATCATTCTTTGTACAGAAATTGAAAGGATTCAAGGCTAGCAGGTGAGCAAATGCGTTCCGTGTTCTGAATTAACCCAGTTCCTCCAGTTCTTCCTACTGTTTTTGTCTAGATTAGCCAGTGCAGTCTGTGATAAATTTGAACCTTGAAATCAAGAATCGTGAAAAAAGAAAAAAAATCAAGACTCTAGCATTACAACACACTGCCACGGACAAGAGGACAGACTCAGCAACGAGAAGTTGCTGAGTTTGTGATCTGCTGAAAATTAAAGTTTTTGGGTTTTTTTGTTTGTTTGTTTTTTAATAAAAAAGCACTTATCGGATGCTTATAGAATGCAAGATGCTCTCTTAAATGCCACACGGGGCAGGGGCACCTGGCTGGCTCAGTCGGAAGAGTGTGCGACTCTTGATCTCGGGGCAGTGAGTTCAAGCCCCATGTTGGGTGTAGAGTTTACTTGATAAAATAAATAAATATATATTTATACTTAAATAAATATATATTTATATTTGAAAAAGAAACATGCCATGGGGCACACAAAAATTTAGTAGCAAGACGGAGCTCTTGCCCTTCCTGAGTTTACCAAAGCATAAAAATTACTGTTCTATAGGGTAGAGTAAGGGGAAGACTAGGAAAAGGGATTTAAGCACTTTCTCCTTAATTTATGCTTGCTACATCTTTGACATCATAAAATGTTTTATTTCTCTGGGTATTTTTCCTGTGAGCAAAACTAGACTTTAAGTCCACCGGCCTTTACTTTGAACCTCCGGTAACACAGAAGCAGTGAGCAACTTTGCATGGTATTCAGATACAGCATCTTCGTGCCTTTTGTTTCTGAACCTCAGTCTCCCCTTCTCAAGCCCATGACTTTCTTCTTTCCAACAGAGCCCTGTTCTCTTTTCCTGTGATAACTTCCACCACTTTGTAGCCCTGACATTCGCTACTCACCATCATCCCCCATCCACCAGCTTGCATGCTTGATCCTCCCTAGGTACTCGGACTGGGTAGATCTTGGCTGGTCTGGGGCCTGGGCATCTCTATTGTCTAGTGAACTCTGCGTATCAAAGTGTAAGAATCAGTGCTGTGCTTAGTTATTTTCTTAAGTGAAGGACAAGCCTAGCTAAGGTGTCCCAGGGAATCAAAAGTATAGGCAAGGAAGGAAGGAAACCAGGTAGGTAGGCAGGCTCTAGACCAAGAACGAAGAGAGTTTACAGAATCTCTGAAACTCCCATTTGTATCCTCTCCTGTTAACCCATTGGCCGTAGAACCTAAAGTGGAAGAGGACGACTTACTCAATATGGTAAAGTCCCTTGTAAAATAATAATGAAGGAATAAAAAGGGATAAACTCAGAATATGAGAAGAATATGGTAGATGTTACTGATGAGGTTTCCACAGATTCTAGAATACAGAAAGCAGATGAAAGGATCGTCTGACAAAGCCAGGGGTGCCACAGGCCATTCACCGGCTCTTCAGCAGAGGTGACCGCTTGCTGACCAGTAGACCTGCTGCAAGCCTCCAACACGAAGAGTCCAAAATACAATAAAAGGCAAGAGAGGAGTTAAAGATCTGTATATGGGCTAGTCACCCTTTGTAAGCTGTGTACAGACAGCCCTGTGTGGGCAGCCCGAAGCACCGGAAGAACACAAGTTTCTTCCCTGGAGAAATGGAATAAGCTTTCTGCAGAGAACTGGAGTAGGCAGAAGAGAATTGGACTCGGAGTAAAGTCCCCCGACCTGAGGTTTGGTTGGGTCCACGGCTCTGTCACTCTGGAGCTGTGGCTCTCGACTGGGATAATTTGCCCACCCCCATACTTCCCACGGGATGTTCAGCAATGCCTGGAGGCATTTTTGTTGGTCACTCAGAGGTGGGAAGTAATGCTGACGAGATGCAACTAAACGTCCTCGTGCACCAGACCGCCCCCGCCCCCAACAAAGAATTATCCAGCCCCCAAATGTCAGTAGTGTTGAAATTAAGAAACCTTGACCGAAGGCAACACTTGCCAGTCAGCCTTACACAGGTGCATAGGGCTCTGCAGGCACCTTTCTGGTCCTTCAACTTCCTCTCTTTCAGTGTGAACAGATAGCCAGGGATGACCAGATATGTAAGGAAAGCTTGCACCGTAAAAGAGAAAGGGCAAGGTGCAGCAGAACAGATAAAAGAGAACTTAAGAAAAACAAACAAAAAACCAAGCCTCTAAGTCATGTCCCAAGAGAAATTTTATGAGATAGTGAATCTAGGGGCACCTGGCTGGCTCAGTTGGTAGAGCATGATCTTGGAGTCATGAGTTCCAGCCCTACGTTGCAAGTAGAGTTTACTTAAAAAAAAAAAAAAAATTAAAAAAAAAAAAATCTTGAATCACAAAATGGCGAAAAGGATAAAGGATATTAGGAATAAAGAACAGTTAGAAGGAGTGGCTAGAAAAGAAACTAAACTTACTGTAAACAGTGAAAGTTAAAATCAAGGACTTTCTCAATGTAAAGAACAAAAAGACAAGTCAATGAAAAAATGTGAAAGGAAGAAAATGCATTGTAGCATTTCTAGTACTCAATGGAAATTCCAGAAAAGAAGAAGAGAGAAGACTGAGAAAAATAAATTTTCAAAAGACTAATACAAGAAAAATTCCCTGAGCTGATGAGAGGCACGAGACTTCAAGTTCAAGCAGAACAGATTCATTCATTCATCAAACGGTTATTGAGACCCTGCTGTGTGTCAGATATTGAATCCCTCTGGGGCTTCATTCTTGTGGGGTGAGAGGGGTATGGAATGATAAGGACAGTTGGTAAACATATAAGCCAGCTGGACAAATGGGAAAAAGTCCATCCCACATATCCATCATTGTAAAATTTCCAGATGCCAAGGATAAAAGAAGTTTTTCTCAGCGTTTCTAAAGAAAATAAAACAACCTATAAAGCAACAAGAATTAGACTGGTATCAGACTTTTCTCTAACAACATGGAATGCCGGAAGACTTTGGAGGAATACGTCTAAAAGTTTGAGGAAAAATGATTTTCAACCTACGATTCTGTGTCCAGCCAAACAGTCAAGTGCAGGGGCAGAACAAATGCACTTTCAGTCATGGAAGGACTCATAAAGGGACTCCTTCCCGTGAATCCTTTCTTTGCAAGTTCTTTTAAGATGTGCACTAGCAAAATAACTCAAGAAAACAAAAGATCTTGGATCCAAGAAACAAGCGGTTCAGGAAAATAATATGAATCACTCTAACTCATGACGACATTGATACAGCAGGCTAATGCAGCAGGGAGTCCAAACTGGAGCAGGAGAATGGAGCATTCTCAAGAGGAAGGTGTCTGGCGGGAGAAATGGTTCATACATTAGATAATTACTAGTTTAAGAATGCAAGAGGGAAAAAATGGAAGGCAATTCAAGATCCCATGAAAACCATAAAGTTGTGTAGGAATGCTAAGAATGCCCTCTTAGCAAAGGAGTAGGTGGCACAAGGAGAAAAATATTTACATAGTCACAATAATGTAAACAGGGCGTTGATGTTCAGCTTTTAGAATCAACCTGTAGACAAAGCACAGTAAGATTTAATTTAAAATTAGAAGTAAAAGTTGGATTCAAGAAGAGAGGTGGGAAAATGGTTATGTGAGCTTAGTTATCATTTGCTGTAGCAGGATTTAAGCGATATGAAGTTGCTTAAACGAGAAATAGCAGCATGAGAACTCTACCTGCCGACGAACTGGAGTTCAAAGTAATTGATCCTAGGGAGGCTTGGCTTCAGGTTGAGTAAATATTGGGATAAGAGGACCACAACTTAGTTTCAGTCTCTCCCTGCTTTTTTATTTGCACCTCTTGCAGTTATTCCTCCAGTTAAATTTCTATAGTTGCCCTTTTTTAATTGGAAAGGCTTTAGCCTTTGCTAGTAACTGTGAGGTGGAAACTGGGGGATTTGAATCCCACCCTGCTGCCATGCCAGGCTTGCAGGCAGAACCCAGAGTGGGAATGGTAGCAGCTGCCGATGAAGGAGGAGAAAGCATCTGCGGGCTTGTGGCGAAACAAAGAAATTGGGGAAAGGAGGAGGTCCAGGGGCTGGGTCTGCACAGTACAGGGGCCACTTACGAGAGCTTGTCACCCATTTATTTTTTGCAGCTTTTTATTTTATTTGAGTTCACAGAATCTTCATTAAGGAACGTGGGAGCAAATTGACAAGTTTGCTCAATTCTGTAAGATGAAATGTGAGGAGATTTTAAGGAATTTTTCTGTTGCTTTCCAGATTTAAGGCATTTAAGAATGAAACCTACATGTAGCCATTCATTGAAATGGGATTGATTTATGGGTTTCCAGTATTTCCATTGCCATATTTTCCCCATTTTTAATTTATGATCTCTAGCATTGTTCGCACATTATTTTCATTACTGTGCTTTGTTACAATTCATCATTTATACCATCCATGTTCTTTCTTTTCTTACAGATTCTGATATCTTTAGTCTGAATTTTTAACTGGAATCAGAACTGGATGTTGGGGTCACTCTTTCTTTTATTGTTCCACGTGATTACCTAATTCAAAATTGCCCCCCCACAAAGTTCATACTAGTTAATTTAATGTTTTAATGTTAAAAATATATGTACAGTAGTAAATGGTTTATTCTAGCGGCCATGTTGAACAATGTACTTAAGAATTGTAAACTCCTGGAATGCTGTATTTATCCACACTGCTGCAGTAGACCGCACTCTGACTTAGTCCTGGCGGCTGTGCAGGAGTGTGGTTTTTACTAACGAAAGTTGTGAATAAAACTGTGAAACTAGAGAGGAGACTTTCTGGACTTCAATAGAAAAATGTGATTTTAATACTGCTATTTCTTTTTTTTTTAATATAATTTTTTCTTCATATTCCCCGAATCAATGTAAATAAGCATGTACGTACACACACACACACACACACACACACACACACACAGAGACACACACAGACACGCACACACACACACACACACACACGCACACACATACCTTTACCACAATGGTAATGCCTCTGTAAATGTTTCTATCTGTCCCATTGGCTAAAAATGTATAATCTTTATTAGATGAATATATATATATATATATTTTAATAATGGCTTTTTCCAGTGAACTATCATGTTTCAGTGTACAGTGAAAATTTCTATTGTAGGTTAACAGTTTCTTACTTGTTCTCATATATTTGCTTGCCAAGGGTAAATGAAAGAACATGGCTGCTTCTTCCCCCAGACAGACTGACCTTGGCATCCACATAAAGCATCATTGTTTTCAAAAATGAAGGGTGCTTAATTGTTCCCTTTTTTCTGTATTCTGTAGGTCTCATAACAACAAACTGCAGTCTACAGCTTCTTAAAGTTCAGCGTGTTAACCTAACATAAAACACAGCAAGAATCTGGTTGTCTGAACTATTTTAAATTAAGGAGCCAGATGTTTTTAGTCAGGTTATCCTGACAAGACTTGACCTAAACTTCGTTTTTATTGGTCATAACAGTCCAATTATATTCTTGGCCAATTTTGTCCAACGGACAAGGGAAAAGCAAAGTCAACGACACCATTATCTTGTCAAGATCAAATGGTTTTACTATTGTGGCAGAAGCGGGAAAACTTTGTTTATTGAGAAAAAAAAAAAAGAAAAAAGAAAGCAAGAAAAAAAGATAATATGGGGTCAAGTGTAACTCCATGGAAATGCCACGTCTGCTCTTCAGTGAAGAAGCTGGTTTAGTCTCACAGAAAACTTTTGACTGTATTTATTTATTGTTGCAAAAAAGATGCTTTTTTATTGCTGCCCTCATTTGTCAGCTAATTATTTTTTCTTATAAAATTCAGCCCCGGTTTCATGTAATCCATATCTTATCATGATTCCTGTAGGTAAAAGTACAAGACGACCTCTAGATGTCTTTTCTTTCTATGAAAGGAGCTGCTATGTACACACGTGCACACAGACACACACACACACACACACACACACACACACACAACTGGGAATCAACAATGAGTTTATTGTTCATGGTAGATAAAAATTAAGCTTGCATAAGGGTTGGGCTAAGTGGTCCTGGACTACAGACTCTGTTGCCTTGAATATAACAGTACAATTTGTCATTTACTCTGCACCAGGCTAAACTGAGTAAAATCTATTTGAAGGTATCTTGTTTGTAAACATTTGTCAGATTCTAATTTTTTTTCTTTTTGTATTAAAATTCAACTATGGATGTATATGAAACAAAATAAATGGAGATCATTTTTCTCCCACAGATGGTGTCTTTGAATGTGCGCTAATGATTATCTGTAAGCCTTTGAGGGGAAAGGGAGGGCCACAAGGTAAACAAAAGGCCGACGAACTTCATTGTACCTGAGTTTCTCCAGGATGATAGTGGCCCTTCGTTTTAGAATTCCCAGCCCACTGTCACTACATCCAAGAAAAATCTTCAGGGGTGCTAATCCTGTTGTATCAATTGATCGTACTAATAAAAGAGGTAATGTGGCAAAATACACATTGCCCTCACGTGTACGTTATATCATACCAGGCAAATTAGCAGTTACGGACAGCTACTTCTATTTTATGAAGGGCGTTTTTTAGATGACATGATCCATTTTGTATTTTTTGTTTATTGGTTGAGTTGTCTGGGTTTGGGGGGTGTTTTGTTTGTTTTTTTCCTCCTAAAAAGTAGTGTAAGCAAGTATGGGAAAAGATGGAAACAACAGAGGAAGGTATACTTTGCAGATTTTTCCTTTCGGTGTTCTACCCTTCCATGTTGTGTTACTGTGTTGTAATAATCGCTTCTGTAACATCTGCCGTAGGTGGTTTGTGGAGCTTTGCAAAAATTTTACTAGATTTTGCACTAATGCGCATTAGCTTTGTCCTACCGGTTTCTGGAATTTGTCTAATCATGTTTTTAAAGTTTCCTTCTGTTTAATATCACCCTGCTATGCAAAGCCTTTCCCAGACCTTAGTTTCTTAAAAGAAAGAGGTGGCTCCAGTTCCCAGTTCTTCCTTATTACAGACTCAGGTGTGCAGGTGTTCTGGGTTCATTTTATCTCAAGAAGCCCATTCCTTTTTGTACATACGAATGTCACTTAAAGCTCTGCTTACAAACTTAAGGAGACTAACTGCTCAATATGAAAACGTGGAAACAGAGTTTTTGCTTAAAATACTAACACGGAAGTAGTCAAATACAGGTTATTTACAGGTTATTTTGTCCTTTTACTTTTCAAGAAAATGTTACCTATTGTATGCACTGTGCTGATGCAAGAGTCCTACAGTTTAATGAATTATAAAATTATTCTGCATCTCATCACGTCACAGTATTTCTGTACTATTTATTCATATATATATATATAGATATAGATATATATGGGCTTAATCATTTAAAACTTGTTGCGGCAAGAACTTTCCTACCTGTAGGCAATAGATTGCTATGTTTTTAACAGATTGTGGCAAATTCTAAACAGCAATTCTTTTTGTACGTAATAGGACGTTTCATCCTAGAAAAATAAAGTAATGTTTTTGACATTGGATTTGGTGCAGTTTCTAATGAAACAGTGGTTGGTTGGTTGGTTGGTTGGTTGATATATTTTCTGTAGCCATTGGCATTGCCAAATTGTACCAAAAAAAAGGTAAATTTTATGGGGATCCTCAGACCAGGAAGTTGTTAGTTTCATGTGTGCATTTAACAACAAAGCCTTTGGCAATTTCTGCCACCATATAAATAGGCATTTTATAGTTTTATCAACTTAATAGAGCTTCAGTCTTTCAAAAGTCATTTTTGAAAAACATACATTCTTACATAATGAATTTCACAAGCTGCTTTTCTACGAGTATTCTCTGACAGGCTCCTCCGATTCCATAAGATACACGTATTATAGCTGTTTTCCTTTCAATAGTCCGAGTAGTAGAATGCACATTTGTGATACGTGGTTAGGGTTTTTCTACTTCGTCTTGTAAATATATTGAATTTGCATCTAGTAGGTGTCCTTGGCCAAAAACTGTTGGTGCTTGGGGGTCTCATCTGCCAAGTTCACAGTCCCTGAAAACGTTTCATAATAATAAGTATTTTCATAATACCGGTAAAGCTTTTTTCTCCCATCCAGATTCTGCAGGATTTGTATTTTAGCTAATGCCCTGCAGTAGGTTAAAAAAATTTTTTTGTGAACTTTCAGAGCTATTTTCTAAAGTAAAACAATGCCTTTTTATACTTTAAATGGCCTGGAGTGTTAGAGACCCTGAGATTTTGCCGTTGTTTATAATCTACCTTCCCGGAATCTGTAAATCGATGTTCTTCCCCTCTTTGTATTCATCTTTGTGTGTTTCTGATATTAAAGGAGCCAGCCTCGTGGTGACCTTTTAAGTGTGCGTGGACGGGCTGAGCTAGAGACAGCTGCACGGTAGTGGGGGCCCCTGCTCTTTCCGTGATTGAGGGTGTTCCCCGGAGGCGTCCAGTTTAGTCCTGAATGTGAGAATGGCGCCACCTCATGGGCAAAGCAGTGTCTTATTAAGTGTTTGGAGGGGAAGAGCCAGCTGAGAAGTATTTTTAATAATACGAACTATTCTGAGCGATACTTCTGGATAAACTACTGAGAAAGACGTTTCTTAGGAGATCACACCCCATTTGATCCAATTTGGACCAAATTCAACTAAAGAAAAGCTCTATTTTTTTAAATAATAAAGTCCCAGACTTGAAACGGGGATTGTAATTGCAATTGGTAGGCCAGTTTTTAGGTGTCTGCATATAGGCTGTTTGAGCCACCTTAAGAACGATGGAAGGAATTTAAACAAACAGTGCCAAATGATGTCTTTTAAAAACTTAAAAGTCAGTACCCAAAAAAGGCATATATTTTTTTATAGACCTGAAAGCAAGACAAGTACTTTTTTTTTTCTTGAGTTCTAACAGCTTAATTCAAAGGAGGGATGGTACCGAGTTCCTCTCGAAGGCAATGGAGTGTTCTATTGAGAGACTACTGCCAGCGCACATAGCCTTTTAGTCTTTGGCGCACAAACACACGTACTAAGAAAAATCTATCAGGACAAAAGGATTAGGAACTACAGTGAATTTGCTACTTAAATGTTTCCATAAAATTACAGATTGTGGCCAATGAAATTCTTCTTAACCTTTTTTGCCCAACTTGGGATTCTCCGTCTTACCACCTCCTGTGCACACACACCCCCGCCCACCACTGCTCTCACTGGAGCCTCACTTGTCTCTCGTTGCAACCTGGTCTTGAACGATGGCCATAACCCTGGGCAGCTCCTAAAAAGCTGGCCTGCTTGTGTTTGCCGGGACGTACGCACTAACCGTATGACCACGCGTCACACAGATCACACGGTTCTGCCGTTTTGTGTGTTTCCAAAACTCAAACTATCATCAAATCAGTCTAATCAAACCCTAACCCTAACCCTCAGGCTTCTGTCAAAGTGATGTGTTCCCCTCCCTTTTAATCCAAAGCTATTTATAGAAGAACCCTTGTAACTATTCTAACTTCCAACCATCCAGCCGATAATTTATCCGTTTGGCCGTTTTGCAATTTTCCCCACCGTGTTGGTCGAGATTACCACTTAGCTTTTTCACACTGAAAAATTCTGCCTTGGTTTTTGTGACTGGCACAACTTATGTCTGTTAATCTTTACTCTTAAAAAAAAAACAGCCAGAAGCTCTTCAATTGCTGCTTCCTCTACTGGCTGATAGTCGGTGCTACAACGCAATTGATCCATTCCCAAGAAGCAATTCTACCATGATTTTTAGTAAGTTTTAGCAAGACTCACTTTTGGAAAATTCTCTAAAAAATCCCTGAATAACGCTTTACCACAGAACAGTCAGAACCTCTCCAATGTTATTTTATCCCTTAACCTCCCCCCCCCCCCCGTTTGGGACACACCAGGTAATAGTATCTCCCACACAATCAGATGTTACATCTTAATGCTACTGCTGCTAACTTCCTTGTGGATGCTCTATCGTCCTGGCCTCAACATCCTTCATGTATACAGTGCTTCCGTGTGCCATCAAGACTGTCTAAAGACACATCTTGAGCTCCCGGAGCGCATCTCCTTTAGGACCACATAGGCTGGTTTTTTTCCCTTCAGCTCAGTTCCTGTTTATCTTTCCTCATGCAACCATGGATTCAACCATGGATTATCCGTGTCTCTATCCACAGGTTTCAAATTAACTGATGTGCAGCTTGGTCTTCTGAAAAAAAATTGTTAATGTCTTTGTGGACTCCAGTATAAAATCGATATTAAATACAGCTAGTGATTCTACCTTTTGCAAACTAACCGGCAAGTGTTTAAAATTCACATATTTGCAAGCTGTCATTGACTATTGGTTCCAGGGTTTTTGGAGTAAGTTCGAGAAGGGCTTTTTCCTAAACCTTTAGAGCTGAGTGAGGCTAAAAAAACAAACAAACAAAACAGGTGCATCCAAGATCTGATTTCAAGGCAAGATTTACTACTTGACAAACACAAACATGATACTTGGTCTTAATAGAAAAATGACATCAGATACGCCCAGAATATGTCTAGCATTGGGATAGACATTGTGTTGCCAGTTCGGCACACAACATATGTTTTAGGAGCAGGGAGGCATGAAAACAAACTATTTCTTACATTTTGGTACATCAGGAACACTTGGTTGAATAATATTTTGCTTGAATTAAGCCCGTTAGTACTTTTTAAGTGTAAAACTTTAATACTTGTCTTGAGCTCTGACCCTAGTGTTTGATCTAAATGACATTTCATATATGTCTTCTGACTAGTGCACTTACTGTTATGTACAGAATTTAAAATGTGATGGTTTTAGTATGAAATTTGGTTTGATACGCGATATAACCTATTCAAAGTTGTATATTTAAAATCAAGGAAATGTTTTTTTGTGAACTATTTCTACTGAAGAATGTATTTAAATTAAAATAATTAAAAATAAACACCATGAAGCAGTGATCTGTTAACTGGACAGGTCAGTTATCTGAGCCGTGTGAGTAAGTGCCCCTAGAGTTGAATAACTTTGCCAGGCAGCTCAGAAGCATACCACGGAAGAAGCATTTTGTAAATAAGAAAGTGGCAATTTCAGGATTCGAGCTGGAACTACGCAATCACTTCCCGAAGGAGCTGTGTGCCCCACTCCACAGGAAGACCCCATTACACGAAGACAGACCTTGCCTGTCTCGTTGCTGACAGCCAAGTCTCTTATGATCCAGAAGGGCAAGGACAGTAGTACATTTCAAACACACTGGGTGTGAATTGCACCTTGAACTTGCCCATCCCTTTTTCGGTTAAATCTCTTCACATAGCTGCTGCTGCTCCTGAGCAGGCCATCTCCTGGCCTGAGCCGTCCTCTCAGGACCTGAAGGAGAGCTGTAGGGAGCTGCCGTCTCTTATGGTAGATGTGACCCATCACAATATACCTGCTGCCTAAAAAAAAAAAAGTAACCAAAATGTAAATTCACAGTGTCTTTTAAAAGCCAAGGAACAGAAAATGTTGAGACTGTCAAGAAATGCCTAAGCTTGGGGCACCTGGCTGGCTCATTCGGTGGAGTGTGCAACTCCTGATCTTTGGGGTTGTGGGTTCGAACCCCATGTTGGGTGTAGAGATTACTCTAAAATCTTTTTTCATGATTATTTTTATTTTAGTGAGAAGAGCACCCGTGAGCGGGGCGGGGTGGGGGGGGGGGCGAATATCTCAAGCAGGCTGCACGCTCAGCGCAGAGCTGGAAGCAGGGCTCAATCCCAGGACCCTGGGATCAGGACCTAAGCCAAAATCAAATCAGACACTCAAGGGACTGAGCCACCCGGGTGCCCCCAAAATAAAATCCTTAAAAAAAAAAAAAAAAGCCTAAGCTTGAATCTATTATCTTGCTGCATATGTTGATTCTCAGACATTTCACCCTCAAACAACAGGTGGAAACAGTCTGGTGACCTTTTAGAAGATAACCAGATAGTCAGCCTGTAACCTGCCAACATGACAAAACAAAGGTCTTAATCACAATGTATCAGGAGGATTTTCCAGAGCACACCTCTAGGAGGATGTGGGAGTGGGTATTTCCTACCCCCCACCCTCCAAAAAAAGACTTTTCTAAACTTTTCCGAAAAGCCTCTTAGGCATCCCTCTGGCAACGCTGTTTCATCACTCCGTTTGTCAACAAAAAAAATCTGAGTGCCCGCTTTGTGCCAAAACACGCCGTTCCCACCTTTAAACCAGAAGCTCGGGGGAGGCTGGTGGAGCTGGAATCGGAGTGACCGAAATAGATACCTGTCGTCTGCAAACCATTCATTTTCGAGTACTCTCCCCCACCCACCGGTACTGGGGTGACCGACAGACGAGGCTGTGGCACCCAAGCTACAAGTGGTGACAAAGTCCGTATAGAAAGTGGTCAGATCAGTTTCAATACCAGGTTTAAATTCTGGACATGGCTTATTGCAGTTGGAGGAGTCTAGGGCTAAAATGTGGACTCGGAAGAAAAACCCGTCCGGAGTGATGTACAGGCGGTTCATCTTGTACAGCCCGTCCCGGTCCACCAGAAGAGTCACCAGCCGGATCCCTGTGCCGAGCACGTCCACGTCATGCACGATTCCGTTCACTGCTGCTTTCAAAAAACAAAGAGTTTGGAGAAACGCATTTCCTCTCTTTCCCCAGTGAGTTTTGCACACACCACGAAATAGTCCACACGGGTCTGAGGACTGCAGGATCGAGTGGGTGGGTTTCTCCAGGGTCTGCCCTTAGGGGAGTCCGCGAGCACAGCCCGGCACTCTGGGTTCGGAGAGGCTCGCCTCGCGGCCAGGGCTCTGCAGCCCGGACCCGGGAGGAGCTGCGGGGCGGGGCTCACCGAATTCGCTCGCGCAGTAGGACTCGCGCTCGTCCAGGTCCGTTCTGCAAGCGCGCTCGCAGGGCTCGGTGCCGGGTCCCGCGTCCCTCCGCGGCAGGCTGAGGCGCGGCGCCGGCGGCGGCGGCGGCGCGGGCGCGGGCCCCGGGGGCGGCGCGGCGGCGCGCGGCCGGTTGGGGTGGGCGGGGCCGGCGGGATCCTCGGCGGCGCGCGCGGGCGGCCGCGCGGCCGGGAAGCGCAGGGCCCGCGAGCGCGCGCGCCGCGGGGAGTCTTCCAGCGCGGGCACGCGGCGCGGCGAGGCGCGGTTCTCGGCCTGCGCGAGGCGCGGGCTCGGCGGGCCGGCGGGCGCGCGCGCGGCCTCCCGGAAGCCGGCCCGGTTCTCGGCGGGCGGCGGGGGCTTCCGGCGTCGCGGGTCGGACCAAGCGCGGGGAGCGGCCTCGGCTGCGCGCGGCCGCCGGGGGGCCTCAGGGACCGGCTGCGCCCGGGGCCCCGGCGTCTCCTCCGCGCTCGGGCCGCCGCCGGGGTCGGGCTTCCTGTTGTGGGGCGGCGAGGCTGTAGGGGAAAAAGAGGAGAGGCCGGGGAGGCCGTCAGGGGAGGAGAGGCCGGAAGGGGAGAGGAGACTCTGTGGGAAGGGGAGGAGAGGCCGAGTGGGGACGGGAGGGGAGGAGGGGCCGAGAGGGGAGGGAGACCCAGTGGGAAGGGGTGGGGAGGCCGAGTGGGGAGGCCGGGGAGGTTGAGGGAGGTGGGAAGGCGGGCTGAGCCGACGAGGCTGCGGAGGGGAGGAGAGGCCGATGGCGGGGGCGGGGGTGGGAGAGAAAGGGCCCTGGGGGAGGAGAGATGGGGGACCGTAGAAACTTAGCAGGCACCTGCGAGAGGAGCGATGGGGAGGCCGGGAGCCCTGGAAGTGAAGGAGAGGGAACGCGAGGGGGAGACGAAGGCGCCCCTGTGATGAGGGGAGGGAAGCCTCCCCGGCTTCAGGTCCGAGCGGAGCACGGGTTTCCTAGGCCCCGCAGGAAGACCGAGGTGAGGGTCTTGCCCTCTGAGAACGAGGCCAACCAAGGAAGAAGTTCTCACCCCATGGGAACATTGCATTTTGCTAGGGAACCTTTTCAAATCTATAGCTTTTAAAATTGCACCAACCTATCTGTTCTAAGGGCTAAACACAACTGACGGCTGTGGTTAACAAACTCTTTTTGCCGTTTAATATATATATATATATATATATATATATATATATATATATGTGTGTGTGTGTGTGTGTGTGTGTGTAAACATCCGCCTTTTTGCTATGTACAGTTTGTTGAGAAAGTACCAAGAGCAAACCCCAGGGGGAAAGGTCTCATATTACAGGTTCTCCTAATTGTTTGAGCGCCCCTGACAACAGAACTATTTGGTTTTCCCATCCGTGTTTACACTGTCATCTTGGTCTCTGTGAGTGGATTTTTATCTGGCTTCTTGGACACCACATACTAGTAAACCACAGCTAGGAAAGATTTTTAAAGCATGGCTGGGAGGCAGAGGTCCCTGGTTAAGTATAAAAGCACACACACATCACTTACATTCCCCCCCCCACCTCCCCGCCCTGCCCTGGTGGAGGAAAACCAACAAACAAAAAAAATATCTTCAATGATTATGGCATGAGAACAAATTTTTAGAATTATTAATGATTTCCCCCAGCTCTGCAGACAGGTTAGTGAGCAAACTTCAGCCAGCCTGGGAGCTGGGCAGCCTTCCATGCCCAGTTACACAATATCACCTCCCCGTTTGCCTGGGTCCCAGTGCCCCTCCAAAGGAGGCACAAGAAACAGTCTTTATTTTTCTTTTTCAGTTGTTTCAACGGCTGGTTTTTGGCATTTCTCTCCTCTTGCACTGAAGAGCTTGGTCTGCCGGTTCGCAGCTCTCGCAACACCTCATTTAAAGTGATTTATCTTGCCCAATTGACAATCTCCTTTAAAATCAGCTTTCACCCAGCAATAATAGCTGGTTACAGTTCATGTTTTGCAGAGAGGTTGATTCTGACTCATTATGGCCAACGCTGTGCCATACACAGCTGAATAAAGTTCTGGTGGATATCCAATTCCTGACTGTCAACTGTTGACCTCACAACTGCTTCCCCATTGATATCACCATCTGTTGTCATGGGAAAGATTGTCTGATATTTGGGTTAAATGCCACTGAAGTCATTCAATTTCCATGTGGAAAAATAACCCAAAGTGAATTGCCCCCGTGAGGTGCGGAAGCTATTTTTCCCAGAGATAGTGAATCGAAGAGAACATCCAAATAAAAGCAAAACAAAAACCTCTCCCTGCAGAGAACCCCTGTTTCATACCCTCAGTAACTTATTTTTCATCTCATGCATGAAATTGTGTGTGTGTGTGTGTGTGTGTGTGTGTGTGTGTGTGTGTGTGTGTTTTAAAGACTCAGGTATCCCTGGGCCATTCGTTGGGGCTGCAGTGAGAGGGGAGAAATGCCCGATGTGGGCTCCCCGTCGCCCTCAGCCCCGGCGGGCGCACCCAGCGCCTCGGATCGCCCGCGGGACCCGGGCCCGGGCGCAGGGCGGACCCCGCGCTCCTCGGGGCGCCCGCCGCCCGCCGCGTCCTGCGAGCCCGGCCCGCACGGCGCCCGAAAGGCACGCCGCGACCCCTTTTGACACTTTCCCTCCTCTGCGATGGAGCAACTACTTAACATGCAAAGTTTTCTCCAGCCTGCCCGGCTCGCTCGAGATCATTTCAGTAGCTGAACTGGCTTCTTTCCGAAAAGGCTGCCAGGACACACAAAATCCTGGGGACACATTTTGCTCCTTTCGAACACGAACGCGGACCGGGAGTCCCCTCTCCTGCAAACTCTGACCCCTTTCTCGTCCCGCCCTTCAGCGCGCCCTCTCCCCAGTCCCCCCACCCCCCACCCCACCCCTGCTCCTCTCCCAGGACTCAGCATTTCACCGATCTTACCTTTTCTCTCCGCCACTGGGGCTTCGGGAGATGATCCAACGATCAAACAGAGGAGCCAGAAAGCTCTAGCTGTCATTTTCGTAGACACGGTTCCCAGGCTCTAAAACCGAGCCTGGGCTTTTGCTCCTTCTCTCCCCCCACCCCTTCTCCACACCCCCACCCCCGTTCATGCTAATGAGGGGCAGCCTTTGGGGAAACGGGAATCACTCACTGAACAGACCATTGGAACAAAACCGAGCTGCAGGGATTTCTCTCACTTCCTAAGGGGGGACGAGCACATGGCCTCTCAAAGTTGTCCCTGCGAATGTCCGTGGGCAGTGACAACATCAAATCCTAAACCTGAAACCCGTGTGGGTTTGCGGACTGGGGTGGGGGGGTGGGGAGAGGGTGGGGTGGCAAGTGGAGGGAATAAGGGTGTTGAGGGGCTAAGGGACAGGGTGGGGGGAGAATGAGTGATAGGAAGTTTTTTCCAGATTAAGTCAACAAATAGGCAAATTAGTGCTGAAGACAACTTGGGCTTGTGGAAGGGATTCAAGATGACAGGGAAGAATTCATCCGGGAATGTGTCAGGGATTCTAAGAGAAACCAAACCTAGGTTTGCTTAAGCTATTTTACTATATATGCCATTTTTATATTCTAGAACCAGAAGGAAAAACAGCCTTAAGCAAGATAGCTTTTCTTCTCCTTTCCTTTGCTTCCTTCCTTCCTTTCTTTTCTCTCTCTCTCTCTCTCTTTTTTTTTTTTTTCCTTCTCTCTCAATTGAAATTGGTATCTCCTTGGCTAGATTCATCAAGCCCATGCTGAGTGCCTTTTACCCAACCAGGTGCTAGGAGATAAAAATGAGGAAAACACCTTCCCAGGTCTCTAACGATGGCTCCTCTCCCCGAGAAAGGTAGGTCGGTTTCTCTCTCTCTTTCTCTCTCTAAGAAAAATATACTCATTCACAGCTTAGGTCTGAATTCTCAGAACAGCTCTACACATCAGTCCTGAGCTAAGGACCCTCTTCCTCAGACTGAACAGAAACAGCATTCACCAAAGGGGGCGCTCCCCAAAGGGGGACCTTCCCCAAAGGTAAGCCTACAACCTTGCCACTGTGTGTCTCATTCCAACAGCTTCAAGTCCAAAAGGAAGGGGAAATGCACTGAGATGAATGCATTTCAACTGGAGCGTACGAGCCAGCAGTGAGATGTAGCGCTAAAAGAAATAACAAACTGCACCCGTATCTCATGTCTCAAAAATAATAGTGCTCGCGGGCTGACCAGATTCGGGGGGGGGGGGGGGGGGGATCACGTTTTCCAGAAAGACCCCGGGAGGCTGGGAGAACAACAGGGGAGTGAGAAGGCTTGATTCCACCGCCAAGTTCCTTCACAGGAACTGAGGCTAAGCAGCCGAGGGAC
Source organism: Felis catus (assembly GCF_018350175.1). Classification (NCBI taxonomy): domain Eukaryota; kingdom Metazoa; phylum Chordata; class Mammalia; order Carnivora; family Felidae; genus Felis; species Felis catus. The sequence goes on along the minus strand of NC_058381.1, from coordinate 47,381,686 downwards.
GCAAAAACATCTGTGATATTTTGTGAAAGGACCAGTAGGCAAAAGTTGTAAGGTGACAGGCTTCATTCTAATTTAAGAAAAGATATCCTCAAGATCCTTGAGGATCCAAAGATCCTCAGGATCCCCACCAAGATCTCCTAGAAAGCAGACTGCTTTGAAGGGTTGTGAGACCACGGAGCCACGGGAGGCATCCAAAGAGAATGTGATTCAAGGATACCGTAGAACAGGGACACCTGGCTGGCTCAGTCAGACGAGCACGCAGATCTTGATTTCCAGGTGTGAGTTTGAGCCCCATGTTGGGTGTAGAGATCACCAAAAATAAACTTTTTTTTTTTTTAAAGGGATACTGTGGAACAGTTTCCTGAATCCCGCGTATTGTGGTTTGAGGGAGACAGTGAGGTAAATACGTTCATCTAGAGAGGAGCTGGCCGGCTAGTCACAGGCTGACAATATGTTGGAGGGGATCACTATCTTCTGCCGTCCGATCCCCAACTTTCCTCAGCTTGAAACTCACTTATGTCAATGCATCAGATTTGTAGGACTGACTCATATTAACCAAACTCATAAAAAGAAGATGTATAAACCAGAATGTCATTTACTAATTTGCAATGGAGAGGATACAGTAAAGAGGATTCAGCGATCTAATTACTAACCACAAGTTTTCTTGTTGAGCACAACACTGAAATGCAGCTCATGGTGGGCTAATCTTCCTCATTCGGGTTTTAGAGGGGTGAGTTCTCTATTTCCTCCAAAAGAGCAAATCTCTCCAGTTACTGCAAGGCCTGTGTATCCCAGCGTCAATGTCTCCAGCCTCTGGCCAGGACCGGATAAACACTGTGAAATTTGTGTTCTCGAGGTCCAGTTTACAGGTGTCCTCAGATCCCCCTTCTTTCACGTGTTCTTTCTTTAAGTCAAGTGGAATAAAATTAATTAGGCTTAAGCTTTCTCAGTTACAACCACATCTCAGACATACCTGCTTGCATGAGATTATATTCAAGTCTCCCAGATCCAATTTGGGGTGTTCCCGAAACTCTTCTGTTGCAGGAATGTTGTGAATGCCCTGAAGCCCCACACCCTGAAATGTAGAGGCAGAGAGACCTGGCTGGCTGGCTCCCACGGGCTCCTAGAGGCTGCTGGGGTGGCACCAGCCTGGAAGAACTTGCCAGAGTCCAGGGTTGGGTCTGGGGCGGCATCTGACTCAGAAACCACACGAATGGTGCAGGGCACACAGAACTCAAAGAGACTGATCCGTGTAAGCCAGGATGCCACTTTATTAATTTCCAAGGACAAATCAACTCGGGCAGACACGCGCACTCTCATGGCAGCCTGGCTAGCGTTGTCTTTCTATAAACAAGTCACATGAGAAGTCAAATTATCATCAGGGTGCTCGGTAATAGAAACCAGAACAGGGGGAGTTTGTCATAAGATTGGAATGTTTAACGGTATTGGGTTTTTTTGTAGCCTAATGTGTCCGTCTTCGTAATAGGTATATACACTTGTCAGGTGACAGAGTCTAAGAGCCTAACTGCCTTTCTCTCCCCTGCCAATTTCAGGTATGTTTAGTGTATCTTTCCGCTTAGCAAATATTTATTGAGCGTCTACTGTGTGTTGTATAATAAAGAATTTGTGCCAGGTTCCTGGCGTGGAGCTTCTAAACCCCTTGGAATTTCCCAAGCGATAGAAGTGTCTTAGTTATTCATAAGCTTCCTGGAGCACACCTAAGTTTATCCTAATGAGGTGACTCTTGGAGGGCCCCTTGAGAGCCCCAGGATGGGAGCTATCACCAGCTTTCACCAGAAAGGCCAATCCTGCCATTTAGAGGGTCAGGATTTTGAGCCAGCCTGACCTCCAAGGGAGGGAAGAGAGGCTACAGATCGGGTTCAGTTCGATGACCAATGATTTATTCCACCCAGCCTGTTTAATGAGACCCCAAAGAAAATCCATTGGAGCTTCCTGGTTGGTGACCACACCCATGTGCCGGGAGGGTGACACTCCCTAATCCGTGGAAAGAGAACACTGAAGCTATGCATGTGGGACCCTTCCAGGTCTCACCCTCTGTGTCTGGTCATTTAGCTGGTCCTGATTTGTACCCTGGATAATAAAATTGCAGTCATAAGTATAGTGCTTTCCTGAATTCTGCGAGTTGTAGAAAACGATCGCACCTGAGGGAGATCATGAGAACCCCGAGATCTGTAGCCAGTTGGTCTGAATTAGGAGCCGTCTTGCTGTGGACCGTGCCCTTTAAATAGTGGGGTCTGCACTAACTCTGGGTGGTCAGTGCCGGAATCGAATTACAGACCACTGGTTGTTATCAAAATACTTTGTTCCAGACACTGTTTTAGAAGCCAGAAATACCAGTCATAATCATTCTTCAAAAAGAGTACATACAATATTTGCTTTAGTTTCCATTAGGTAAATTACGGTCATGTTCTAGTTCTTTGATTTCAGGACCATCTTGTTGGAGACCGGGGTCTCCCCAGGTTCGTCAGATTTTCGAAGACAACTGCTAGGTTTACTCCCCCCGGGGATTAGGCTAGGTCCTGGGATATTAGGGCATAAATCCTCCCTTCACATGGCTCACAGGCACTTGTGGAAAAATAACATTCAATTATAGTGTTAAATGCAGTATTAAAAAGCTGTACCCGTTAGAGAGAAAGGAGTGGTTGACAATGTGGAGGGCAAGTTAGGGTGGCTGGGGACACCACATAAACTCTGGTTTGAAGAATGACTGGTTGGGGGTGGGGCGCCTGGGTGGCTCAGCCCGTTAAGTGTCTGACTCTCGATTTCGGCTCAGGTCATGATCTTGCAGTTTGTGAGTTTGAGCCCCGTGTCGGGCTCTGTGCTGACAGCTCAGATCCTGGAACCTGTTTCGGATTCTGTGTCTCCCTCTCTCTCTGTCCTTCCCCTGCTTGGGCTCTGTCTCTCTGTCTCTCTCTCTCTCAAAAATAAATAAACATGAAAAAAAAGATTTTTTTTATTTTCAGGACACCTGAGTGACTCAGTTGGTTAAGTGTTCGACTCTTGATAACTGGCTCAGGTCATGACCTCATGGTCATAAGATCGAGCCCTGCATCAGGCTCTGAGCTGAGCATGGAGCCTGCTTGGGACTCTCTTTCCCTCTCTCTGTCCCTCCTCCCCTCAAAATAAATAAATAAACTTAAAAAAAATATTTTTTTATTTTCAATTTTATTTTGTTTTGAGAAGGCTCCATGCCCAATGGGGGGGTCGAACTCATGACCCTGAGATCAAGAGTCACATGCTCCACCCATTGAGCCAGCCAGGCACCACTAAAGATTTTTAAAGAATGTCTACACCCAACGTGGGGCTCAAACTCACAACTCCAGGATCAAAAGTTGCATGTTCTTCCAACTGAGCCAGCCAGGTGCCCCCATGGTCATTTTTAATGACTGAATTCCTAGGCATTGTATTGCTGAGTCGAAAGATGCAATAATTTCAATATTTTTGCCACATATTGCTGAAATGTGTCCCCCAAATATGTTGCGCCAGTTTACGCTGACCGACAATCAGGGTAGGTAGGTAATAATGCCTATTTCTCCTCATTGGGACATCAAATCATCATTATTTGATATCCTTGCTGTTTTAAAGAGTTGTTTTTTAAAGGGCTGCTTTCTGGGGCACCTGGCTGGCTCGGTTGGTATGGCATGTGACTCTTGATCTGGGGGTTGTGAGTTTGACCCCGTGTTGCGTATAGAGATGACTTAAAAGTAAAACCTTTAAAAATAAAAAAAAAAAAACAAATAAAAAGGTTTCTTTTTGTTTTAATTTGTATTCCTTTGAGTGCTGGTGATATTGTGTATCTTTTCATGGATTTATGGGCCATTTGGATTTCTTCTTTGATTAAGTGCCTGTTCTTATTATTTGTCTATTTATTAGGATTTCTTTTGTGACTTTTAAGAGCTATTTCTAGCCCAAGAATTTTAAACCTTTGTCCAGTATATATATATTGCAAATATTTCTTCGCAGAATTTTCGTGATTTCTAACCTGTTAGCGATTTTTTTGCCATCAAACTTTTAAATTTTGTACGGTAAAATACATCGGCCTTTTGTTTATATATATATATATATATATATATACGTATATATATATATACGTATATATATACGTATATATATATATACGTATATATATATATGTTTTTTTCTAGTGCTTATAGTTAAATCTTGATTCCATCTGGAATTTATTTGGATATGTAGTATGAGGTAAGAATCTAATTTATTTTTTTCTAAAATAACTAGAAAGTTGTCTCACTCAATTGGCAAATAAATCCATCCTTTCCTAAATCTGAGATGTCACCTTTAACATAGAGAGTACTAGCATCTAATAAATTTGAGTCTACTTCTAGATTTTCTACTCTGTTCTGTTACTCCCTCTACTCTCGAGCCTATATGCCCACATCAGGACATTGTTATAATATTATGATGTTGTGATATTATAATATGTTTTTCTTTTCAAAAATTGTCTATCACTGTGTTTTGTTTTCCAAATTGTACTCTGCTAAACTTTTAAAATTTTGTTGGATTTTTTCTGAATTTGCTTTAAATGGATAGATTCATTTGTAAAGGAAGTATAGGACAACTATCCTATATTGTCTTTTGTCCATGAAAATGGCATATCTCTATATTTGAGCCTTTTTTCCCTCTGTTAGAACATTACCATTTTCTTCTTCTGAGCTCTAAACATACCTTGTTAAATTTATTTCCTGGATATTTTGTATTTTTGATGTAATACGGAAAAGATCTTTTTGTCTTCTATATATATTTTTAATGTTCATTTATTTTTGAGAGACAGAAAGAGTGTGAGTGGGGGAGGGGCAGGGAGAAAGGGAGACAGAATCCGAAGCAGGCTCCAGGCTCTGAGCTGTCAGCACAGAGCCCGACTCAGGGCTCGAGCCCATGAACTGTGAGATCATGACCTGAGCCAAAGTCAGACGTTTAACTGACTGAGCCACCCAGGCACCCCTCTTTTGTATTTTCTAACTAGTTTTGGTAGATGTATAGAAAAGCTACAATTTGTATACCCCTATATTTTGTATATCCCAATTTGTGTATATCCAAAAATATTCCAAACTATTCTCAACTGATTCCCTTGGGTTTTCCCAAAGAAACCATGTAATCTATAAAAAATATTTCGCCTCCTCTTCTCAAATTTTATGTAATTTTTTATTGCATTAATGAGAACTTTCAAAACCTTGTTGAATACTATCGATCATAGTCCTCCTCTTTGTTCTGATACTCACCATGTCCAGGGGCACCTGGGTGGCTCAGTCGGTTAAGCATCCGGCTCCGGTTCAGGTCATGATCTCACAGCTCATGAGTTTGAGCCCCGTGTCCAGCTCTGTGCTGACAGCTCAGAGCCTGGAGCCTGTTTCAGATTCGTCTCCCTCTCTCTGTACCCCTCCCCTGCTCGCGCTCTGCCTCTCTGTCTCTCTCTGTCTGAAAAATTTTTAAAAAGTTAAAAAACATTTTTTAAAAGATATTCACCATTTCTGAAGAACACTTCAAATGTTTCTCTTTCAAGAGGCTAAAAACTTGATTTTGCTTCAGGTGCATTGAGCTGTTTTTATCTGTACACCTACACCATTTTCACCTTAAGAATCTGCCAAATATTCCTACTGTCTTGTTAGTATTTTAATATTGATCTTCTTTGTAAGTTCCGTGCCCAACTCGGGCACAACCCCACAATAGAGAGCACACGCTCTTCCGCTGACAGCCAGGCGCCCCTTAATAGTGCTCTTCTGATCATGTCTTCTGCATATTTTATCTTCTCGGGGCACCTGGCTGAGTCAGTTGATAGAGCCCGTGACTCTTAATTTCAGGGTTGTAAGTTCAAGCCCCACAGTGGGTGATTACTTAAAAATAAATAAATAAATTGATTGATTGATTAATTTTGTCTTCTCTATCATCATTTTTATCTCTTTATCTTTTCCCTTTCTGTTCTAGGAGACTTGCTTGAATCTGCACGTCATGTCACTGATTTCACGTTCAGTATTATCTACTCTGCCTTTGGCTCCTTCCAATATGGATTTTAAGGCTAGAGAATTCTCAGTTGGTTTCTTTTTTGGTCCATCCTATTGTTCTTTCATCTCAATCTACTGCCTTCTTGTAATTTCCTGATTACAGGGATCATGCATGTCTTGTCATACTTTCCTGAGAATGCGTAACTGTTTCTTAAAATTGTCTTCAGAGTTCTGTCATCATTATTTGAGGTATGCTCTTCCCCTGCACATTTTTAAGGGAAGATCTATATATATTTTAATGTTTATTTACTTTTGAGACAGAGACAGACAGACAGAGCGTGAGCAGGGGTTTGGGGTCAGGGAGAGAGGGAGACCCAGAATCCGAAGCAGGCTCCAGGCTCGGAGCGGTCAGTACAGAGCCTGACACGGGGCTCGAACCCACAAACTGCAAGATCATGACCTGAGCAGAAATCGGAAGCTCAACTGACTGAGCCACCCAGGTGCCCCTAGGGAAGATATTTTTGATTGATATTGAAATATTACAAGCATTTAGAAAGTTATTGAGAATAATACAGTGAATATTCGCATATACATGACCCAGTGTTGTCAAATCATAACAATTTTTTCCATACTGGCTTCATATTTTCTTAGTATTAAAAAATTACTCTCCTTTTCCATTATTCCAAGAATTTTAATGTCCAAAGCGAGATCTAAGTAAAAAAGAAACTACTGGTTAGTTAATACAATTTAGGTATCATAACTTCAGAGTAAACATTTAATTTTTAAAAATTATAAATAGGGGCGCCTGGGTGGCTCAGTCAGTTCAGCGTCCGACTTCAACCGAGGTCATGATCTCAGAGTTCATGGGTTCAAGACCTGCATCGGGCTCTCTCCTGTCAGCACAGAGCCCACTTTGGATCCTCTGTCTCCCTCTCTCTCTCTGCCCCTCCCCCAGTCACACTGTCTCTCTCTCCCTCAATCAAAAATAAATAAACACTAAAAAATTATAAATATAGTTGGTGGTAGTCAGTCTCCAAGATAGCTGGCCCCCAGTGAGACCCACCTCCTGGTATTCACACCCTGAGTAGTCCCTCTCACATTGTAGCAGGACTGGCCCGAGTCACCAACAGCATTTGGAAGAAGTGATAATGTACACTACCAAGATTAAGTTACGAAAAGTCTGAACTCTTATCTTGGGTGTGCATTCTCTCCTTCTTTTAGATCATTTACTCTGGGGAAAGCCACTGCTACGTTGAGAGGGCACTCAGGCAGTCTTTGACAGGCTCATGGGATAAGGAACTGACAGCTTTGGCCAATAGCCAGTTAGAAACTGAGGCCTGCTAACAGCCAATAAGTGAGCTTGAAAGCAGATCCTGTCCCAGTTGAGTCTTCAGATGAGACTGCAGCCACAACCTACAACTTGACTGAAGTCTTTGAGAGACCTGAGCAGAATCACCCAGCAAAACCACTTCCAGATTCCAGGGCCACAGAAAGCGTGATTAATAGTGTTTATTATTTTAGCTGCTAAATTTGGGGGTAAGAATTTATTTTTGCAGCAGTAGGTAACTAATACACAGTTGAAGCCCCCTTATATCCTTCCTAATCCAATTTCCTTTCCTTCCTAGAGGTAATCATTATGCTCAACTTGGGGTTTCTACCATTCTCTTGGATGCTTTCTCCTATCATGACTATACCAACTACTATTGTAAAAATAAATAAATAAATAATTTTGAAGGTTTAAAAAAATTCTGATTCCAAATTTTTGGAACACCCTATATAAACATATACTTGTAGTTCAATAAATAATCTTTTTAAAAAGTAGGCCCCATGCCCAGCATGGAGCCCAATGCAGGCCTTGAACTCATGACCCTGAGATCAAGACCTGAACTGACTGAGATCAAGAGTCAATTGTTTAACTGACTGAGCCACCCAGGTGCCCCTCAAGAAATAATCTTTTATTTTATTTTTTTAAATTCTTTTAAATGTTTATTTATTTTTGAGAGACAGAGGGAGACTGTGTGTGAGCAGGGGAGGGGCAGAGAGAGAGGGAGACACAGAATCCAAAGTAGGCTCCAGGCTCTGAGCTGTCAGCACAGAGCCCAACCCAGGGCTCGAACTCACAAACTGTGAGATCATGACCTGAGCCGAAATCTGATACCTAACCGACTAAGCCGCCCAAGTGCCCCAATAAATAACCCTTTAAATTAATGATAATAAAAGTGAGAAAAGTGTCCTTTCTTAATTTGAGGACTTCCTGGTCTAATGTTACAATGAAATAAAAAAGAACATCTATTGTTAATAATGATTGTTAATAATGATGATTATTTTTAATTAAAAAAAATTTTTAATGTTTATTTTTTGAGGAGAGAGAGAAAGAGTCTCCATCCTTATGACCTCATCTAAATCAAATTACTTCCCAAAGGCCCTCCTCCTAATACCATAACATTGTGGGTTAGGGCTTCAACATATAGATTTTGGGGTAACATAAACATTCAGTCCGTAACAGTGACCCCTTTGTCTGTGTATGATTCAGCAGCGTGAGGAATCCTTAATGGCCAAGGGGCAGTCTCAGCTTCCAAATGAATGGACCAGTGACGGTGTTTCTTGGTCTGAACATTTCCCCCCTGGGCACTAGGACCTCTAGACCCACTGAGTCCCAGATTACTGGCCAGGAAAGCAAACAGTTCTTCAGCGAGTATTTAGGGGTCATAATAGGAGGGACCACTCCCATCTCTCCTTGGTTCCTGGACTAGTGGGTCCTGGCAATGTGTAAGTCCAGGAATGGTGGTGCGAGCGGACACACGGCAGGCAGGGAAGGCAAACCCATACCCAGAACATGGATCTGTCCCTGTGAGGACGAGTCGCTGTCCACACACCCCAGTCTTGTCATTGCAAACAAGGGATTATTGTTTTGCTTCTCGGGTTGTGACCCTCCCTTTGGAGAAGCGCCCTCTGCTGGCCTTTCCTAACATCTGCGGCCATGAGCATCCTGTAATCTGTTAGTTCCTCACTGCTTTTGGTAGCCCTTTCTCCTTTTACTTGAGGGGTTTCAGATGTCTCCTAGTTTCACTGATGATGTTGCATGTGGTTCTTCTCCTTCCTCTTGTTGCTTATGTGGGGCTTCTGAGAAGAGTAGAGAAAAATGTTAACTTTACTGTAGTTTTAATACTGGAATCTGGTAAATTTCAAAGTATGATAATTCTGAATATTAATACTACTGGATTGCATTTTAATATGAACTCTGGCCCTTGTTCTGACATTCCTAAATGAATTTTGAAAATTCAGACTGATACAATACTAACAAATAGCTGTGCTTAATAAAATCTTAAAAATTTTTAAATTCCAAAGTGATCCAGTACAAAAAGAGGCACAACTAACCAAGGCTGTTAGAAATAAGGCTACTGGTCACCCTGGAGGAGGTAGTGATTGGAAGAGGTCAAGGGAGGGCTTCTGCAGTGAGTAATATCCCCTTTCTTGATCTGGGTGCTGATTATACAAGTGTGCTCAGTTTGTGAACATGGTTGAACTGCATGCTTACGATACATGACTTTTCTCTTTGTATGTTATATGTTGGTAGCAATTATGTTTTTAACCCCCAAATAGAACAGCCTATAATTTAAAATAAATCAGGACGCCTGGCTGGCTCAGTTGGTGGAGCATGCGACTCTTGATCTCAGGGTCATGAGTTTGAGCCCCACATTGGGGGTAGAGATCAAAAAGTCATGATCCAGGGGCGCCTGGGTGGCTCAGTCGGTTAAGCGTCCGACTTCGGCTCAGGTCACGATCTCACGGTCCGTGAGTTCGAGCCCCGCGTCGGGCTCTGTGCTGACTGCTCAGAGCCTGGAGCCTGTTTCAGATTGTGTCTCCCTCTCTCTCTGACCCTCCGCCATTCATGCTCTGTCTCTCTCTGTCTCAAAAATAATAAATAAATGTTAAAAAAAAAGTCATGATCCTGGCAAAAGGCTGGTATTTGTCTAACTCAATTAAAAGGAAAGGGAGAGTTTTATGCAAAAAGTTCAAATATCTGAATTTTGCCATATTCTTCCATTTATTAAGCATGCTATTGTAGATTCTAGGTATAATATATCTTTTCCATGGGGAACATGGATTTCTCTAAATAACTGGGCCCACAGTAATATAATGCCAGTGGGTACAAACATCCCCGCTTATATGCCACACAACAAATTCCAGCATTTTTGGGTTCTGCCATTGTTGCCTCGCATGCCAGCCTGCCTCCCATGGTGATGCTGGGGCTGCACAATCAGGCACTAAACTCAACAAGGGCCTCAGCAAGGGCAGCTTCCTACCAAGCTTACTCTGAGCACCCCCAGATGCCTATTTGGAAACACCTTTGACCAACTCCTCAGTTTGCCCCTGAGACTGTTTGGGGACAAAGGAAAAATGATAGGAAATGGGACAATTGGTGAAGCCCTGAAGTGTTTTTTCGTAAGTAACACCAGTAACATATTCAGACCATCCCTGTTTGTCAAGCCTCTAGGAGAGTTCTTAGATTTGGGCAATATTAGGGGACAGATTATTCTTTGTATAATGTCAAGGACACACACCTTATATTCTGAAACGTAATGAGAGTCTGTGACCTTTAAAAATTCACAATCTAGTGGGGTTTTTTTTGGGGGGGGGCATAAGTTACTGCCAGGAAACAGGTGTCCTGAAATCCACCACTAAATCTAAGCCAAAACAGGAAAGGAAAAGACTTCCATTGATATCACCATGATCGGACGTGTAGATTTGGGCAGGTGTATCACTCCTGGACCATTGAAAACTTTGAGAGGGAGTCTGCTGAGACGGGAAAGGACTCCTTCAACTATGCCTGGGTCTTGGATAAACTGAAAGCTGGTGTGGTATCGCCATTGAAAGCAGCAAGTATTAGGGGTGCTCTAATATGGGGGGCTCAGTCAGTTAAGTGTCTGACTTTCGGCTCAGGTCATGATCTCATGGTCCGTGAGTTCGAGCCCCACGTCGGGGTCTGTGCTGACAGTGAGGAGCCTGCTTGGGATTCCCTCTTTCTCTCCCTCTCGTTCTCCCTGGCTCCTGCTCATGCTGTCTCTGTCTCTCTCAAAATAAATAAATAGATTGTAAAAAATTAAAAACAAAAAAACCAACAACCAGAAAACAGCAAGTATTAGGTTACCATCATTAATGCCCCAGGGCACAGAGACTTTATCAAAAACATGATCACAGGCCTATCTCAGGCTGACTGTGCTGCCCTGATTGTTGCTGCCAGTGCTGGTGAATTTGAAGCAGGTGCCTCCAAGAATGGGCAGACCGGTGAGCATGCTCGTCTGGATTACACACGGGGTGCAAAACAACTCATTGTGGTGTTAGCAGAGGGGGCCTACAGGACCCTCCCTACAGCCAGAAGAGATATGAGAACATTAAGGAAATCTACACCTACATTAAGAAAATTGGCTCCGAGCCTGACAGTGGCATTTGTGCCAACTTCTGGTTGGAATGGTGACAGCACGGTGGAGCCAGGTGTTAACATGGCTTGGTTCGGGGGGTAGAAAGTCCCCCATAACGGGGCAGTGCAGGGGAACCTCATCGCCTGAAGCTCTGGGTCGCCTCCTGTCACCAGCTCGTCCAACTGACAAGCCCTGGCATCACCCCCTCTACATCTGCAGGACTCATGGTATTGATACTGTCCCTGTGGGCCATGTGGAGGTCGGTGTTTTCGAAGCCGGCCCGGCAGGCACCTTTGCTCCCGTCAATGCTGTGACTGAAGTACGGATAAGTAAAGTGAAAGAATAAACCGTTGAAATGTACCATGAAGCTTTGAGTGAAGCTCTTCCTGGGGACAACGTAGGCTTCAATGTCAGGAACATGTCTGCCAGGGGCGCTTGGGTGGCTCAGTCGGTTGAGCGTCTGACTTTGGGCTCAGGTCATGATCTCGCGGTTAGTGAGTTCGAGTCCCGCGTCGGGGTCTGTGCTGACAGCTCAGAGCCTGGAGCCTGCTTCCGATTCTGTGTCTCCCTCTCTCTCTGCCCGTCTCTCTCAAAAATGTGTCTGCCAAAGATGTCCATCACGCCAAAGTGGCTGGCAACAGCAAAAATGATCCACCAGTGGGAGCAGCGTGGCTTCATGGCTCAGGTGATCATCCGGAACCATCCGGGTTCACCTGTGTGCATAGGCACCCGGTGCACGTTGCTTGTACATTTGCCCAGCTGAAGGAGAAGGTGGATTGTCTTTCTTGGAAAAAACTGGAAGGTGGCCGCAAATTCTGGAAATCTGGGGATGCTGCCGTCACTGATACGGCTCCTGGCAAGCCCGTGTGGGTTGAGAGCTTCTGCGACTATCCCTGTCCAGGTCGTTTTGCTGTCCGTGACGGGAGACAAACGGTTGCTGTGAGTGTCATCAAAGCAGCGGACAGGAAGGCGGCTGGCAAGGTCTCAAGTCTGCCCAGAGGGCTCAGAAGGCTAAGTAGATATTATCCCCAATACCTGCCACCCCAATCTTAATCAGCAGTGGAAGAGTGGCCTCAGAACTCTTTGTCTCAATTGTCCATTTCCGTGTCATAGCAAAAGACTAGTTGCAGATAATGATGCATCAGAAAACCTTCAGAAGGAAAGGTGTGGACCGTTTGTGTGTGTGTGTGTGTGTGTGTGTGTGTGTGTGTGTGGCAGTTTTAAGTTACTAGGGATTTTTTTTTTAGTATTTATTTATTTATTTATTTGTTTATGATTTTTAACTCAACAAGTGGCAATTTTTTTCTTTTTTTAAATGTTCACTTACTTTTGAGAGAGAGAAAGAGACAGAGCTCAAGCAGGGGCGGGGCAGAGAGAGAGAGGGAGCCATAGAATCCGAAGCAGGCTCCAAGCCCTGGACTGTCAGCACAGAGCCCCACATGGGGCTTGAACTCACAAACTGCAGATCATGACCTGAGCTGAAGTCAGACATTCAACCGACTGAGCCACTCAGGTGTCCCTATTTATTTTTGAGAGAGAGAGAGAGAGAGAAAAGAGAGAGAGAGAGAGAGAGAGAGAGAGAGAGAGAGAATCAGACAGACAGAGATGGAGAGAGAGAACCCTGTGCAGGTTCCACACTGTCAGCGCAGAGTCTGACGCAGGGCTCAAACTCACGAACCGTGAGATCATGACCTGAGTCGAAATCAAGGGTTGGGTACTTAACGGACTGAGCCACCCAGATGCCCCAAGTTACTAGTTTTTAAAATCAGCAATTTTTAATGGAAAGGACTTGCCCAAAAATCTGTCTCAGAATTTTGAAACCCATTAAGACAAAGTTCAATGAGAAAAGAAAAAAAAAAAAATCCTGGTCTATGTCACCTAAAATCAACAGTAGCGATAGACCAATTAATATGGATTACTAAAATCGAAATGTACAAATTTCATGCTGAGGAAAGGTAGTGGCGCTTCAATGGCTAGCCAGCACCCATGCCTCTTTTTCCTTGTAAGGAGTTACCTCTTTGCCTTAACGGATGACTTGGTGGGAGGGTAATTCCCCTGTGGTAATTCCTCCGACAGGAGGAAGATCCATGCCCCGAGCTGGGCCCCAAGCACTTGGCCGGAACCTGGATTCTGGAGCAGGTGGCCGTAGGATGAGACTTATTACAGCTCTAGGCAAGTGACAAGTGCCAGTGATGACAGCAGTGGCGGCCTCCTGACCCGGTGTTTCTGGCTCTGAGAGTCGCTGTGCTTTCACCTTCTTACTTTTCGGGGGGCCGTTCGTGTGTCTTTGATTCTTGCCGGTCCCCAAGCGGGGTGGTCCAGCTTTGCCCCGCTATTTAGCGAGCACCTCTCTTCCCCCATGTCTTTCCCAAGAATTATCATTTGCTTGGCTTGGGTTGAGCTGGTTGGTTTCCGTTGTTGGCACCTAGAGGGAACTGGCAAAGGAGCCTGAGAAGTTGTTTGGAAAACCGAGGAAATGGGATTTCCTGGAAGTCTGGGGAAAGAATGTGTTTCCAGAAGGAAGGACTGGTCAGGGCTCCTGGTTGGCTCAGTTGGTAGAACATGCCAAGGTCGTGAATTCAAGCCCCACGTTGGGCACATAGCTTACTTATAAAGAAAAAAAGAATCATATTTAAAAAAAAAAAGGAAGGATTGGTCAAGAACTTCAAACTTGGGGGTAAAGTTAAGGAAGATAAGAACTGGAAAGGTGTTTTTTTTTTTTTTAATTTTAAGTTTATTTATTGAGAGAGAGGGTGGGTGGGGGAGAGGCAGAGGGAGACTCCCATGCAGGCTCCGTGTGGTCAGTGCAGAGCCCTAGGAGGGGCTTGATCTCAGGAACCACGAGATCAGGATTTAAGCTGAAATCTAGAGTTGGACGTGTAACCGACTGAGCCACCCGGGCACCCCAGGAAAGGTGTTTCTTAAATTTGCCGATTAAAAGGTCACCTTCGAGAGGTGCCTGGATGATTCAGTTGGTCAAGCATCCAACTTCAGCTCAGGTCATGATCTCACGGTTGGTGGGTTTGAGCCCCACACTGGGCTCTGTGCTGACAGCTCAGAACCTAGAGCCTGCTTCAGATTGTGTCTCCCTCTCTCTTTGCCTCTCTCTCTCTCTCTCAAAAATAAATAAACATTAAAAATTAAAAAATAATAAATGTTTAAAAGAGGTCACCTTCAAGGAGTTTGCCCATCAGCAGGAGAGTGGGGAGAGCATGGCAGGTGGGGTAAAGGGGGACACTGGGCACGTGGGGGCTGCCAACGAAGCCCCCAGGCTGCACAGAGGGAGCACCCCAGGACTCGTGCAAGATACCCAGGACCAAGGGTGAGCTTTTAAGGAATGGAGAAACTGGAGAGTGTTTCTGGGCTCAGTGGAAAGAGCCAGTAATGGGGCAAGCTAAAGGCATAAGCAAGAGGGACGTTAATGGGCTACTACCTTTTGAGGGTCCACTGAGTGCCAGACACGTTTCCTAAGGAGGGAGGGGATGGGTTCAGCGCAAGGTCAGAAAGGGATTGGGCTGTGACCGGAGGAGGGCAAGTCTGCATCTGACACGGGAAAGGGAAGAAACGGAGGAGATGACAGCAGTGAGGGGAGAGGAAAGTGTGGACCTGAGTCTGGGGGTTTCAGTAGCCACTCAATGTTTGCTAACTTTAGCTAAATGAACCGTGGTGAGTGAGCCACAAAACATTTACCTTAGAGAAGGAGCTAGGCTGAGAAGGAGGTTGAAGGAGAGGAATGGCGTGGGAGAGTCAGGTGAGCACTCTGGAAGCCTAAGCAGGCCAGTCAAAAGTCGGAAGGGCAGAGAACCAGTGAGGAGTTTGTCCTGCCCAGTCCTTGGGGATGGGTATTCTGTTAGGAGAGCCATCTTGCCTTTGGGAACCCGGGAGGCATTGTCACTGTCCAATGTCCCCAGATGCTGAAATTTATCTGATCTTTATCAATGAGTTCTGGTTTAAAAATTCACCACTACATTCCTAATCTTAAAAAGGGGGTAAAGATATCAGTTAGTTACATTTCTCCATCGTTTGTTGAACTCTTAATAAAATTTTAACTTTGGAATAATGTCAGATTTACACAGAAGTTGCAAAGGTAGAACAGCGGGCTCGCGTATACCGTTCACCCAGTTTCCTCTAATGTTAACGTCTTATATTACCATGTACATTTGACATAATGAAGAAATCAACATTGGTACATTGCTGTTTTTCCCACTAACATCCTTTTCCGGTTTCAGGTTGAAATCCAGGATGGCACATCGCATTTAGTATTTCGTTGTTTTTAAAGAGTAGGATTTAACTCAGTGATACTCCTCTTGTACAAGTTTTGCAAGAAGAGTTTAAAATTTTCAAGCTGGTCAACTGAACCGGTCTGAAAAGATTAAACTCTGTATTTCTTTTACTACATTAATTTGCAAACCAAACACACACACACACACACCCCTACACATACCCCAAAAACATAGGTCCTAACTACAATTTGTTGTTCATAACGCTTCGGGATAGAAACCGTAAAATGTTTGTTATATTTGTCCGTTGCAACAGCACTGTTGCTTCTCAATAAATTCTCCTTGGTACTGAAAATAAATCCGTTTGGAGCCAGCACGGTTGGATTTACTCACACTACCCCTTTGGAGTAGGATGGGGAGGTTTTGGATGTGTGGCTGTCCATGCTACGCTTGAAACGGTAGACAAAAAGAGGTAATGCCATGTGTCTAGTTCGTGCTTTCTAATGATTTTTTTCTTTTAATAAGAAGCCATTATAATCTAAGCAGAAGTTAAGCGCTCCTCTTTTGGCCCCCATCTCACCCTTCATTCGCAAGGTCCCAACTGCGGTATTTTTAAAGCGCGGACATACACTTCCTAACTTGTAAATTCAGTTGTTTCGGAGATCGCTGTAGAGACGTGAAGTGACCACAATTCAAAATCTACTTCACTGCCGTCAGTGCCCATCACCGCCTTTCTCTCCACCAAAACTAATCTCCGTGCGACCCAGATGGGACTCGAACCCACAATCCCCAGCTCCGGAGGCTGATGCCTTATCCATTAGGCCACTGGGTCACCACAGGATCCGGGTTCTCACACCGTCTCCTTACGCGATGCCATCATCGCGCCCCGCCCCGAGCTCCGCGGCCTCGAGACGGGCGCCGTACGATTTGGGAGCCGCCCCCAGCGGCGGCCCCGCGCGCCTGCGCCCCCCTGCGCTGAGCCCGGCCCGTCGCCCGCGGCCCCGTGCGCCTGCGCGTGGCCTTGCCTACCCCACAGCCCCCGGGGCTGCGTGGCCGGCACGCGGGCAGCTCCGGGCGGCCTCCTACCTGTACGGTTCTGGTCGGAAGGTCGTCTGTCCTGGCTGCGCATTCCGCGCTCTTGGGGAACTTTAAACGAAATTCCAATGCCTGTCCTCCCTCCGTTCTGATTCCCTGGCTGGGCCCGGGCGTCTGCATTTTACAAAGTTCCCTGGGACCGCCTAGTGCCGCCTGTCGCAGAGCCTGAGGTCCTTCCTCACCTACACACCCGCAACCTTCCCGTCCCTTATAGCTCCTCCTCCCCTTTCTTTCCCGCAGTTATTCTACATACAGCATTGTGATAAACTATTATGTGCTGGGGACTGTTGGGGGGTTCCAGGGTGAACAGGCTTTTTTTTTCCTCCCCCAAATCTGCCCTTCTCCCTTACTCATTTACATCCATTTTCCCCCCTCGTCTCTTCTTTCCCTCCGGATTAAAGGGAAAATGGATTTAACAACGTCCGTCAATACAAAAATAATACGGATTTTGTTTTTATCCCATCCTAGGTCTTGGATAAAGACTTAGAGACTTTGTTTCCACGCCCAGTATGTCCATGCGTGTTTTTTAACACAATTCGTGGTTTTTAAAAATACACAATTTCGTTTTCTCCTTAGACACCTAACGCCTGTTAGTTGTAAACTTGTATAAAGTATGTGTAAACCAAATAAAGAAAACTGAAATTGACTATGATTCTATCATTTGGAGCTTACCACCGTTAACATATTGGTATGTATCTTTCAAATTTTATGTGTCTGTGTGTCAGTATGTCACTTTTATTACCTGTGGACCCTGAGTCGTTCAGGAAATGCTTTTAATGAAAACTAGGACGCTATTTAGTAAATAACAATTCACTCATCATGTAGCATTGGTGGTGCAGAAATGATAGTGGGTAAAACTCACATCTCAGTGAACCACGGCAGTGGAACCAAAGTAGTAATAGTCATCCTTCATGTTTGTGCCCTGGCAAAGGTGGGGGTGGAGGTAGCCAGCTTCACTTAAGAATATCCTTGATGATTGTAAGAATTGTCAATTGTATTAAATCCCCACACTTGAGTGCACACCTTTTTAATATTTTGTGTGACAAAATATGCATAAATCATTTCTACCACATACCAAAATACAATGGTTGACTCTTTTTTTTGCACTTTTTTTATTTTAAAAAATGTTTTTTTAATGTTTGTTTTTGGGAGAGAGAGCACGAACAGGGGAGGGGCAGAGAGAGAGGGAGACACAGAATCTGAAACAGGCTCCAGGCTCTGAGCTGTCAGCACAGAGCCCAACGCAGGGCGCTAACTCATGACCTGAGCTGAGTTGGACACTTAACCGACTGAGCCACCCAGGTGCCCCTGCACTTTTTTTTTTTTTTTAACATTTCATTTGTGAGCAATCTCCAACCTCAGCTGGGGCTCGAACTCACAACCCCCGAGGTCAAGCGTTGCCGGCTCTAGGAACTAAGCCAGCCAAGCACCCCACAATGGTTTTCTCTTGAAGAAAAAAACAATTGTGTGATGTTTGAGTTGCAGGCTAAACTAACTTTTTCAGTGGAACATAGTTTTTACTTGAAAGAACAATTTGACCAACTAATTATTCAGACTTGGGCACACTGGGGTTTGCTTCCCTGAAAGCAGTTTCCAGCTATACTATTAGCACACACAGTCCTGTAGAAGAGAGAGGATATCTCACACTCAAAGGCCTCTGTAGACATTTTATTGCACTATGCTGCATCGTTGTCACCAAACTCATTCCTGTGTCTGGGGAAGGAAGGTACTGATTGGCCCTGGCCAGACAAGGCTCTCTCCTGAATCTCCATCCAAACTAGAAGAGCTAAGAGGGAAGGTCTATGGTTACCCCAGGGGAATGTTGTATCTTTCAAAGGCAACTCTCTCAGATTCCACATTGTATTTCTGTTTCAGGTTGTTTTCAGGTGAGGGTATAGAATAGTGGTTGAGAGCCAGGCAGCCTGGGTCGGAATCCCGTCTGCCATTTACTGACTGTGTGAACCAGGACAAGCTACTTAACCACTCACGATTCAGTCTTCTCTTCTGTGAAATGGTACAGGTAATAATAATGCTACAACACAGAGTTGTGAAGATTAGATGCATTAATATATGTAAAACATTTAGAACAGCTTTGGGCACATAGTACTCCGTATTTTGAAGCAAAAGAAAACCTGATATAACCAGCTTAAACAACCAAGAAAGTGTGTCGGATGACAAAATTGCAAAGTTATATAATTGCAACCTTCAGAGGTAGGGCAGGCTGTTGATCAGAGCTTTCATAGTTTCTCTACAACTGTCCCATTCAGATGTCTAGGCCTCACATCCCCCAGTTCAGAAGAACACAGCCTGCTTTCCTACCTCCAGTCATTAAACAAAAGGCATAGGCTTCCCAACTGAATGAATTTAGGTCACATGCCTGCCTCTAAACCATTCACAGTAGCCAAGAGAATCCCTTGCAGTGACCGGTTTCGGGGTGAATTCCTTTCACATTTTTGCACTTAGGGGGATGGGATCATGCTGCTTGAGTAGGTGGGAGTAGAATCAACCGTCTATGAATCCCATGGCTGCGACACAATGAGTGAGGCTGGCAAAATGCCTTCAACAATAGATGAATTTATTTATCGTAAATAATTTGTAGTGAATTTATTAATATTAAAAAATAAACCAGTACAACATTTCTAAAAACAGCCTTTTAAGAATACAAAAAAAAAAAAAAATTCCAGAAAGAAAACCAAAAAGATTTAATTCTGATGCTCTGATAACCATTCATGATGCTTTAAAAAAAAGTACACGGCAAGAGAATGCAAACGTGTTATTCAGAAATGTGTAAAATACCACATAGAAAATATTGGAACAATTGTCAAAACTTGAACACAGACTATATAATAAATGATAGCATCAAAGTTCAGTTGTCCTGGGGTCCCTGGCTGGCTTAGCCAGGATAGCATGTGACTCTTGATCTCCAGGCCATGAGTTTGAGCCCCACATTGGGTGTAGAGATTACTAAAAAAAAAAAAAAAAAAAAAAAAAAATTCATTTGTCCTGAATTTGATGACTGTGATGTGGTCATATAAGAGAATGTCATTAGAAGATACGCACTGAAGGGGGACATGGGTGCCTCAGAAGGTTAAGCAACTGACTCCATCTCGGCTCAGATCATGATCTCATGGTTTGTGAGATTGAGTCCCAAGTCGGGGGTCTGTACTGATGGTGTGGAGCCTGCTTGGGATTCTCTCTCCTTCTCTCTCTGCCCCTCCCCCTCTTGTGCTCTCAAAATAAATAAACTTAAAAAAAAAAAAGAAGATACACACTTAAGTATTTGGAGTATTTGGACATGATATCTGAAAGTTACTCTCAAATGGTTTGGAAAGTAAATGTAAAAGCCATACATGTATTATACACACATGCACGTGTGTGTACATAGAGAAATAGCAAAGGTGGCAAAATGTTAAAATTTGGCAAATCTGCATAAAGATTTGTAATTCTTCTGTATTTGAAATTATTGAAAAATAAATGAGTGTCTGAAGAAAAAGCCATAAAAAGCCTTTTGTTAGCATATTTGTGGCTTCTATGCAGTCTTCTACGACACAAGCTAAAAAAAATTAAAACTAAAAAATGTAACACAAGCCTGCCTTATCCCTTCTCTCCATAATGGTCAGAAACCCCTGCCAAGTTCCTTCTGTGTCCTAGCAGGGAAAAAACGCATAGCGGTATGTTTCTATATCAAGATTTTTTTTTTTTAATCTACCTCCTCTATGTCAAGGTTTTTAAAGGGAATCATTTTGGAAATCATTTGTGGTGTTTTGGTTGAAGCAGCCGCCCAGGCAAACGAGCAGCGAGCGACGTCACTTGCATAGTCTCCCTGCAAAGACCCGAGGTTCGGGCCAAAGCAGGGCGGAGAACTTGCCCGCTGCATGCTGGGATCTGGAGTCCTTCCTCTCCGAACTGCAAAGTGCTCTGGGATTGCCCGGCCGCTCCCATATCTCGCGATGCTATCCTCTCTTCTTCTTGGCCCTATGGCCAACCCCCCTAACGTGTTTTTCAAATCCGCCAATGGGCACACGGCGTAGACTCGAACCAGCCAATCGGAATGCGGGGACACCGGGAAATTTAAATCGCGCCGGCCGGCAGCACGAGCCACACCGTCTTTGGGCT
This sequence comes from Felis catus, assembly GCF_018350175.1. Taxonomy (NCBI): domain Eukaryota; kingdom Metazoa; phylum Chordata; class Mammalia; order Carnivora; family Felidae; genus Felis; species Felis catus. The sequence continues at coordinate 47,360,854 of NC_058381.1, read as the reverse complement.
GAGCCGTGGTGGACGTTTTCAGGGCAGCTGACCTGCACCCTGCGCGCCTCGCACCGCCTCTTGTGGAATCCTGAGCCGGCCGTGTAGGTACGAACTCGGGCCGGAGTCCGGCCGGAGCGTAACGGCAGGCCTGCGGGCTGCGGGCCGCGCTCCGCTTGCGGGTGGCGGGAGGGGAGGGCCCGAGTACACGCCCGACCTGGCTTTGGCCTCCCTCGTTGACGAGGCCCCGGGGGCGTCGTTCGTTGACGAAGCGGCTGTTTTGCGATGCGAGTGCTTGGGCTTTAGGTCGCCGCGGCTGTGCGAACCGCAGCGGAGAGCCCTTGCGCATCGCGGCCCGGCAAATCGGTGAGGCCCGAGGGCTAGAGTCCGGGGAGGCGGCCCGGCCCCCTCCTCCGCCGGTTCCCCGCTGCGTCTTCCCGGGTGGGGGGCAGGGGCAGGGCCTGGCGATGGGGGTGGCAGTTGGAAGAACTCTCTTAATACGCAGGCCCAGGGCGGGCTGTGACACCGTTTCGTCAAAGAACACGGAATGAAAGCCAACAAATTGTAAGGGGGACTTGTACTTGGCACTTTTTGGCGATTGCTCTTAAAGATCTCAGTCTGAATGAAGCACAGTTGAGATCCGCCTAATTAAGTGCATTCACTCGAAATTCCTGGAAATGAAATGAGATGCTGAAGGTGGACAACTGCGTCTCAAGTTTTCAGTGTGGACAGGAAATGCTAGGGAAGGTTCCGTAGTGTAATGAGGAGCCAGGTTTCTCCTTAATTTTCAAGTGTGGAGAATGTACCTATTTTGGCCGCTTAAAAACAGTAGATAGAGCCTCCAGAGGATGGATATTGGATTTATTTCCCCTAGGACACTGATTTTAACTGTGAGCTCAGTTCTCCTACTTTGTCTTCAATTAACTATTTAATTGAAATAGTCCAGTTGCACTGCCCAGTGTGGTAGCCAGCCAACCCAGGTGGCTGGTCCAAATTGGGATATGCTGTAAGCTTAAAGTACGCACAGGATTTCAAGGTTTCGGAGGATTAGTATGAAGAAAGTGTAAAATATCTCAATGACTCGAAATATTATAACATGTTGAAATGAGAATATATTGGGTGTGTTGGGCTAAATAAGACGTTAAAATTAATTTCATTTGTTGCTTTTTGAAAAATGCAGACCTGGAAATTGAAATTTATACAGCTTGCACTCTATTTCTGATGGACAGCCCAGCTCCAGGAAGTCTCGGCCCTTGGGAGGGGAGGGGACTACTACAGTTTGGCCAATTCAGTGCTTTGTAGTGCTGAAGGCGGAAATTGCTCCTCTAATAGACAAGTGTGGATGCAATACATGCCTGATGATTCTGTTAGTGCTCCTCTTACTGACAAAGCAAAATGATGGAGAAATCTTACCTTTCCTCCATCTTCTAGCTTTCTCCCTTTGTTTCACAGCCATGTCCACCAACGAGAATGCTAATTCACCAGCTGCCCGCCTTAACAGATTCAAGAACAAGGGGAAAGACAGTACAGTGAGTACCTTCTGTTGCTTTCCTATGCTATTTTTTTTTCTTTTAGTGCAAAGACACTTGGGAAGGGGTCAAAACTTGGAGGAAATTTGAAATAAGTGCTCTCACTTGGCCAGAAAAACTGATACGATAGGTGAAGTGGTGTATCTTTTTTTCAAGGAAATGAGGCGCCGCCGAATAGAAGTTAACGTGGAGCTGAGGAAAGCTAAGAAGGATGACCAGATGCTGAAAAGGAGAAACGTAAGCTCGTTTCCTGATGACGCAACGTCCCCACTGCAGGAAAACCGCAACAACCAGGTAAATATATAGTAGGTTATGAGTTATGGTCGATTCAGAAGATCAATATGGTGCTTTTCTTAGAAATTTAAATAACGTTCCTAGCCTAATGGTTTTAACTATCAACTTTGCAAAGATCTTTTTTTCTGTCCCCAATCAGTAATTCTAATGAGTTGTCTTCTTTCTTGCCCACTCTCCATAACTGATTCCAAGGTCTCCTTTAGCTCTAAACTCCCTTGAGGTTTCCCTGCATTTCTAGCCACCAGTTCGGTACCTTGACTGGCCATTCCAGTGTTAACTGAAAGTTAGTGTGTCCAGAACCAATCATTTTCCAATTTTTTGGATGTTCTCTATTTTTTGTATTTTCCACCATCTTTGTTCAGATGTTTTTCCTCCTGAGATATTTAAAAGAAAACTTTTTTTAATGTTTATTTTTGAAAGAGAGAGAGAGAGAGACAGAGCATGAGCAGGGGAGGGGCAGAAAGAGAGAGACACAGAACTGAAGCAGGCTCCAGGCTCTGAGCTGTCGACACAGAGCCCAATGAGGGGCTTGAATTCACGAACCACGAGATCATGACCTGAGCCGAAGTCCGACGCTTAACTGACTCAGCCACCCAGGTGCCCCTCTCCTGCAATATTTTCAGTGATCTTCTAATTTATCTTTTCCTTCATTCTATGCCACACACTATATACCTAAAAATATTCTTGAAATACTGTTTAGACTTGTTATTTCTCTGCTGAAAAAACTTTGGTAGGTTTTTTTTTTTTTTTAACGTTTATTTTGAGAGGGTGAGCGAGCGCACATGCACTTGTGGGAGAGACATGGAGGAAGAGAGGGAAGCCCAAGCAACTCCGTGCTATCAGTGCAGAGCCTGATGAGGGCTTGATCTCCCCAAGTGTGAGATCATGACCTGAACCTAAATCGTTTTGGACGCTTAACCTGAGTCACCCACACACCTCAAAAACTTTGGTAGTTTTAAATCCATATTCTTGGAAGTTTTATTTTAAGATTTTATTTTTGAGTAATTTCCACACCCAACGTGGGGCTCAAACTCACAACCCCGAGATCAAGAGTTGCACGCTCCGCTAACAGAGCCAGCCAGGTGCCCCTGGAAGTTTTATTTTTGTAAATTCGATCCATCTTAGACTTTCAGATTATCTTTTTTATCTTTAAAAGATACTGGGAACTTTCCTGCTTTTTTTACATTATGCTTTCCTTTAGAGCTCCAAATATATTTTTTTCATGAAATAGTACCTATGTGCTATCTGTAGAGTACTATATTCAAATCCTATCTTCTTACAGCACTCCTTGATCAACGTGGTAGGAAAAATGTCCCCTTTTCAGAATTCGCATAGCACCCCAGCTGTGCATCACAAATGGAGTGAATGTGTGTATATTTGCCATTTATTTTATGGTGTCTATTTTTCACATTTCCCTTATTAAGTTGTAAGCTCTTATGGAAAAAGGGGCACTGTCTTTTTGAGTTAACTGTAGTACTGGTTCTCAAGCTCTTCTGTGGTGTTCACAACATGAGACATTTCTGTAGCACTGCACTGTGGAAATGCATAGATTAGAAGCTTCGATGTGACAATTCCTAGCACGTTGCCTATATAACTGCATCCTTTTCTCCCTGACAGCGTATCTGAATGCGGGTGATTGAGACTAATGTAGAACAACGTCCAAACTGCTCTAATTTAATTTACTAGATTGTTCACAGTCTCCTCTTTTAGTGACAAAATGCTTTAATACTCCATAATTTGAGATTCCAGGGATTCATAATACCAGGTTTGAGTGCTCTTCTACATCTAAAATAATGGATATTTAGTTAACAGCCACAATTCCGCATAAGTCTAAACTTACAGTAACTGATTTTAAGAAGGTCTTCACAGAAAAGGTCTTCACAGTGCCAGGTAGAGATTTTATTGTTTATATTTAATCTTAAAAATGATAATTTGCAAAATTGATCCCATTGTCCTTGCAGGGCACTGTCAATTGGTCTGTTGATGACATTGTCAAAGGCATAAACAGCAACAATTTGGAAAGCCAGCTCCAGGCTACTCAAGCTGCTAGGTAAGTCTTTTCGGCTATAGCATGAATGACATCACTAAGATACCAGCCTTTTTAGATTTTGGTTGTTGTTATTGGGAAAGAGACAGACAGATGGCATGGGTAAAATAAAGGTTAACTTGGCCAAAAGCCTGATTTCATTAGAGTCTTTCCGTAGGTGAAACTGTAATTTTGTAATTGCCTCAAGTCCCACCCACCCCCAGTGATAATCACTGTCAACCTTTTGGTATACCTTTTAAGTAAATTATAAAGTTTTGTCAAAGTGGTGTCAGAGAAAGGAATCAGTAAGTGGGATTGGCACATGCATTTAGAATGGTGCATTTACTCACTTTCCATCAAACGCAGATATTTTGTGACATTTGTAACAAAGAATAATTTCTATAATTTGACAGTGTGCTCAAAAATCCAAGTGACAAATGATGAAGGAAAAGATGTTTAACCTCACCAGTAGTTAGGGAAACACAGATCACCCCACTGGTAGTGTAATTCTGTCAGACTGCCGAAATTTTAAAGTGACAAGATCTAAAGTAGTTTCTGCGGATGCAGCAAAGAGGCTAATTTCCATTACCGGTAATTCTTCAGTTTTGGATAAAAGGTAGTTAAAGACACCACCTGGGTAGCACCATTGCAACCAGTCTGTTAATCTCCTCTTAAATTCCATGATATCTCAACATTATTGCATGACTTTAAAAGGTTATCTATAGTTCTAAACTCTTGAATTGCATTTTAAATCGATTTTTACACAAACTTTTGTTATTCCTCCTCAACTTTCATTTTTCTTTTTGCTTACCCTTAGGAAACTGCTTTCTAGGGAAAAACAGCCTCCCATAGACAACATAATCCGAGCTGGTTTGATTCCAAAATTTGTGTCCTTCTTGGGCAGAACTGATTGTAGCCCCATTCAGTTCGAATCTGCTTGGGCCCTCACTAACATTGCTTCCGGTACATCAGAACAGACCAAGGCTGTGGTAGATGGAGGTGCTATCCCAGCATTCATTTCTCTGTTGGCCTCTTCCCATGCCCACATCAGTGAGCAAGCTGTATGGGCTCTAGGAAACATTGCAGGTACTTGGATTTAAAACAGATTTTTTTTAAGAGAGTTTTTTTTTTTTTGTTTGTTTTTAATGTTTATTTGTTTATTTTTGAGGGAGCGTGAGTGGGGGAGGGGGAGAGAGAGGGAGACACAGAATCTGAAGCAGGCTCCAGGCTCTGAGGTGTCAGCACAGAGCCCAAGGCAAGGCTCGAACTCTCTGACTTTGAGATCGTGACCTGAACCGAAGTCGGATGCTTAACCGACTGAGCCACCCGGGCGCCCCAGATTTAAAATTCTCTTGACTGATTGTTTCTAATCCTACTGAGGTTGGAAGAAGTGGCTTATCATAAGTAATAGTGACCTGTGTGTTAAGATATAAGTTTGTTTGCTTCCCATGCTTATCAGGGGTGAAAGTGGTGGCTAAGTAAGTTAGGGATTTCCCAGTGTTGTCTTTGTGTTAAGACCCATTCAGTCACTGTACACTAATGGTGCTAGAAAAATAGTTTACAAACTAACCTTGCCTTTGTTTAGGTGATGGTTCAGTTTTCCGAGACTTGGTTATCAAGTACGGTGCAGTTGACCCGCTGTTGGCTCTCCTTGCTGTTCCTGATATGTCATCTTTAGCAGTAAGTTACTAACATAAGTCCGGTTACTCGCTTCTTGATTCCAGTTTTTCCCATCTCCTCAAAATACAGAGGACCTCTCATTGCATTTTTCTTTCCCCTCAGTGTGGTTACTTACGGAACCTTACTTGGACACTCTCAAACCTTTGTCGCAACAAGAATCCTGCACCCCCATTAGATGCTGTTGAGCAGATTCTTCCTACCTTAGTTCGTCTTCTGCATCATGATGATCCAGAAGTATTAGCGGATACCTGCTGGGCCATTTCCTACCTTACTGATGGTCCAAATGAACGGATTGAAATGGTCGTGAAAACAGGAGTTGTGCCCCAACTTGTGAAGCTTCTAGGAGCTACTGAATTGCCCATTGTGGTAAGTTAACTGTATCATTTATTTATTTATTTATTTATTTAGTTAGTTAGTTAGTTAGTTAGTTAGTTGGTTGTTTAGCTTAGTCTAGTTTAGTTAGTTTGAGAGAGCTTGACCAGGGGAAAGGGGCAGAGGGAGAGAATTCCTAAGTAGCCTCCACGCGCCATGGGGAGCTAGATGGGGGGCTTGATTCCATGACACTTGGATCATGACCTGAGCTGAAATCAAGATTTGGACAGTCAGCCAGCTGAGCCACCCAGGTGCCCCAGTTGTTAACATTAAGTTTTTTTTAATGTTTATTTTTCAGAGGGAGAGAGTGTTTATTTATGTTTGAGAGTGTGGGTGGTAAAGGGGCAGAGAGAGTGGAAGACACAGAATCCGAAGCAGGCTCCAGGCTCCAAGTTGTCAGCACAGAGTCCAACTTGGGCCTTGAACTCACGAACCATGAGATCATGACCTGAGCTGAAGTCGGATGCTTAACTGACTGTGACTGAGCTACCCAGGCACCTCCCCACCCCACGCCCCCACCCCAGTTGTTAACTTTTAGATGAGAATAGAAAACATAAGCATGGTCAATTAATAAACTGATACTGACATATTACCTATTTTAGGGCCATGATGAGGCTCTGACTTGACAAAACCTTTGGGGTATAGACTTTTGGAGCAGTGCTGAAAAAATAAAAGTTAACAGCTGGCATCTACATTTCCTTTTCAGACTCCTGCGCTAAGAGCCATAGGAAATATTGTCACTGGGACAGATGAACAGACTCAGGTTGTAATAGATGCGGGAGCACTTGCTGTCTTTCCCAGCCTACTAACGAACCCCAAAACTAATATTCAGAAGGAAGCTACGTGGACAATGTCAAACATCACAGCTGGTCGCCAGGACCAGATACAGCAAGTTGTGAATCATGGATTAGTTCCATTCCTCGTTGGTGTTCTCTCTAAGGTGATGAAGTCTTAACTTAATCGAAGGATGTTAGTATTTATGGATGGACACTTGGTAGAGCTGTGCTTGATAAGATTCTTGATGTGCCAGTGCTGGTTCTACTTGTAGTTCTTTGCTAAATAGTAGCCAGTGACCTCTTACGTTTAAGGTTGGATGGAATCAGTTGGTAGTTTGTGTCCTTGTTTTTCTAAAACAGTACTTTTGGAATTTTAGTTTTACAATCGTTTCTGAAGTAAACTTGTTTCCTTATGTTCATTAGGCAGACTTTAAGACACAAAAGGAAGCTGTGTGGGCTGTGACCAACTATACGAGTGGCGGAACAGTTGAGCAGATTGTATACCTCGTTCACTGTGGCATAATAGAACCATTGATGAACCTCTTAACTGCAAAAGATACCAAAATCATTCTGGTTATTCTGGATGCCATTTCAAACATCTTTCAGGTAGGTGTTAAGGTAGCATTGGAATTTGGGCTTGATGATAAGTGATTTAAACTCAGGGTAGGGCAGCTAAGTTTACTTAGTAGGCCACAGAATTAGAAAGGCTATTTTAATGTGGGCCACACTCTTGGTAAGACGTGACAAGGGATTATAAGAGATCTAAGTGGATGACCTGAATTGAAATCAAATCCGTATGTGGACACTGTTCATTCCCATCTAATTTGTCAAGAATCTTTAATTCTCCAATATCCTACTGAATTTTGGTGAAATTAGATTTTGATGACTTAGTTATCTAATTGTTTCTTTTCTGATTCCATTCCTAATTGACCTAGCGTGTGGCACTTAGTCACAGTGGTTGGTGGGAGGTAGGTCCTACCTAACGACTTCTGATTATGGAAATTTTACCTACAAAGAGTTGAGTCTAGAATGATGATGCTTGGTGTATTCATCATCCAGCATAAATAATTTGTCAACATTTGGCCTGTTTTCCTACTTTCCCTTACCCAAGCCCTCTCTAAGTTATTTTGAAGAAAGTTATTTCATCTGTAAATATTTGTCTTCTAATTTGAGGACTTTAAAAAAGGCCATAATATCATTTTTATACTAATAAATTCTTGATGTCAGCAAATAATCCACTCAGGGAAATTTGTTTTTATGCAGCATAGGCCATCTTTGCCCTTAGATGGTGGTTCTCCACCTTGACTACACTTTGGTGTTATCTGAGGTGCTTTTATGAAACAATAATTTTCTGTTCCCATCAAAGATCAATTGAACCTGGATGTAGTGGGTTTTTTTTTTTTTTTTAATGTTTGTTTTTGAGAGAGCAAGAGAGAGACCGAGTACAAGGGGCAGGGAGGGGCAGAGAGAAGAGGGGGGTACACAGAATCCACAGTAGGCTCCAGGCTCTGAGCTGTTAACACAGAGCCTGACGCGGGGCTCGAACCCACGAACCATGAGATCATGACCTGAGCTGAAGTCGAACGCTTAACCTACCGAGCCACCCAGGCAACCCGATATGGTGTCATTTTTAAATTTGTCCGGATGATTTTGATGCAAAGAAATTACTGAGAACTACTTGGAAGATCTCTGAGATCTCCAGAAGTAGCTGCTGAGAGCAAGTACAGATCTCATCACCTTGAATTTAAAAAAAAGATTTTTTTTTAAATGTTTATTTTTGAGAGAGACACAGCGTGAGAGGGGTAGGGGCAGAGAGAGGGAGACAGAGATGCAAAGCAGGCTCCAGGCCCTGAGCTGTCAGCACAGAGCCTGATGCCAGGCTGGAACTCACAAGCCATGAGATCATGACCTGAGCCGAAGTTAGATGCTCAACAGACTGAGCCACCGAGGTGCACCTGATAACCTTGAATTTTTAAAAAAAATGTAAACTGGAGATAAAATGATCTCATAGGGTTATTGGCAGGAACTTCCAAGTGTATGTCTGATACATATATATCAACAGCCAAACATAAACTTTGTTTTTATCACTAAAATGGAACATTCAGTAAATTCAAGTAAACTGAGAATGTTTTTTAGGCTGCTGAGAAACTGGGTGAAACTGAGAAACTCAGTATAATGATTGAAGAATGCGGAGGTTTGGACAAAATTGAAGCTCTACAAAACCATGAAAATGAGTCTGTGTACAAAGCTTCATTAAACTTGATTGAGAAGTATTTCTCTGTAGAGGTGAGTAACAGGGTAGTGTTAACAAGAAGTTGGAAAATACACAGTCAAGCCCATAAGATTTTTTCCTTACACTTTTTTTTAAACATGTATTCATTTTTTGATAGAGACAGAGCATGAGTTGGGGGATTGGGGGCAGAGGAGAGAGAGAGAGAGAGGGAGACACAGAATCTCGGGAGCAGGCTCCAGGCTATGAACTGACAGCATAGAGCCCGACATGGGGCTCGCACTCACAGACCGTGAGACCATGGCCTGAGCTGAAGTCGGATGCTTAACTGAGCCAGCCAGGCGCCCTTCCTTAGACTTTTTATTTTTATTTATTTTTTTATTTTTTTATTTTTTTAATTTTTTTTTTCAACGTTTATTTATTTTTGGGACAGAGAGAGACAAAGCATGAACGGGGGAGGGGCAGAGAGAGAGGGAGACACAGAATCGGAAACAGGCTCCAGGCTCCGAGCCATCAGCCCAGAGCCTGACGCGGGGCTCGAACTCACAGACCGCGAGATCGTGACCTGGCTGAAGTCGGACGCTTAACTGACTGCGCCACCCAGGTGCCCCTTCCTTAGACTTTTTAAATGAGCCTTGTGACCTTGTTAAATTTAGCAAAATATCACTGTGAGTAGGGCATAATGTATATGTTTGCTCCTCAAATATTTGGCTTGATGATCATATCTTGAGAGATTTAAAAAATTTCTTTAAATCACCACTGTACTTTCAAATGAATAGCTTTATAGGGATTTTAGAATGTCTGGAGAGTAAGTTTGTGTAGAAGTTGATGGAGGAGGGGCCCAACCCCATCACCACACTCAGGAGTTAATAAGCCTTTTCATTTCCTACTGGAAAGTGGCCGGTGGGGAAGAAAATCTTTTTTTTTTTTGTTTTTTTTTTTGTTCTTGTGGTAGCATTCCTGAATCCATTCAGAATCTTCTCCCAGGCACTCCTGAATTGGCAAGTTTTCAGCAGCTCTGCGATCACTATTTGAAATACTGAAATACGTTACAGGATTGATTAGAGGGGTAACGTAGGTGAAGACCTTAGGAGTAAATACAGACTTCTAGGCAGGCTGCTGCTTAGAAATGTGCCATACTTGCGGGATTATATTGATTGGTTTTGTTTTTTTAATACTTCCAGGAAGAAGAAGATCAAAATGTTGTGCCAGAAACTACCTCTGAAAGCTACACATTCCAAGTTCAGGATGGCACTCCCGGGACCTTTAACTTCTAGATTGTACAGCTGAGGCATAAAGTTGTTTGTTGTGTACTATGTTTGGTATAAGTTTGTCTTACTGTTTTCTCTACTAAGAACTCTTTTTAAATGTGTTTTGTTATTGTAGCACTTTTTACAATGGAAACTATACTTGAACAGTTCTGAACTGTACAAACTGTATGAAGCTTCTCCTCTCGGTGGGTTTCTTATTTCTCTGTGGAATCTCCTATCTTGCAGTGTCCTGTAAATAAAGATTAAATTCCACCCTTTTCCTTACTTCACCGTTTCTGTGTACTGCTTTCTAATTTGGGGTCCTTAAGCTTGCAGATGAAGGCTGACCCAGCCAAACCAATGTGACGAACCAGAGGTGTGGTTCTGGTTGGAGACGTTGCCTGGTGTGAGGTTTGTGATGTCATCAAGGATATAGGGGTGATCACTTTTTCCCTGCCCACTTCTGAGTTCCCACTTTGTTCTAGGCTGCGGCTTTGTAAATAATGGCTGTTGGCGCTTCCAGACTTCATATCCTCTACACACCAGCTAGAAAAGAATTTTTCAGAAGTTCTCACAGAAAAATGAACAAAATTTCCCAGAAGCCCTCAGCCAGTATCTCCTTAAATCTCACTGGCCAGGGAGATGGGATTAAAAACAATAAATTTAGGCGCGCCTGGGTGGCTCAGTCGGTTAATTGACTGACTTTGGCTCAGGTCGTGATCTCCCGGTTCGTGAGTTTGAGCCCCGCGTCCGGCTCTGTGCTGACAGCTTGGAGCTTGCTTCAGATTCTGTGTCTCCCCCTCTCTTTGCCCCTGCCATGTTCATGCTCTGTCTCCCAATAATAAACGTTAAAAAAAAATAATCACAAGTATCTCGGAGCAAGAAGTGGAATTCACTCCTCCCAAACTTCAGGGCTGAACATGGTTTCAAAGCTGTGCCTTGGGGCGCCTGGGTGGCTCAGTCGGTTAAGCATCTGACTTTGGCTCAGGTCATGATCTCATGGTCTGTGAGTTCGAGCCCCGCGTTGGGCTCTGTGCTGACAGCTTGGAGCCTGGAGCCTGCTTTGGATTCTGTGTCTCCCTCTCTCTGACCCTCCGCTGCTCATGCTCTCTCTCTGTCTCAAAAATAAACATTAAAAAAAAAAAAAAAAAAAAGCTGTGCCTTGACGTCACCTGGGAAAGTTTACCCAGAAGTTGTGTTTAATTGGTAAGGAGTGGGCGTCTAAATGTCCTCTTTTGAATTTGATTCCCATATACTCCCATACAGTCTGGATTGAAAGCCACCATAAGGATTAGTTACGCTATTAGCAGTGTAGGAAATGGATTTGGGGGAGGGAGGGAAGGTTGACTACAGGCCCCAAAAGTCTTAGGTCAAATGAAAGAACACTTACAAGCACTTCTGTCTGTTGCCCCTTTGGTGGAAACAAACTGAGCCAAGTCTCCACTGCTGATAATCGAACAGCTTTGCCTGCTTGTTTTCCCACGGAAGGTCAGGAGCTGTGGTGGTGGAGGTGGGCATTTGGGTTGAAGACTAAAAAACGAGTTATGACCACAAAGGGCACTGTAGTCAGTAAAATAAGACAATTTTTCAAGTCAGTAGTGTAATGCAACAGATACCCACTTACCTTCTCTCGGTGGGTACACACGTAAGGATACTCTTCCTCTGCCCCTCCTCCCCCCTCCCCCACCCCAGTTCATCCCATCAACCTACACGTGAATTCATTTTGCCCTTTGCAGATAACAGACTCTTGAAGTTCCCGCTATGAAAAAGAATATTTAGTGTTTGGGTGTAGAAATAGAGAATGCTAGAATATTTACTGCTTGTTTGGGTGTAGAGATAGAGAAGGCTAGAATATTTAGTGCTTTGTTTGGGTGTAGGAATCGAGAACGCTTTGGCTAATGCTAATGTGAAGCACTTGCAGCTGGGATTTTCATCTGGAACGCTAAGCTGCGTTACGTGGGGTCCTCCTAAGCTTAAGGCCTCTTGTTGGGAGCCCTGGTCATTTCCTCGGTTTTCTCTGTACAAAGCCTTCCCTAGAGAGGAGGCAGGAGAGAAGTCACAAAACCGCACAGACTTCCCTCCCTGTCCCACCTACTTGCTCCACTGCAAGTCCCTTAGATGCTGGGTCCAGAAGTCTTGAAGGTGAGAAAAGATAATGTGGAGGTAAACCTGGACACAGTAGATTTATGTTTTAAGGTAGGTGCAGCCTAGTGGGCTTAGAGGGACCGGTGTAATGCACACTAGTAAAAAGTGTAAGGTCTGTAGGTTTTCGAGTGAGAGCATAACGTGATAGTGAAGTAATGGGCAGGAGACAGCTGATTGCCAGAAATACATTTTCATATTCTAGGTAACATTTTTAGCATGTTAGTTTCCTTGGAGTTCAAATCCACGGAGGCGTTTGTATGTTGTTATTGAACTTAACTGGATAAAATTTTCTATCTCTTGAGAATGAGTTTTCATGTTCAGCTTGAGTTTTAAAAGTCCAGTAAAATGCTATGTAGCCACCGACCTTTTTCTCTTTCACAGAGTGTTAATGTCTAAACTGCTTTTGTTAATGCACAACGTTTTGTAGCTCCTATCAATTTTAAACCCCATTTGAGGCTTTAATAAATTATATCTCTGCCCATTACTGTTTCCCTTTTGTAGTAGTTGTACTTAAATTTTCATGAGGCAAATATCAAAGAAAAAACTAACACTTTGCTTGTTGCAAAAATCTTCAGAGTTACCTTGTGGTTAGAGGTTGAACATCCATTATTGTTAAACATTGCACCAAGTGTTGATTCTTTTTGTTGCTACATTGTATCAGCTTTAAATATCCTATCAAGCTACTTTTTTTTTTTTTTAAGTTTATTTATTTTTGAGAGAGAGAGCCAGGGAGGGGCAGAGAGACAGGGAGGGAGAGAGAATCTCAAGCAGGCTCCATGCTGTCAGCGCAAAGCCCGACACGGGGCCTGATCCCACGAACCGTGAGATCATGACCTGAGCTGAAATCAAGAGTCAGATGCTCAACAAACTGAGTCACCCAGGTGCCCCACAAGCTACTATTTTTGGACCAAAGTAGGGAATAAATATTTCATTTTTTTTTTAATGTTTATTTTTTCAGAGAGAGAGAGAAAGAGAGAGAGACAGTGTGAGCAGGGAGGGGCAGAGACAGAGAGGGAGACACAGAATCCGAAGCAGGCTCCAGGCTCAGAGCTGTCAGCATGAGCCTGATGCAGAGGGCTCATATCTGCGAACTGTGAGATCATGACCTGAGTCAAAGTTGGACACTAAACCAACTGAGCCACCCAGGTGCCCCTAAACATTCCATTTCTTAAGGTTGTCGGATTGCTCCCTCTTCTTCAACCCTTCTGTGGCTGCATCATTACTGAAATGATAAAAGCTGTGGATAATTTGTTATAGTAGATCCTCAGTGTTAGCTAGGATTTTGCGTTAGCATTTGGCCTCAAATTGCTTCTTCTTCTTCTTCTTTTTTTTTTTTTTTGCCTCTGAGAACCAGGTCAATTAAACCAAAATGGCGGTATGTTCCTTTTTCCCCTACCAATAATAGTTCTAGGAGCAAAAGCTTCAGTTTGTTGGGCAGTTGGAAACCTTGTAGGGTTGCAGTACCCCAGGTTCAGAAGGCCGTTAAGGAGAGTGTAGCTGGCTACTCCTTGCCTCCCTCCGCCCTGCTGCAGTTTGTCAGAACCCAGCTGGCTGATTTTGGAAAGCCCTTTGAAACATGTCATTAATGGCGCTTTCTTTTGAGATTGGGCTGTTGACCCAATTTGTGATGAACAAAACCTGGCCAAATCCTGAAGCACCCCCCCACCCCCTCTCCCCCAAGAGAAAGTGTAGTGAAAAGTGTTTAGTAACATCACTGATGTAAAACCTCATAACCCCTGCTAATAAAGATGACAGAAAACACTGAAGCTATCAAGGAGGGTTTGGGGGAGGGCAGAGGAGCCATTTAATTTTGAGCATTTGTATGTTAAATGGCATGTTGCTGGCCTAGTTTGAAAGCATAATTCTGGTGTCTTATAAACGCCCAGTTCCTCCTAGATATTTGGGACAGTTTCATAACGCTGTGCAGGAGGGGAGTTGTGTGCATCAAACCCTATCCTAACAATCACTTTGTGCATCCCGTCCAGGCTTTTCACAACCGGAAATGTCCTCCCCATCCTAGCTCTGGGATGTGCAGTGGAAAGGACTAGCAATTAGGAGCCAGATCTGCCTGAGTTCAAATGCTGCCTCTTCTGAAGGTTAGTGAATGGCCTTTGGGCCATCAAAGTAGCACGATCTCTCGTATAAAATAAGTTCTCTACAGACAGTCAATACTATGTGATATTGATAGCTCAGGCTGCAGTGTTACCACAGAACAGATTTTACCTTCTAGGCTGTTTACTATTACAGTGGAACCTATTTACTATTACAGTGGAACAAGTTGCGGGTAACTTGTTCTGCAAGTGTTCCACAAGACGAGCAAACCTTTCTAATCCATTTTAACTTGATAAACAAACGATGTCTTGCGATATGAATAGTACGTGACCCCGAACGTCACACGATCACAACTGAGCCAATGGTTCTCCTCTCTCTCTCTCTCTCTCTCTCTCTCTCTCTTACTACGGGATTGTGGGTGATCGTCTCCCATGCTTGGACGCTTTGTCTCAGGCTGTGGTGTTTGGCAGGAATCAGTGATTTGTCAGGATGTCGGAAGGTGCCCACGACTGGCACAGTGTATTTTTTTGTCACTTCAAAGCACCTGTGGACAGTTCTTTGCTTTTCCATAGAGGAATAAGCTTACGAATGCTTTGGTTCATCCTAGGTCAGGCGCCTGCAGATAGAGACCCTTTCCTCTGCTGCCTGATTACCAGTTACCTTAAATACAGTATAGGACAAGAGTTTCTTAATACTGTAGTCTGGTCAGCATCGGTGCCAGTGTATGCAAAGGTCCCCATTCAGAAGAAGATTCCATGGAGCCGATAGATAGCAGTGATTCCACCAGTGTTAGTGAAAATTGTCCTGCACAATAACCCTCCTCTCTCTTGTCTCCCTCACACCAGCCAGGAAGGTTTTCAAAGGTACGTGAAGGTTAATTTGTTTATTTTTCTTTATATTTTGTATTTTCTTTATTATTTCGTATTATTTTACAGTATTTAAACAAATTTTTTAAATATTTATTTCTGAGACAGAGAGACAGAGTCAGGGTGTGAATGGGGGAGGGGTAGAGAGAGAGAGGGAGACACGGAATCTGAAGCAGGCTCCAGGCTCTGAGCTGTCAGCACAGAGCCCGGCCCGGGGCTCAAACCCATGAACCTCAAGATCATGCCCTGAGCCTAAGTCAGACGCTTAACCAACCGAGCCGCCCAGGAGCCCCTATATTACAGTATTGTAATCATTTTGATATGAATATTTTTGGCTTGTGGAACAAATCATCTGAGTTTCCATTATTTCTTATGGGGAAATTCGCTTTGATAGGCAAGTGCTTTAGGTTACAAGCATGTTTCCAGAAAGAATTATGCTCGCAAACCAAGGTTTTACTGTAATTTTTTTTTAAGGTTTTATTTTAAGGAGTGCCTTGATGGCACTCAGTTAAACATCCGACCCTTGATTTTGCCTCAGGTTATAATGTCACGGTTTGTGAGCTCGAGCCCCGCGTCGGGCTCTGTGCTGACAGCTCGGAGCCTGGAGCCTGCTTCGGATTCTGTGTCTCCCTCTCTCTGCCCCTCTCCCATTTGCACTCTGTCTCTTAAAAATAAATAAGCATTTCAAAAAAGCACATACCTTTTTTTTTTTTTTTTTTTTTTTTGCACAACTCTTGGAATACAGGAGAGATGTGGGGAAACATGTAGAAAGAGAAGCTCTTTTCAAACTCTTTGACTCAGACCACAGTTCTAGGTGACTCGTGACCATCCTGCACCCTTCTCGCCCGGCCTCTCAACCACTTGTCTCTGTCACCGTGAGGAAACCTTCATTTAGTGAGTCTGAAGTTTTTGCCTTTTCTTTAGACTTTTTGATAAGTTTGTAAAATAATGTTTCCAGGTTACGGAAGTAATACCAATTTTAGAAAATTTAAAAATTCGGAACACCCTAAAAATTAAAAGAATAGTCTAAAGGTCCACCATTAGGTTGTACCTTTTTTCGTAGATGGGAATCCTTAACCTGAGTAACCTGAGACTCAGGGTAGGCCTTCATGGGGCCCACGAGTCCCCGAAATTGTATGCAAGGTATTGCGAAACACGTGTCCATGAGCTTTTCCAGAAAAGGGGCTCCTAGCCTGATGGAAATTAGATTCTCAAAGGAGCAGCCACCTTCAAAACAGTACAAACTTCAGGTCTAGATCTTTCCAATTTATTTTCTACACATTTGTAGTGCACTTTTTTTTTTGTTGTTAATGTCACCATCTGAGCTCACTTCCTGCCGTAATGTTTCTCCCCCCCCCACCCAATCTTTACACCCAGAGTGGGGCTCAAACTCATGAGCCTGAGATCACAGCTCTACTGACTGAGCCAGCCGGGTGCCCGGATTCATACAAGTAGTTTAAGACCTCAGACCAATGACTTTAGCTATAATTGGACGGAAGGAGTCTGGTTGAACAGGAGTTTTAACTGCTGTCCCTAAGAGACGGCGTTTGGTTGACACAGAAAGAATGTGGTGCCTCTGTCCCCGGAAAGAGAAGATGGCACGGGTCTGCCTTTCTCCGTTTGGCCTCCGGTTCAGCTTCCCTTGCAGGCCCCAGAGGGTGGGCAGTATAAACTGTACTCATCTGGCTTCTCACCCTCCTGCTGACAGCCAGGCCTCTGAAAGGCAAATCGCACACTTCCTGAGCGTTGTTGGATCCCGGGCCGTGCTACCACTGGGGAAACGGCTCCTAACTGATACTAGGAAGCAGGGAACTTGCCTGGCCTTCACCAGCATAATCGGATCTGTCATTCTCTTGAGGAATTGGCTTCCTTCCTCGGCCTCCTTCCTTGCTCTGGAGGTAACAACTGTCATTCTCCTCTGGTGTTTCTGCCGCTCCCTTCTCACAGGAGACCAGGGGAACTTGCTAGCCAAAGTCACAGCTGGCTCCCAGATGGCTCTCGTACCGTGACCCCACCAACGTCCCGCGGTTGATGGGCTCGGGCGGCTTAAACTCGGCCTGCTGGGGCAGGGTGCCTGTAGACCCCCACCCTGGGAGATGTATGGGCTCAGGCTTTGGAGAGAGCAAATCTCCAGAGGTGGGATGGGGCTCATCAGTTTCCTTTGGTTGCACGTTCTAGAATGATGCTTGAAACAGAAGAGGTTGACCTCATCCTTACCTCGCCCGAAGATTAAGTGAGGATAAGTAGATAATGAGCAAGCTGTTACTGACATTGCTAAATTACCTGGCAGAGAAAGTTTTCATATTCCTATTCCTATTCCTCTCTCTCTGTCTCCACACACACACACACACACACACACACACACACACACGAAGAGTTCTCTTTCAGGCCATGTTCTTTACAATACTGAATATGACGTCAAAACGACCTAAAAAAGATCATTGTCTTCACCCCCCAGAGCAGACATGCCTCCCGTTCAGGTGAGAGTGGGCAGCGGCACCCGAATAGTTCCTTGTGGCAAAGAAATTCTTCAGCGTCTATTTCCTGGAGATAATGTAGAGGACGCTAGCACGTTTCTAACATACTTCAGCTGTTCAGGAAATACTTTACATAATTTCCTGCTCTAGAGAATAGGAGGAGGCCCAGAGAGTTGGAAAGTATTACCCTCTTTCTTTACGGTCTCAAATGCGCTTCACAAGGCCTCCTTCACTATTCAACACACACGCTCCTTCCTATAAGCTCTTTTTCTGGCTCTCCCAGCCCTTTCGGGCGGGAATGTTCTTTTTAAAAAGAGTGTGGCGAGAACCCGAGTGACTTGGGCTTCCCATAGCATCCTGGCCTGAGCTTCCTAAGGAACTTTACAAATAAGAACTAATTAAGCTTGGAAAGCCCCCGAGAGTCCTTGCAGCCGTTTCTGAAATGCAGCCAGCTCTGAGGTTTTTGCCCCACCCGGCCAGCTCGGCAAGAATGCAAACAGTGGGAGCGAGGGAAGCGGACTGCCTGATGTCACTGAGCCTGCAAGGAAAACGCAAGTGAGACACCATGTCATTAACTGCCTTTTGATTTGCTTTTTGCCACAATCAGTGGCAGGGTTCAGATACTGCTTTTGCAGTTGGGTCTTTTAGACTTCTGAGCAAGATTTCAGGTAATGGCAAAAAAAAAAAAAAAAAAAAAATTAACAAGTCTAAGATTTTTTTTTAAAGTTTTATTTATTTATTTTTTTAGAGAGAAAGAGAGAGAGAGTGTGATTGGGGAAGGGGCAGAGAGAGAGGGAGAGAGAGAACCCCAAGCAGGCTCGATGATGTCACGGGCTGTCAGCGCAGAGCCCGACATGGGGCTCGATCCCACGAACTGTGAGATCATGACCTGAGCCGAAATCAAGCTTCAGATGCTTAACCCACTGAGCCACCCAGGCACCCTTAAGATTAATTTTTTTAATGTTTATTTATTTTTGAGAGAAAGAGAGAGACAGAAGGCGAGTGGGGGAGGGGCAGAGAGAGAGAGAGAGAGAGAGAGAAGGAGACACAGAATCTGAAGCAGGCTCCAGTCTCTGAGCTGTCAGCACAGAACCTGACTCGGGGCTCGAACTCATGAACCATGAGATCATGACCTGAGCTGAAGTTGGACGCTTCACCGACTTAGCCACCCAGCCTCTCCTAAGATTAATTTTTATCTAAAGTAATAGTTCTCAGTCAACGGTAATTTTTGCCCCCTAAGAGAACATTTGACTGTCTGGAGACATTCTTGATTGTCTCATCTTGGAGAGAGGGATGTTACTGGCATCTAAGTGAGTACAGGTCAGGGATGCTGCAGGAAAGACCCCCACAATAAAGGATTATTTGGTCCAGGGGCACCTGGGTGGCTCAGTTGGTTGAGGGTCTGACTTCAGCTCAGGTCATGATCTCCCGGATCGTGAGTTTGAGCCCCACCTTGGGCTCTGTGCTGACAGCTCAGAGCCCAGAGCCTGCTTCAGATTCTGTGTCTCCATCTCTCTGCTCCACACCCGCTTGTGCTCTCTCTCTCTCTTTGTCTTTCAAAAATGAATACACATAAATTTTTTTTAATTAAAAAAAAAAAAAGAATTATCTGGTCCAAAATGTCAATAGCGCTGAGGTGGGAAAACCCTGGTCTAAGGTTTCAAAGTGATTTGCCATTGGCTTGTGTCCTCTCTCAGCCCTAAATCTCGTGTTGGTGATCTTTTAGCCCATGCAAATTAGGATCCAAGCTCCTGGGAGCACCCTGGGCTCCTGGCTCAGCCCTGCTGTAGATGCATCTGCAGTGACGACATTCTCCAAAGCCATGGGGTGTTGGAGGCACCTGTCACCACACCATACATCCCCTGGGAATCAGACGCATTGTGCATCTAGGGAGTGGTCTTTCTGAAAAAGGAACACTTTTGCATCGTTCCTCGTTGGGCCCCAGAGCTTTGAGGTCCTGTTTTCCCTTCAGTGAAGAGAGCGAGGTACTCCTTTTCTCCCACAGGGCCTATTCAGGGAGCAGCTATTTATTTCCTTCCTCCTCAAGGCCCTACTGCCAGGGAGAGACCTCGGGCTGTCCCTTGCTGTTTGTCCAGCCGTCAGCAGGAGGCAGCCACAGGGATATTCGGCCCATAGAAAGATGACAACTTCATTTCTAAACCTTCCCCCTCCCCCAAGTATTTATTTATTTTTGAGAGAGAGAGAGAGAGAGAGAGAGAGAGAGAGAGAGAGAGAGAGAGACAGAGCGTGAATGGGGACGGGCAGAGAGAGAGGGAGACACAGAATCCAAAGCAGACTCCAGGCTCCCAGCTGTCAGCACAGAGCCCCACGTGGGGCTCGAACTCACCAACCATGAGACCATGACCTGAGCTACAGTTGAACACTTGCCCTACTGAGCCACCCAAGTGCCTCTCAATTGTCCCTTTTTATAAGTACACTGGTCATATTGGACTAGTGCCCACTCTAATGACCTCATTTTAACTTATTTCTGTAAGACCTTATCTCCAAATAAAGACACATTCTGAGGTCCTGGGGTTAGGACTTCAACATAACTTTTTGAAGGAGAAACAATTCAACCCATAACAACAACTAAATGCAGTCCATGATCTGGGATTGGATTCTTGAATAAAAAAAAAATGACATTAATAAGATTATAAGGGCAATTAGTAACATTTGAATATGAACTCTATGTTAGATATTATCATTATATCAATGTTACATCTCTTGTTTGGAAATTGTACTGTGGTTGTACAGAAAAGGCTTCCCTGCCCTTAGATGGTAACCCGGAAGTGTTTAGCCATAAAGGAGTATGGATCTCGCACACTAAAATAATTCAGAGGGAAAAAATGTTAAAAATTATGAATATATATAGGGCTGCCTGGCTGGCTCCGTCGGTGGAGCATGTGACTCTTGATCTCGGGGTTGTAAGTTCCAGCCCCATGTTGAGTGTAGAGATTACTTAAAAAAAATTAAAGAGGTGCCTGAGTGGTTCAGTCATTTAAGTATTTGACTCTTGACTTCGGCTCAGGTCAGAATCTCACAGTTGGGGCGCCTGGGTGGCTCAGTCGGTTGAGCATCTGACTTCGGCTCAGGTCATGATCTCACAGTTTGTGAGTTCCAGCCCCGCATGAGGCTCTATGCTGACAGCTCAGAGCCTGGAGCCTGCTTTGGATTCTGTGTCTCCCTCTCTCTCTGCCCCTCTCCCACTGATGCTCTCTCTCTTTGTATCAAAAATAAATAAAAACGGGGGCGCCTGGGTGGCGCAGTCGGTGAAGCGTCCGACTTCAGCCAGGTTACGATCTCGCGGTCCGTGAGTTCGAGCCCCGCGTCGGGCTCTGGGCTGACAGCTCGGAGCCTGGAGCCTGTTTCCGATTCTGTGTCTCCCTCTCTCTCTGCCCCTCCCCCGTTCATGCTCTGTCTCTCTCTGTCCCAAAAATAAATAAACGTTGAAAAAAAAATTAAAAATAAATAAATAAATAAATAAATAAAAACATTAAAAAAAAAAATCTCACAGTTGGTGAGTTCGAGCCCTGCATCGAGCTCTGAGCTGTCACAGCATGGAACCTCCACAGGATTCTTTGTCTCCCTCTCTCTGCCCCTCCCTCGTGTGCACATGTGTGCTCTCTCTCTCAAAAATAAACATTAAAAAAATTAAAAATCTTTAGAAAGTTATACATAGAAACATAAATTATATATTCATATACTGTATAAAGCATACATATACTGTATATGTTATGTATAGTATATAAAATTATATATATATATATAAATCATATACATAGAAAAGAGAGAGAATGTGCACCAATGTGACAAAATAGTCTTCATGTTATTCTTTAAATTTTTTTAACATTTATTCATTTTTGAGAGACAGAGACAGAGCATGAGTGGGGGAGGGGCAGAGAGAGAGAGAGACAAAGAATCCGAAGCAGGCTCCAGGCCCTGAGCTGTCAGCACAGAGCCCGACGCGGGGCTCGAGCTCACAGACCGTGAGATCATGACCTGAGCTGAAGTCGGATGCTTAACTGACTGGGCCACCCAGATGCCCCCCAGAGGGATCTTTTTATTTATTTATTTATTTATTTATTTATTTATTTATTTATTTATTTAAATTTTTTTTTTAACTTTTATTTATTTTTTGAGACAGGGAGAGACAGAGCATGAATGGGGGAGGGTCAGAGAGAGAGGGAGACACAGAATCTGAAACAGGCCCCAGGTTCTGAGCAGTCAGCACAGAGCCCGACGTGGGGCTTGAACTCACAGACCGTGAGATCATGACCTGAGCTGAAGTCGGACGCTTAACCGACTGAGCCACCCAGGCGCCCCTGGAGGGATGTTTTTAAAGCACAAACCCTATCCTCTGTTTCATACTTTCCAATGGCTCCCCATCAACCTCGGGTAAAATTCACTGTAGTCTATAAGGACTTCCATGAACTGGCCCCCATCTGGCGCCCACATCTCTGACCTCTTCTCTCATACCTTCCCAAGCTCACTGTGCTCTAGCTAGACTGGCCTTGTTTCTAGTCCTCAAACTCTCCAACCTTGTTGCCGCCACAGGACCTTAGCTCATGCTGTTCCCTATTCCTGCAGGAGTCTCTGCACATATCTTCATCTGGCTCCTTTCTTCTCATCATTAGGTCTTGGCTCACATGTTACCTCCTCCAAAGGCCTTCCAAGACATCACCCCTTTCCCTAATCTCTACCCCTTTATTTTGTTTCATTTTGCAATAATACTATTTCTTACTGGAAAAAGCCTTGTTTATAGGCCAAACTTAAAAATCTCAGTGGCTTAACACAAAAGGATTAGTTCTTGCTCATATCACATTCTGTTCTTTTTTAGGTTTATTTATTTATTTTGAGAGAGGGAGAGAGAAAGAGAATGCAAGTGGGGGATGGGCAGAGAAAGAGGGAGAGAGAGAATCCCAAGCAGGCTCCATGCTGCCAGCGCTGAGCCCAGTGCGGGGCTCGAACTCAGGAACTGTGAGATCATGACCTGAGCAGAAATCAAGAGTCGGACACTTACTGAGCCACCCAAGGGCTCCCGCATTCTTTTTTTTTTAAGTTTAATTATTTATTTATTTTGAGAGAGAGAGAGAGCACAAGTGACAGAGGGGCAGAGAGGGAGAGAGAGAGAGAGAGAGAGAGAGAGAGAGAGAGAGAATCCCAAGCAGGCTGCCACTCACAAACCTGAGAGATTATGACCTGAGCCCAAGTCAGACGCTTAACCGACTGAGCCAATAAAGGCACCCCACTCATATCACATTCTGATGCAGGTTGGAGTGTGTGTGTGTGTGTGTGTGTGTGTGTGTGTGTGTGTGTGTGTAGGGGAGTTCCGTTCTACAAGCTCATTCAGGAAATTAGTCTTCTTCCATCCACTGGCTCTATCATTCTCTGGAGGTCTCTGCCCCTGATTAACCAAACAAAGAGAGAAAGAGCTCGGGTGACCACAGGCAGGTTCGGATGGACCATGCCCGGCGGTCCCGTTCATCACTTCTGGCCACATGTCACTGGCCAGAACTCAATTCCACGGTCCCGTGTAACTTCCCAGGAGTGTGGGAAGTGTCGTTGAGTGACGTGTCCAGGAAGAGAACACAGATATTTGCACACACGGCGTTTTACTTCGTACTCACCCCCATACCTCCAACAGTTCCAGGCACGTGATATGCACAAAATAATCACTCACCGCTAAACACCCCCCGCCCCCCACACGATGTTGTCCATGAAAACTCAGAAACCCATTTTCGTCAACTCATTTTGGGAGTAATGAAGAGAAGGCACGGATTGGTCCTGGGACCTGCAAGGGAGAAGTTGCCAACATTGGCATCTGGCGGCGTGGAGGGTAGCATGTCTGGTGTAGAAGCATCTGCCCCAGCTTGGTCACCCACTTGCTGTGATGTTGGGACGTTACTTAACCTCTTGGTCCTGGCTCTCCTCACCTGTTAACACAGCCAGCAGTCCTCGCCTCAGGGGGTTGTTGTGAGGGTGACTGCATAGGAGGGGATTAGCCCATTAGCCCGGGGGAGGGCGCCCAGTGAGTGCCCAGCAAAGCTCAGCCATTATCACTGTCATCAGGTGGTCTTTGCCTGTGGGGCCTGCCAGATGTTCTCAGCAAAGTTCACACCGAAAGCTTGGATTCGGAGGCAGACACGTTTGCAAAAGGTAAAGGAAACAAATGTCTGTATCCTTTTAATCATTTTATTTTCCCTGTTTGCAAACCCTCTTGCCCTTGTCCTGATGCTTGTTCTGGGCCTCAGATTCCCATCAGTGGGTCTCCCCAACTCTCTCTTCCGCCTTCTTCTTGGACTGTTTTCTGTCGCCGTTCACCCTCCACACCATGTGGTAAGGAAGCAAATGCCTAATCAGGCCTCAATTCAACCCATCCCACCCAGACCCCATGGGCTCTGTTCGTTCTTTCGTTCTTTCTTTCTTTCTTTCTTTCTTAAAAGTTTATTTATTTATTTATTGAGAGAGAGAGAATGAGTAGGGGAAGGGGAGAGAGAGGGGGACAGAGGATCTGAAGCAGGCTCTGTGCCAACAGCAGAGAGCCAGGAGAGAGCCCGATGCGGGGCTTGAACTCATGAAGCATGAGATCACGACCTGAGCCAAAGTCCGACCCTTAACCGACTGAGCCACCCAGGTGCCCCCACTGCGGGCTCTGTTCTAATCTTCGAATTAAGGGGGCCACATTTGTTCCTTCCTCATCCCATCAGAGGGCTCAAACCTCTCCCCCCGTCAGGACCCTCCCCCTCCGGTGACCAGGCCTCACCTGCCACGCTCCGAAACCAGCCTCTGAGGCCAAAAACGTAAACTTTGAGCTTTGAAGGTTTTAACAGGAAAAAATAACCCCTCCTCCCTACCACCCGAGGTAGCTAAAACACCGATGTGAATTAAAAAGAGGTTTCTAAAGCTTTGGACACTAACCTACTCCGGTGTTCTGGATCCAGGTGTCGAAATGACACAGTCACCCAAACTGGGCCACGTGTCACCATGCTCCTCCTAATGGACTCAACCCCCAGGACTTCTAACAGCTTCCAAAACATACCGTGAGTTTACCATGAATTCTTTTGGTCTTACATAGGAAATGAAAAAAAAACCGCTTTCCTATCATGGTCTAAAATCAGAGAAAGTAGAAGTTATTGGTTAAAAAAGAAAGAAATGTGTTTTTTTTTTTCTCATGGTGGGTTAACGTTTTGCATGTTGAAAATGTGAACACAGGGTGTGGGGTTTGCTGTGCCGAACAACACGGGAGCTGCTTTGTTCTGGGTGTTCTAGCATAGGGAGGGATCGAGAAAGGTGCTGACGGCTTCCCAACTGGAAAAACCACCACAAGGAGGCAGTAGAGCTTAGTGGTTAGTAACATGGGCTCAAATCAGATTTGAGTCTGAATTCTGATTCTAGCACTTAATAGCTGTGTGACCTCTGGAAAGTTACTTAACTGCTCTGTGCCTCACTTCTAACTCAGCAAAATGGGATGAAGCTACTATCTAATTCCTAAGGATGTTTTAAGGAGGAATGGACTAAAGAGCTCAACAAGTAAGCTCTCAATTAGTGTTAGTTGAAAAGACAGGAGTTTAAGGCAGGGGCAAAAAATGTCAGATAGATGCTTAGATAGGGGTTTGTTTTATTTTGGAGGGTGTAATGTTTTTTAAAGTTTACTTTGTGGGGGGAGGGGCAGAGAGAGAATCGCAAGCAGGCTCCGTCCTGTCAGGGCAGAGTCCAATGGGGGCTCGAACTCACACACAGAGAGATCATGACCCAAGCAGAAATCAAGAGTGCTAGGCTTCACCGACGGAGCCACCCAGGCGCTCTGAGGGTGCAATATTTTTAAAGCTGTACAGAATGATTTAACCCCCAAATCTCTAAGCAGTTACTCAGCCTGTCCTCAATCCTCATCTATGATCACATTCTTTTCTGGTAATGAAGTGATTTCAACAGCGGCTTCAGAGAAGCCATGACCCTACATAACGTGATTCTCCTAGCTTTCTCGTCATGCAAAGTTTGTATAATTTGTTCCATTTCACTCTTGAGTGTGACAAGCATTCTCTTAGCCCTGGTTGAGTGTACACACACACACACACACACACACACACACACACACACACACAGAAATAATTTCTATAATTATCTTGTTATATGTAATAGTTATAACATAATTATATATCAAATTTATCCTTTTTTAATCTAGGATTTCACAGAGGTGGGGAAAGGCTATTTTTTTCTGTTTTGTTTTGTTTGCTGTTGTTGTTGTTTATGTTTTCAAAGAAAGCGCTTAAAGTGAAAGCTTGCAATTTTGTGTGTTGGTTACACTGAGCTGTGTCCCAGCGGAGGCAGGGGTGGGGCTGGAAGTTAAGTGCATGATTGGGGGATTGATAAAATTTGGGGAAAAGGAGAGGGTTAAATGTGTGTGGAGGGATCTGAGCGATCAGATGAGAGGAATTACGACTTAATTACCTGCCTGGATCCTGGTTCCATCTGCGGATTGGCTGGTTTAGAGGAGTAGATTAGATGTTGGTGGAATACTGGATTTCTCACTTGTGAATGGAAGTGAGAGAAAGCAAGTGACAGATTCTCTCTCTCTCTCTCTCTCTCTCCCCCAGTAGCCTGGGTAAATCAGAGCTTGAATCCTGGCAACTTCTGAGCTGCTTTGCAGGAATTATTTAGGGCGGGAGAGATTCCAAACCAGAGCTAATATTCATAATGGCGAGCATTCGCTAAACACTTATTATGTGCCAGGTACTGCACTAAGTATGCCCTTATATACTCGAACCTCTCAGGAAAACCTCATCACACTCTGTAAGGTGGGTAGCGTCCATTTTTACAGATGGGAAAACTAAGGCACAAGGGGGTCAAATGACTTGCCAAGGTGAAGCCAGCTTTTCTGGCCTCGCCTTCCTCTCCTAAGCACCAAGGTGGTGTCCCCGAACCCAGACTGCTTTGCTTTGCAGGCCTGGCTCCTGGTCAGGGCCCTGCAATGGACACGCGTGTCCACCTCGGCTGTGTGGCTTCCCCCTGAACTCCCAGGAGGGCACTGGGGAAGAGCAAGCTGGTTCCATCCGGTGGAGAAGCAGTGTCCTTTCTTAGGTTGGAGGACAACAAGAGGCGAGGCCGGGATGGGAAGCGGAGGGGTGCCGGCCGGGACGCTGAGCCCCAGTGCTCATCCCAGAATGAATCAGCGCTCTTCTGGCTGCTGATGATTTTTGAGGAGGCTAATGCTGGGCAGAGAAAGGGCCAGAGCTGGACGGTTTTTAAAAGATGCTTCCCTGATGTGCGTCCCTTCAATCCAACACTGTTTTCTGAGCTTTTTAAATGAGTCTGGGAAGGAAAATATATACTCTATTTTATACTGTAAACCATCCCCTGACAGGCATTTACCTTGTCAATTCCTGCCAACCCCAGGGATGCAGGGGAAGGGTTCCACCTCAACAGAGAAAGAAATGGAGTCTCAGAGAGGTTAAGGAAGCTTGCTAGAGTCACACAGCCACCAAATAGCAAAACTGGAAAGTGAACTGGCATCTGTCTGCCCCCTGCCTGATACGGCCATGGAAGGTACTTGGGGCATAAAGCCTAGAATACAAAGTCCTACTTTTCCCCTAAAACATTTACTATCCAACAGAAGAGCTAAGATAAGATTGATATCCAAATGACCAATGGGAATGGCAAACACTGATGGAGAACTTTCTGGCGCCATGACTGTGCCTTACATGCAGTGACTTTAATAGGTTAACCATGGCCCCACGAAGAAGGAACCATCATTCCCATTATACAGATGAGGAAACGGTCTCAGAGAAGTTAAGAAAGTTGCTCAAGATTCCCCAGCGAGCAGTTGCCTCTTCCCAGCCAAGGGAGGCACCATGACAAGAACAAACAATCCCTGTGGGTGGAGGTGGTTACATTTGGTGCGTGTGCAACTCCAGCCTCATTCCCGGCCTGAAATGAGTCATGTGCACGTCACAGAACCAGCCCCTCTGGACCCATGGCTGTTTTGTACATTAGGCAGAGCTGGTCCTGGATAACGTGGTTCTAAGCAGAGAAGATGGCCTCCTTCCAACCACGTCCTCTCTGTAGGCCCTTGGGAGCTGGCCAGGCCCGGTGACCCATGGAAGAGGTGATGCTGTGCCCTGGTGTCCAAGCAGCATGGCTTGGCCAAGTCTTCTGGGCTCCTTCCAGCTCAGAAACCCATTTGCTTTTACCCTTCAATGTGAACCAGATGTGGGGCACCTCCACTCAGCAGGGCAGAGGCCGCTCCCAGAGGCCCCTTACCACCCCCCCCCCCCACCCCGGCCCCTCAGCACCTGGGGAGGGGGTTCGCTGCAAGCAGCAGTTGGTGGCCCAGCCCCCTTCCCTCTCTCCTGCTCCCCTCCCCCCGCCCCACACTCCATTCCTCATGGCACCCCCTGTATCTTTCCTCCCTACCAACAGGAAATAACACTGGACAGATCTCAAAAGTCCATATGCCTTGGACAGTCTCTCTAGGAATTTTCTGGGCCTCTAGTTTGCTCTATGTGTCATGTCCTTTCCACTCAGCATTTGAAAACAAAATAGGAAAAAGGAAAATGAGAGTGAGCGTCCTTCTTCCCCCAAGTGCCACCTTACCTTCTCTCCAACTTGGCAAGAGACGGAAGGTCTGCGTGCACTCTCAGCTTCAGTGGGTTATAATCTGTTACTCTCATTACTTATTTTGATCATTATTCCCCGTTTGGCCACTGGGAGCCCACTCACACTAATTGCTGCGTCCTTCTGCCAGGCCTGTCATTCTTTGAGCTTTCTAGCACAAGATGTTCTAGGCTCATCTCGCATTTTTCCTGTCCCGGCCCTGGGAAATCAGTCATTTCTCCAAGGACCCCGGTTCATCTCAGTGCGAATGGTGTTTAGAAGTCAAGATCTGGCTGCTGGGTGTGCTCATTGCTACCAGGGTGAGGCTTCCCTGGCCCTCTCAGGGGAGAACACTTGTGAGTGTAGGTGTGTATACACATCTGCACACACAGCAGAGCACATACAACATGACATGCACACAAACACAACCATTTGTGTCTACATCTACTTATTAGTTTATTGATTAAAAACATTTTTTTTTTTTTAGTTTATTTTTTGAGAGAGACAGGGAGAGAAAGAATCCCAAGCAGGTGCCACACTGTCAGCACAGAGCCTGCCATGGGGCTCGAACTCACACACCGTGAGATCACGACCTGAGCCAAAATTAAGAGTCGGGCGCTTAACCCACTGAGCCACCCAGGCACCCCTACTTACTATATTTAAAAATTAGGGTGAAACACACATAAGATTTACCGTCTTAACCATTTTGAGGTGTACATTTCAACGGCATTATGTGCACTCACATTGTACAACCCTCACCACCATCCATTCACAGAACTCTTCATCTTGCAAAACTGAAACTCTATTAAATACTCATCTCTATAATTACTTTTATGTCCCTATATATGGAAAGAGTTCACACCAACATGAGTTCACACCAGTACGTCCAATTCCTATCCAACACCACAGGGTTTGTCCCGGGCTTCTCTTTTTCCATATTTGCAACTCTGTTCTCCGAGAGTAATGCTTTCTCCTCCGTGCGTGGGCTCTGACTGTCCACTCCAGGCCATGTCCTGCGTGGACACTCTTCCTACCCTGCTCAGGCTCTGAATCCTCATGTCAGGGAGCCCACACTCTGTGGGGAAGCCCGCTCTGCGTCACCGCAGCTCCCCACCCCCTTCCACCGTAGATGCCTTCCTTGCTGTCTCACCTACATTTTAGGATTGAATTGTTCCAGAAGGGAAGAGGAAGAGCTATTAGTCCCATGATTTAAAAAAAAAAATTTTTTTTAATGTTTGTTTATTTTTGAGAGAGAGAGAGAGGTAGACACGGAATCTGAAGCAGGCTCCAGGCTCTGAGCCGTCAGCACAGAGCCCAATGTGGGGTCTGAACCCATGAACCGCGAGATCGTGACCTGAGTCGAAGTCAGACGCTCAACCGACCGAACCACCCAGGCGCCCGGTCCCATGATTTTTAAACTCAACTGCAGAGACCTCATTCAGTTCTCACTAGTTGTTCTACTTGTGGCCTTTTTCCATCCTGGGATCAATCCAGGATACCATGTTGCATTGCATTGTCTGGTCCGTTTCTCAGTCTATCCTTGTTTTTCTTTACCTTGATACTTTTGAAGAGTATACTCAGGTATTTTGTATAATGTTCCTCAATTTGAGCTCCTCTGATGCTTTCTCAGGATCAGGCTGGGGATATAGATTTGGGAGAAGAATACCACAGAGATGAAACGCCCTTTTTATTGTCACGTATGAAGGGGTGCATGATACCAGCACGTGTTGGTTACATTTTAAAGATGGAGAAACTGAACTTCCGAAGCTGTCACCTGCCTAGACTCACACAGCCGGCAGATGGTCGAAGGAGGGCTAGAAGCTGGGCGAGTCTGAGCATTGTGATTTCCTGAGTTTGAGAGGAAGGACTGGCCAGTGAAGGAGATGACAAGAGGCTGCTGGTGTTAAAGTGAAGGGTGGGAGGTGGGGAGACTTTACATCCATATTAGGTCCTCAGACCAGGGCTGATTCACCACCCGTGGCCTCTTCCCCAGGGCCCTGTCCAGTCTTGTCTTAAATTCCCTCTGTCTTGTGCAAATAGCAATGAGGGCTCCTCTTTAAATAGATCTGGCAAGACCATCTTTTGTCCATTAGATGGGATTGTCTGGTCTTTGTGCCTCTAGCACTGGGATGAAAATAGTCTGATAATTCAAAAAAGATGCATTTTTCATGAGGGTTCAAGTTATACAAGAATCCTATAACCAAACCAGCTAGCAGTCATGTGGTCATCTGCGTCCCCCCCCCCTTTCCCCATCCCCCTTTTCCGAGTTCCTGCCTGTTCTTTGGGCTTCTCCCAGTGGTTTGCTTACAGAAGAGGCCATCGAAGGGAATTGGCTTATGGATGTCGACGACACTGGCTTTCCTTTGCCTGCTCTTGAACTCTTTGCCTAGCAGTATATCGGCGAAATCACTGCATCAGAAACTCTGAAACATCCTGAAGTCTCAGAGTGGATGTTCCAGACGTCCTCTGGGCAGTGGTCAACCAGCATATGTGTTTTGTTTGGCCCTCACTTAATTTTAAAAAGTTTAAAATGAGTTCACAACATGGAAATATCAGGAGCTCATCATAAAAGCCTGGATTTTGGCTCCTCTCAAAAAAATCAGATGTGGCAATAGATGATCCACATTCCCACACGGAGGCAAATGACCATGGCTGAGTAGCGGCTGCCCCTTTAGAGGCGGCACATGGGCTCCAGTGTCTTCCTGGTCATTCCCTCCGTTTACCATCCCCAACCCCATTCATTTGTATCGTCTGCCTGGCCTTGCAAGGCATTTGAGTCCACAGTCCTGGGCTAGATTCTTGCGGTTCATTCATCCACTCAACACTCACTGAGCTCCAACCCAGGCCACGGTCTATGCTGGGCTCCGAGATCAACAACAGCTTATACACTGGTGATTCTAGAACTGTATGGAAAGTCCCCGAGAAGACAAATCGTGCTGATCTGGGAGCACTGAAGTTTGGCCGGTAGCTCAGCCTGGAGGGAGCCAGGGGAGGCATCCTGCAAGGGGGGGGGGAGGCACATCCTTGAAAATTCCGTCGTCATCTAAATTCAAGTGAGCTTGAGGGAAAGCTGCTCCCTTGAATCTGGGCCCCCTGACCCCGGGCTGAGCCATCTGCCTGTCTGGACTTGTCCTGTAGTTTGCTTTTATTTTATTTTTTTTTTAATTTTTTTTTTCAACGTTTATTTATTTTTGGGACAGAGAGAGACAGAGCATGAACGGGGGAGGGGCAGAGAGAGAGGGAGACATAGAATCGGAAACAGGCTCCAGGCTCTGAGCCATCAGCCCAGAGCCCGACGCGGGGCTCGAACTCACGGACCGCGAGATCGTGACCTGGCTGAAGTCGGACGCTTAACCGACTGAGCCACCCAGGCGCCCCTGTAGTTTGCTTTTAATGGCTTCATCTCTCTGCTAATTTTTCCAGCCTCTCCACAGCAGCCTCTCCTTTTCTGTGTTTATCTCGGGCCCCCGCCACAGCTGTGAGGAGTTCCAGAGAGGGACAAGTGCAAGATACTCAGCTGTGGTGTGAGATGACATCAGGGCTACGATGCCCTGTTGTGGGAGCGGGGGAGGTTCCATGCTGTTGATTTTTATTTACGCATTGAGTTTATTTATGGATTAAGAGGTTTCACGAGGCAGGGAAGGGGCAGAAGACTTGGAGTCAGATTTGGCGGAAGTCCTGGCTTTGCCACTTACCTGCCGGGTGAGCGTGGATAGCTGATGACACTCTCCAAGTGTCTGTTTGCTCCCCCTTCAAGTGGGGGCTATAGTTTTTACTCACCAGGTTGCTGTCAGTAGCCTGTGTAATGTACGTGAAGTTCTAAGACTGTGTTTGGAACATGGTACTTAGCAAACAGATACTCATCAATTTCTTTCTAAACGTTCATTCTTTTTTTTGTTTTGTTTTTGGTGTATGGTTCTATGATATTTTATCGCATGGGCAGGCAGATTCGAGTGACTATTGCACAATCTGGATACAGAACTGTTCCATCACTGCTAAGAAACTCCTCTGTGTTACCCTCTCCCTCTCCCTCTCTCTCTGCCCCTCCCCTATTAGTGCTTTCTCTCTCTCTCAAAATAAATAAAATAAAATAAAAAAAAAATCAAATGGTATGTAACCATTTTTAATAATCAACATATTATTATCTCAAAAAAGGAGTTATTTAAATTTTTTTTAATGTTTATTCATTTTTGAGAGAGACAGAGTGCGAGCAGAGGAGGAGCAGAGAGAGAGAGAGAGAGAGAGAGAGAGAGAATCTGAAGCGGCCTCCAGGCTCTGAGCTGTGAGTACAGAGCCCGATGCGGGGCTCAAACCTATACACTGTGAAGTCAGACATTTAACCAGCTGAGCCACCCAGGTGCCCCCCAGAAAAGGAGTTATTTTAAAAATGTGTACCTATACCAAACAAAAAGAAGCAAAAACAGCTTTAGGGGCAAGGTCTAATCTTTTTTCTTCCCTACCCCCCCACCCAGCTTTATAGAAGTATGATTAAAAAATATCTCTCTCTGCCCCTCCCCCGTTCATGCTCTGTCTCTCTCTGTCCCAAAAATAAATAAAAACGCTGAAAAAAAAATTAAAAGAAAAATAAAAATTGTAGGGGCGCCTGGGTGGCTCAGTCGGTTAAGCGTCCGACTTCAGCTCAGGTCACGATCTCGCGGTCCGTGAGTCTGAGCCCCGCGTTGGGCTCTGGGCTGATGGCTCAGAGCCTGGAGCCTCTTCTGATTCTGTGTCTCCCTCTCTCTGCCCCTCCCCCGTTCATGCTCTGTCTCTCTCTGTCTCAAAAGTAAATAAACATTAAAAAAAAAAATAAAAATAAAAACTAAAAATTGTATATATTAAGGCCTACAACGTGATGATTTGATACATGTATACATTGTGAGATGATTACCAAGATCAAATCAACATATCCATCACCTCCTTGTAATCTTTCGAGATTGGCTTTTCTCACTCAGCATAAAGCCCTGACATCCCCTCAGGTTGTTCCATGTAACAATAGCTCATTCCTTTTTATTGCTGAGTGATATTTCAGTGTATGGATATACCACAGTTAGTTTATCCATCCACCTGCTGAAGGACATATGATTTGTTTCCAGGTTTTGACTCGTGACGGTTAATTTTGTATGTCAACTTGACTGAGCCACAGGTTGCCCAGGTAGTTGGTAAAACGTTATCCTGGATTTTTCTGAGGGTATTTTTGGATGAGTTTAAAGTTTATTTATTATTTTTAAGTAATCTCTACATCCAACACGGGCCTCGAACCCATGAACTGTGAGATCATGACCCGAGCTGAAGTTGGACGCTTACCCAACGGCGCTACCCAGGCGCCCCTCCTACTGTTCATCATTTTTATGATTTTACTACATTGGTTAAGTCAGTGAACTTCGAAATGAGCAGACGTTTCGCGGGCTGCTCGCACGGGGGTTTTTGCCCACTTGCATTCTAATCATGGCTGTTACACGCATCCTTGTTTTAACTTTCGTATTTATTAGCCGAATACAGGGGTCTGCGGGGTTAGAGATTTGAAGTAACAAACGTGGCTGCCTCAGATCTTCTTGGCTGGCACTGGGTCTTGCCAGGCCTTTGAATCAGCTGGGTGCAGGGAAGGGTCACCAGGAAACCCAGGCTGCCGGACTCAACAGGAAGCGTGGGACGAAACTTACTCTGGGTCTGGCTCGTGGTCAGGCCGGCTGGGGCCTGAGGCTTCCAGGCCTCCTCAGTGTGCACCGTCAGGAAACAGCTGAGGCTCTTCAATAAAATAAAGACAAATTCATAAACAAGGAGGCTCTGAGCTCCTTCCTTCGAGAAATATCATCTTATAGCCTGAAAGAAACTCTGTTTGCAGAGCAGTTCTGACCGTGTGTTCCTTGGGGTCTATATACCCATAAGTCAACGACAGGGGGCCCTGAGGCTTTTTTTTTTCCTTTTTCTTCTGGAGAAGACTATCGTGGAATTGCTCACCGATGCTTAATACCATGACCTTTTCCAGTCCACCCTCCCTGCACGCCTCCCCCAGAGTTAACATGTCCAGAAGTATTTATCTTGTCTGTGGTTATTACCTAACGCTATAATTTTAACACATTGCATTTTAGTGTTGGTGAATAGATTCGATCAGACACCACAACTGAATGAACGTTTCTAGTTTTATGTTATGTTGCCAAAGGCTAGCAATAACCTTTACTGTACAAGCAGGTGGACTGTGAACTCTATTTTATCAGGAATTTCCCAGGAGTCTGAGGGAAATTCCTAACTATTGAGGCACTTTCCATAGTTCCCGCGGCTGTAAGTGGGGTCGCTGGGCCGGGAAGCCAGAGGTCTGAGTGCTGGTTCAGGGCCTCGCCCCTCCTTCTAGCCCGCCGCCATCCAGTACAAAAACCATGAGCCACGTGTGGCCACGGAGCCTGGAGCCCAAGCTGAGATATGCTGCTAGTGGAAAATACACATTGGCTTTTGATGACTTAGCATAAAAAAAGAATGAACGGAGAATATCTCATTAATGATTATATAGATATATATTTAAATTTTTTAATGTTTATTTTTGAGGAAAGGAGAGCGAGTGTATGTGAGTAGGCGAGGGACAGAGAGAGAGAGAGAGAGGGAGACACTGAATCCGAAGCAGGCTCCGGGCTCTGAGCTGTCAGCACAGAGCCCTACGTGGGGCTCGAACTCATGGACCGCGAGATCATGACCTGAGCCGAAGTCGGACACTTAACCCACTGAGCCACCCAGGCGCCCCTATGATTTTTCATATTTTTTACAAGCCCAGATGATATTTTGGATATGTTGGGTTAAAAAGTTTTTACACAAATGAATCCTCTCATTTTTTTTTTTTTTTTTTTAACGTGACTACCAGCAACGTGAATTGCACGTGCCTCGCATTGTGTTACTCCCGGACAGTGTTGCTGTAGATCCCACCACAGGCATTTTTTTAATAGAGGAGAGTTTTAAACATATGATTTCATTTTCTCGTAAAAGCATACCCATTCCCAAGTGTCTGCCTTCTAGATGGCATTCTTGTGGGTTTCTTCTCGCCATCTTTTTTTTTTCTTTTTTTTTTTTACCTGTTTGTTCTGAGGGGCAGAGAGAAAGAGGGAGAGAGAGAATCTCAAGCAGTCTCCACACTCTGCAAAGAGCACGACTTGGGGCTCGATCCCGTGAACCGTGGGATCATGACCTGAGCCAAAATCAAGAGTGGGACACTTAACTGACTGAGCCACCCAAGTGCCCCTCCCTACCACCTTTATTTTTTTGTAAATTTTTGAAAATGTTTATTTATCTTTGAGAGAGACAGAGAGAGAGAGAGACAGAGAGAGAGAGAGAGAGAGAGAGAGAGAGAGAGAGAGAGAGAGAGAGAGAGAGAGCATGGGCAGGGTAGGGGGCAGAGAGAGAGGGAGAGAGAGAATACCAAGCAGGCTCCGCACTGTCAGTGTAGAACCTGACCCAGGGCTCAAACTCATGACCCTTGAGATCATGACCTGAGCAGAAATCAAGAGTTGGCCACTTAACAGACTGAGCCACCTAGGCGCCCCTCCCTACCATTTTTATTTTATTATTTTTTTCAACGTTTTTTATTTATTTTTGGGACAGAGAGAGACAGAGCATGAATGGGGGAGGGGCAGAGAGAGAGGGAGACACAGAATCGGAAACAGGCTCCAGGCTCCGAGCCATCAGCCCAGAGCGTGACGCGGGGCTCGAACTCACTGACCGCGACATCGTGACCTGGCTGAAGTCGGACGCTTAACCGACTGCGCCACCCAGGCGCCCCCCTCCCTACCATTTTTAAATGTCACCCTTCCCTGATAAATTCGGGGAAAGGGAGCTTGTCTCCTGACTGTTCCTGAGTGCTTTTCTTCTCCTCCTCCTCCTTCCCCTCCTCCTCCTCCTCTTCTTCTCCTCCTCCCCCTCCTCCTTCTCCTCCCCCATCCCGCTACCTCCTCCTCTTCCTCCCCCTCCTCCTTCTCCTCTCCTTCTTCTTTTTAGAATTTTTTTAAAGATTTTACTTTTAAGTAATCTCTACACCCATTATGGGGCTTGAACTCATGACCCTATGATCAAGAGTCACATGCTCCACTGACAGAGCCAGCCAGATGCCCCTGGAATTTTTTTATTGTAGTTAATACACACCACATAATATTTACCATTTAAACTATTTTTAAATGTACAATTCATTGGCATTAAGTGCGTTCACAATATTGTACAATCATCACCAGCATTTCCAAAACTTTTTCATCATCCCAGACAGAAACTCTGTACCTATTAAACACAACTCCTCATTCTCCTGCCCCGGCCCATGGTAATCTCTATCATATTTGTTGTTTCTATGAGTTCGCCTATTCTAGATACCTCATACAAGTAGAGTCATATTTGTCCTATGGTGTCTGGTTCATTCCACTTCGCAGAGTGGATTTCATGTGGACTTCTAGTGCTTTCTAGCTTTATTCGTGTTGTAGCGTGTATTAGAATCTCCTTCCTTTTTAAGGCTGAGTAGCATTCTGTTGTATGTATGTACCACATTTTGTTTATCTACTCATTTTCTTTTTTCACCCACTCATCTTTTGATAGACATTTGGGTTGTTTCCACCTTTGGGCTAGTGTGAACAATGCTGCTGTGAACCTTGGTGTATCTGTTTGAGTCTCTATTTTTCAGTTCTTTGGAGTATACACCTAGCAGTGGGATTGGTAGAGCGAATGGTGATTCCATGCTTAACTTTCTGAGGAACCGCCATACTGTTTTCTACAGCGACAGCACCATTTTAGATTCCCACTAGAAGTACCCAAGGATTTCAAAGAATGGCTATCTTTTACAACATCTTTATTCTAAGTTCCAAATTGACGCATTCCCATCATAACAAATCCGAGCTGTATGGAAGAATGGAAAGTTAGATGTTCTTTGGAGGGAACCGCATTGAGAGTGATCCATCCGGTGTTGTCTGTGCTTGTACATGGAAGGCTGTGTCTGACTTCTCCATTCCTGCTTCCGCATTCCCCAGTCCCCATACAGCATCACAGGGGGCCTCTTAATGCAAAGCAGAACATATGGTTTCCCTGCCCAGAACCCTCCATGGACCTCCCATCTCACTTTGTATTTATGCCAACTTGGACATTGGCATCTGGGCATGGCTGGCACCTAGCATCTTCCCCAACTGCATCTTCTACCCATGTCTTCTTCACTCACTCGGGTGTAGCCACACTACCTCTTTGCGGTGGTTCAAACCCACCAAGCTTGCTCCCACCTCTGGGTGTTTGTGTTTGTTTGGTGTATGCAGAGCTCGTTATAGGTTCCCTCTGTCCTCATTTGGACCTGTGCCTCAGTGTCACCTTCATCAGAGAAGCCTATCATGGATGTTCTGTCTGCTATCCAGATACGTGATCCCTCAACCTGCTCTCTTCGTCGATACAGCATTTATCTTCGTCTACCTTGTATGCTGTGTGTTCATTTTTGGTCTCCCTCACTGGAGTATAATGTCTAATAGAGCAGGGGCTTTTTCTATGTTGTTCTTCTTGTCTCCCTAGTGCCTAGAACAGTGCCTCGCAAGTAGTAGGTGTTCATTTGATAGGTGTGTGTTTGTTGGATGGATGAATAAATGAACAAATATGCACATGTATCAAGTACACCTATTTTGGGGTGCCTGGGTGGTTCAATTGGTTAAGCATCTGACTTGGGCTCAGGTCATGATCTCACAGTTCTTGAGTTCAAGCCCCGCATCGGCCTCTGTGTTGACAGCTCAGAGCCTGGAGCCTACTTTGGATTCTGTGTCTCCGACTCTCTCTGCCCCTCCCCTGCTCACAATCTCTCTCTCTCTCCCTCTCTCTCTCTCAAAAATAAAATGCACCTATTTCTATTTACAAATCTTTCAGTTATTTGAAATACAACCGTGTTCCTATCTGTTTGCAAAAGGAGTGGAAATGATTGCACATCAAAGGACTAGCCCCGATGATTGTGACCCGACCGTGGCGGTTTCGTAAGCAAACCCAAGGCAGTTGTGCAGGTCTAAAATAGGGACTAACTTGCAAAAGCATCACAGTCACTCCGACTGCAGTTTGCTTCCTGCGGCCGAGCATGTGTTTTGCTTGGCTATAGGATAAAGCGGTAAACACTCTTGGTGCCACACTGCAGCCTGCGAAACCGGATTTCTGACACAGGCCTCCAGCTTTATTTCCTCACGGTCATTGTGGGAGGACAGGCATCTGAGCCACCTCCAAGTCACGCTCCCATAAACCGTCTTGAACCTCCTCCTGGGGGAGAGTGGGGGAGGGACAGAGCAGGCCACAACCTCCAGTGGAGGATCTTCAACGTGTGTGTGTGTGTGTGTGTGTGTTTACATTGCAATACAACTCATGTGCCGCAAAATTGACCCCTTTAAAGTGGATGATTCAGTCTTTTTAGTATATTCAGAGTTTTTTTATTTTTTTTTATTTAAAAAATTTTTTTTATGTTTGTTTATTTTTGATAGAGAGACAGAGCATGAGTGGGGGAGGGGCAGAGAGAGAGGGAGACACAGAATCTGAAACTGAATCTGAAATCTGAGCTGTCAGCACAGATCCTGATGCAGGGCTCAAACTCACAGACCATGAGATCATGCCCTGAGCTGAAGTCGGACGCTCAACCAACTGAGCCACCAAGGCACCCCTATTCAGAGTTTTGCAACCATCACCACTATGCGATCCCAAGACATTTTCATCACCCCCCCCCAAAAGAAACACTGTATCCACCAGCGGTCACTCCCCATTTCCCCTTCTCCCCTCCCCCGCCAGCCATAGACAGCCACCCATCTGCTTTCTGTGTCTGTGGATTTGCCTTTTCTGTTTGCTTCATACAAATGGGATCATACAGAATGTGGACTTTTGTGTCTGGCTTCTTTCACTTAGCACGATGCATTCTAGGTTCATCCAGGCTGTAGCACGTATCAGTACTTGATGCGTTTTTATTGCCAAATGATATTATATGAATGTACCCTATTTTGTTTGTCCATTCATCAGTTGATGGACACTTGGGCTATTTCTGCTTTTTTGACTATTACGAATAATGCTGTTATGAATGTTTGGGTACAAGTTTTTATGTAGACATATGTTCTCAATTCTCTAAGGTATATAGGTAGAAGCAGAAATTCTGGGTCATTGGGCAACTCTATGTTTAAGATTTTGAGGAACTGTCAGATGTTTTCCAAAGTGGCTGCACTATTTCACATTCCCACTTGGGTTCCAATGTTTCCACATCCTCACCCGTATTTGTGAATATCCATCCTTTAGATTATCACCATTGAGTGGGTGGGAAGTGACATCTCATTGTGGTTTTGATTTGCCTTATCCCGAATGACTAGTGACGTTGAATATATTTTCATGTGTTTATTTGCCACTGGTATATCTTCTTTGGAGAAATGTCTATTCAGATCCGTTGCCCATTTTCTAATTGGATTATTTGTTATTTTATAGTTGAGTTGTACGAGTTCTTTAGATACTGTGGATACTAGGCCCTTATTAGATATATGACTTGTAAATATTTTCTTCCATTGTGTGGGCCGTTGTTTTACTCTCTTATAAATGTCCTTTGTAGCACGAAAGTTTTGAATGATGATGAAGTTCAAGTTATCTATTTTCTTCATTGCTTGTGGTTTTGGTGCCAAATTGTTGTCTATCCAAAGTCACAAAGATGTGGAGTGCCTGGGTGGCTCGCTTGGTTAAGTGACTGACTTTGGTTCAGGTCATGATTTCACAGTTCATGAGATCGAGCCCCGCATCGAGCTCTGTGCTGACAGCCTGGAGCCTGCATCAGATTCTGTGTCTCCCTCCCCCACTCACGCTCTGTCTCTCCATAATAAATGAACACTAAAAAACAATTTAAAAAGAACCAAAGTCACAAAGATTTATATCTTTGTTTTCTCCTATGAGTTTTATAGTTTCAACTCTTACATTTAGGTCTTTGATCCATTTTGACTTAATTTTTGTCTATGAAAGAAGGTAGGCACTCCACTTTCATTCTTTTGCATGTGGATATCCAGTTTTCCCAACAATATTTATTGAAAAGATGAATCTTTCCCCAATCATTCCATTGTCTTGGCATCCCTGTCAAAAAAAATCAGTTGACCACAGGGGTGCCTGGGTGGCTCAGTTGGTTAAGTGGCCAACTTCGGCTCAGGTCATGATCCTGCGGTCCGTGAGTTCGAGCCCCGCATCGGGCTCTGTGCTGACAGCTCAAAGCCCGAAGCCTGTTTCAGATTCTGTGTCTCCCTCTCTCTCTGCCCCTCCCCTGTTCATGCTCTGTCTCCCCCTGTCTCAAAAATAAATAAAACATTAAAAAAAAAATTAAAAAAAAATCAGTTGACCACAAACATCCAGGGTTTATTTCTGGACTCCCAATTCTGTCCCATTGATCTATAGGTCCATTTTTATGTTTGGAAATTGGGAAGTGTGAATCCTCCAATTTTTTCCTTTAAAAAAAGCAAAAAAAGATTGTTTCAGCTATTCTGAGTCCCTTCCCTTTTTACATGAATCTTAGGACCAGCTTGTCAATTACTACAAAAGAGGGTTCCATTGTATTAGTTGTAAAACATTTCAAGCAAAAGTTCAGAGTTTAATATAACGTCCTCTGCACCCGTCATCTATTTGAGCAACTTTTAATATTTTGCCATATATGCTTCTGAGTTTTTGCTTATTTTTAAAGAAATGAGGCATTACAGATAGAGCTCACCATCACTACTCCTGCTGGGTAAGCTTCACCAATCTTGCTCCCTCCTCTAGAGGTAACTACTCTCCTGAATACCTAGGATGTCTTCATAATTTCACAACATATATGGCATCCACACATAACATCTAGAGTTGTCGTTTGGGTTATTTATTAACTCTATTATTTTAAATATTTTTGTAAGTTCATTTATTTATTTTGAGAGACAGAGAGAAAGTGTATGAGTTGGGGAGGGGCAGAGAGAGACTGCACACTGTCAGTGCAGAGTCCGACGCGGGGCTCGAACTCACGAACCGTGAGGTTATGACTCAAGCTGAAGTCGACTGAGCCACCCAAGCGCCCCTTAACTCTGTTTAAATTACAACATGTATATATTATGTTTCAACATGCTTTCAAAGTTATGTTTTTGAATTTTTTCCCCTGGTGATATATGTAGCTCTAATTCTTTTTTTTTTTTTTAAGCACAATTCTGCTGCAATTTATTTATCCAGTCTTGTATTGATGGATATTTAGGTTGCCGGCAGCTTTTTGCTATTACAGGCAGAGTGGCAGTGGGCATTCTTGTTGATCCCTCTTTGGGCACGTGTGTGACAGCTTGCTCGAGGTGTGTAGCCGGAAGTAGAACCGGCGGACTGAAGGATTTGTTCCCCGTTGATTTTACTACCTCTGTTCTTCAAAGTGGTTGTACCGATTTGCACCCTTGCCAGCAGTGCATGTGAGTTCCCATTTCTGCACGTCTTTGCCAACGCCTGACATCGCCGGTCTTTTAAATTCTTGCCAACCTCAAGGATGTAAAGTGGTCTCTCAGGGTTGTTTCAATCTGCATTTCCCTGTTAATGAGTTCGGGGACTCTTTCCCCATGCTTTTGACCATTCTCTGGGTTTCCTGTTAAAATCCTTTGCCCATTTTCCACTTGGGTTGTTTGTCATTTCTTCTTGTGTTTATGGGAGTTCTTTATATCTTCTGAAAATGAGTCCTAAAGCCTGTGGCTTTATTTTCTCTGTGATTACGGTTTTTGCATTTTCTTTCTTTTGGTACCGATTTTTTAAAAAAAATGTATAGTTTATCCTATTTGTGTCTTGTTTGAGAAATCTTCTACCCAATGCTATAAAAATAATCCTCTCTGTTTTCTTTGTAAAAGTTTTAAAGTTTTGCTTCCCCATTTAGGCCTCCAATCCATCTAGACTTCCTTTTTGTGTATACTATGGAGTAAGGAGCTATTTTCTCCTTAACTAATTCTGCCAGCACGACTTTTGAATAGTCCAGCCATCTTCTTTTCACTGATTAGTAATGTCCCCTCTGCTGTAGATTGTTTTCACATGGCATGGGCAGTTTTGGCCTCTCTATTCTGTTCGATTGATCTCCGTTTCTCCCTACAGAAATACCACACTGTCTTAATTCGAACAGTCTGAAAGCATTTGGAAGGGCAAATGCTACTATACTGCCCTTCCTTAGATATTTCTTAGACCTTGTTCTTTTTTTTTTTTTTATCAAATTCTATAAGAAAACCTATTGGGATTTTTAGTGAAGTTGCATTATAGATGATAAGTCTGGCATTATCGATTATAAATTAATTTGGGGGAAAATGGCATCTTTACAATATTGAGTCTTCCTAGGTCGGAACAGGTTGTATTTCTCCATTTCTGGATATAGGTCTTCTTCTGTCCTTTAATAACGGTTGGAGATTTTCTCTATAGAAGTTTTGAACGTATTTTGTTAGGTTTATTCTTAAGTGTCTTAGAGCTGGTGTTGCGCTGTATATATTTAAGGTGTAGAGCATAATGACTTATGCATTGTGAACGATTACCACAAGTGTACTAACATCCACCATCTCATAAAGATACAAGAAAAAGAAAGGCAAAAACATTTTTTTTCTGGTGATGAGCACTCTTTGGATCTCATCCAAAATGAGGTCTTTTTAAAAAATTATCCTTGTTATTTTTAAAATTCATATCCAAATTAGTTAACATATAGTGTAATAATGATTTCAGGAATAGAATTTAGTAATTCATCACTTACATATAACACCCAGTGCTCATCCCAACAAGTGTCCTCCTTAATGCCCCTTGCCCATTTGGCCCATCCCCCCACCCACAACCCCTCCAGCAACTCTCAGTTTGTTCTCTGTATTTAAGAGTCTCTTATGGTTTGTCTCCCTCCCTGTTTTTATATTATTTTTGCTTCCCTTCCTTTATGTTCATCTGTTTTGTATCTTAAATTCCACATAATGAGTGAAGTCATATGATATTTGTCCCTCTCTGACTTACTTCGTTTAGCATAATACACTCTAGTTCCAACCACGTTGTTGCAAATGGCAAGATTTCATTCTTTTTAACCACTGAGTTATATTCCACATATAAATTTTATATATAATATATATATATATTTATATATTTATTTATTTCTTCTTTATCCATTCATCATTCGATGGACATTTGGGCTCTTTCCATACTTTGGCTATTGTCAATAGCGCTGCTATAAACGTTGGGGTGTATGTTCCCCCTCGAAACAGCAGTCCTTTATCCTCTGGATACATACCTAGTAGTGTGATTGCTGGGTTGTAGGGTAGTTCTATGAGACATTTTTTAAAAAAAAATGTTTACTTTTATTTATTTTGAGGAGGGAGGAGGAACATTGAGAGAGGGAGAGAGAGAATCCCAAGCAGGCTCCATGCTGTCAGTGCAGAGCCTGACATGGGGCTTGATCTCACAAACCATGAGATGGTGACCTGAGCCAAAATCAAGATTCACACGCTGAAAACAGACTGAGCCACCCAGGTGTCCCTCACCTGGTAGCTTTTTAAAGACATAAATTGTATCCAGTAGGCACTCTAACATTGCAGGTGTGGTCTCCCAGCTGACCCTGTTACTGAGCCTTCAGCAGGCCATTCCAACCTCTCCAAAACAGCTGCTTCTGGATGTTGGGACATATGTTAAGACCAGGGGGCGCCTGGGTGGCTCAGTCGGTTAAGCATCTGACTTCAGCTCAGGTCATGATCTTGTGGTTCATGAGTTCGAGCCCCGCTTCAGGTGAACGTGAATCTCACCTTGGGTGAGCCTTGCTTCTCTTGCTCGCTCAATCTCTCTCTGCCTCTTGCTCACTTGCACCCTCTCTCTAAAATAATAATAATAATAATAATAATAATAATAATAATAATAATAAATAAATAAACTTGAAAAAAAAAAGACCAGTGAATTCTGTGGATCTGAGCCC
This sequence comes from Felis catus, assembly GCF_018350175.1. Taxonomy (NCBI): domain Eukaryota; kingdom Metazoa; phylum Chordata; class Mammalia; order Carnivora; family Felidae; genus Felis; species Felis catus. Next base: position 47,316,696 of record NC_058381.1, on the reverse strand, counting down.
CCCGTTATGCTTCTTTTGCTTTAAAAGGGTTCCTTGGTTGGAGACGCCATTGTGTGAAATGGATAGTGATGGATAAGCTATTTTGTAAATCCACAAATGATGGGACTGGCAGAAGCGCTACTAACAGGGAAGGTAATCAGAACCTGGAATATGCATGTTTCTGTGAGGACACAGCACAGCCCTGTCCATGAGTCCTGTGTAATTAACATGTTACCAGGGAGCTGGCTGGTCCCTCCCTCCTGGGGATGATGCCCTATTAGAAGGTCAATGTTGACCTCTGTTTGCAGACGGGGCCCTGAGCTGTGACAGTAGCTAATTCAGCTCGGGTAAGGGGAAGTCTATGTTGTTGAGTCCATGCGTGGACTCCAGCCCAGCTGCCATGGCCACTTTGGCCACCGGCTATTGAAGGAGTACTGGGATGCCCGGGGAAAGAGCCCAAATGACATCCACCAGATAAGTCATCTTGTCTACCTCACTTGGGGGCATATGTGTGGTCATTATTGAGCACACATGTGGGACATGAATACCTTCACACTGTAGGTCCATTCCCACGGGTCCACCCACATCTCCCTCCCCTCCAGAATCTCCTTGTCACCAGCTTTCCAGGCTTGTTCTTTCCAAGCCCCTGACCAGTCAGCCAATCCCTTAGCCGCTGCCAATGAATCAGTGTGGATTCAGACCACAGGCCATCTTCCATTCCACACCAAGTGGACAATCACATGTTTGATCTGAAGTTCTGCCCACTGGGAAGATTTTCCTTCACCACTGTCTTCAGGGCCACGCTCGAGTGGGAGGCAATGCAGGAGTCATCTGTTTCCTGCTGATGTCAGCATGTTGTACTGACTCAGCCAGAAACCAGGCCCTCCTCTGTTAACATAAGGAAATTGCCATAAATCTGTAGGCATGGGTAGAGGGAGAGACGACAGAGCCGGAGGAACTCTTTGTTACCTGCTTGCACAGTTGACTTGTGCCTTCTGGATCTTCTCAGGCGTGGATCCAGATGTACCCACTGCATTTTATCACAGAATGCTGGAACACTGTTGTGCACGTCACTTGGTTCACAGTGACATGGGCCCAGTCATGTCAGGTGTTCACACTGTACTTGGGCCCAGGAACAAACCAGAACCTGCTTTTTAAAGGGGGAATAATTATTGGTAGAAGAGGGCATGACTTTCTGCAATTTATCATGCTTCTGTTGGGCCTTGTCAGCGCTCCTTAGAGTATCTCCATTGTTCCTGAGACTCTTCTGGTTCCATTAGGTGTGCTAGGTCAAAACGCCCAAAGGCAGGGCAGCCTGAATGGTAGCCTGGACCGCTACAGGCCCTTTCTTACTGCAGGCCCCATCAACACCGGCAGCTTCGCAGGTCGCCCAGAGTAGTATGCCCACATGTGATATGTGCTGTCTCCAAAACTCAGAGATCCAATCCCCCAGGGTGGGCAAAGCAAAGCATGACAACTTGTCTCTTACCTTGGAAGAGATGTTCTGATGTGCCCCAAACGTTTGGATCCGAAAAACTTCTCAATATGGCAGGCTTTGAGAGTCTGTGGGTGGGGTTTCTCTCCCGCTCTGTTAGATGCATGGGGCTGACTGAGATATCTAGGGTGATTACTATATATAGCTCATTCATGTAATAGACCGGCCTGATGCTCTGCAGGTTAAAGATGATTAAAGCCTCCTAGATGAGATTAAGATGGGAGAAAGGCGTTGATGGAGCCTTAAGGCAAAACAGTAAAGATCATCTATATTGACCCCTGCTTCTGAGGTTTTTTATTAATGGGTGTGGGGAAAGACGTTTTTCTGCAAGCAAGCAAACAAACAAACAAAACAAACAGAAACAGACTCATAGAGAACAGAGTGGTGGTTGGCAGAGAACAGGGGACGTGGGGGAGTGGTGAAATAGGTGAAGGGGATTAAGAAGTATAGGGGCGCCTGGGTGGCTCAGTCGGTTGAGCCTCTGACTTTGGCTCAGGTCACGATCTCATGGTCCGTGAGTTCGAGCCCCGCGTCGGGCTCTGTGCTGACAGCTCGGAGCCTGGAGCCTGCTTCGGATTCTGTGTCTCCCTCTCTCTCTGCCCCTCCCTCGCTTGCACTTGGTCTCTCTCTATCTCTCTCAAAAATAAATAAACATTAAAGAAAAAAAATAAAAAAAAAAAAGAAGTATAAACTTCCAGCTACAAAATAAATACATCACAGAGATAAAAAGTACAGCGTGGGGAATATAGCCAATAATGTCACGATGTTGTCTGGTGGCAGATGGTGACCATGGTGTGGTGGCAAGCACCAAACACTGTATAGAACTGTTGAATCACTGTGTTGTACATCCGAAATTAACATGATATTACATGGCAACTATACTATGGGTTTTCTAAAACGTGTTTTTCTGGTGAGCTGCTGTATATTATAGTGTTGTGGCTATGCCAGTCACAACTGGCACCTGCTTAAGGCATCTTCTGACATTCTCCGTAACCACACGGGGCTTGTGCCATTCAAACAGGCATGCCGCGTGGGCGTGGGGTGGGAAGGGTTGCCCTGCATCTTTCAGGTCTTTGATGGTGGCACTAATGACTGTGTTTTCTTTAGGGGTTGAGAGCTGGTTTTGGTTTGGTATCTTGGGCATTGGGAATGGGGGAAGTTCCACAGTTTCTCCTTATCCTAATAGCCTCACGGCACGGGTCCGAGCACCAATGTGGGGATGCTGCCCTTTACTAAGCATAATAGTGTATGGCTGTTGTAACAAATAGCGACCGATTGTGTCGTTTCAAACAACACGTTTGTTATCTTCTGGTTTTAGAGGTCCAAAGTGTGCGATGGGTCTCACTGCGCTAAAATCAAGGTGTTAACAGGACTACATTTCTTTCTGGAGGCTCTGGGAGAAGAAATCCATTCCTTGTCTTTTCTAGCTTCTGGAGGTCGTGCGCCTTCTTTGGCTTGCGGCCTCTTCATCTTTAAAGCCAGAAATGGTTGGGCAAGTCTTTCTCATGTCCTGTCACTCTGACATTGACTCTTCTGCCTCTCTCTTCCACGTTTGAGGACCCTTGAGATAACACTGGGACCACATTATCCAAGATACTCTCCCTATTTATCTATTTACTTATTTATTTATTGAGAGAGAGAGAGAGAGAGAGAGAGAGAGAGAGAGAGAGAAAGGAAACAAGTAAGCAGGAGCAGGGGAGGGGCAGAGAGAGGGAGAGAGAGAGAATCCCAAGCAGGCTCCACACGGTTTACCAAGCCCAATGTGGGGCTTGAACTCACAAACCATAAGATCATGACTTGAGCGGAAACCAAGAGACCATGGTTTAACCCACTGAGCCACCTAGGCGCCCTAAGATAATCTCTCTATTTTAAGGTAACCTGATCAGTGAGCGTAATTCCATTGCTACCTTAATTCTCCTTTTCCATGAACTGTAACATATTCCCAGGTTGTGGGGATTAGACTGCAGACATCTTTTTTCTCTCTAAGTTTATTTATTTATTTTGAGAGAGAGAGAGAGCACGTAAGCAGGAGCAGGGGAGGGATAGAGAGAGAGAGAGAGAGAGAGAGAGAGAGAGAGAGAGAGAGAGAGAATATGAATCCCAAGCACGCTCTGTGCTGTCAGCGTGGAACCCGACACGGGACTCAATACCATGAACCGTGAGATCATGACCTGAGCTGAAATCAAGAGTTGGATGCTCAACCGACTGAGCCCCCCGGGCATCCCTAGACCATAGATATCTTTGTGGGAACTTTTATTCCACCTACCACACTAAGTGTATGTCTTCCTTGTATACATTCAAGGACTAGGGAAATCACCACCAGACACTAGACTTGGGCAAAGATTCCATTTGCGTCTGGTCTCTATGAACTCTTCTTCTGACCAGTAGACTACCATGGTATTTTTGGTCTCCAGAGACATTAATATAGAACCAACATCTAAATCCCCTAGAAAGTCTGGGTGTTTCCTTTTCCTCCGCCCACCGCCACTCTGGCAAATGGCCCTGGGACCTGCTAGGGAGGTTTTGGGGAAAGATTCACAGTATATACATGTGACTGCATTGCAGACCTTTCCTCAAAAGGTCTCAGCCTTGGGGCACCTGGGTGGCTCCGTTGGTTGAGCGTCTGACTTCAGCTCAGGTCAGGATCTCGTGGTTGGTGAGTTCGAGCCCCACATTGGGGTTGCTGACAGCCCGTCAGTGCAGAGCCTGGTTTAGATATTCTGTCCCCCTCTCTCTGCCCCTCTCCCGCTTGCGCTTTCTCAAAAATAAATAAACATTAAAAAAAAAAAAAAAAGCCTCTCCCTCAGTCAATGGGACTTGGGTCTGTGAACTGGTAGGTCTGGGAACTGCATAGGAGGCCATGAATCCCTATCATAGGCCGTGCAAATTAGAGTTCTGCCTCCCAGACCTGGAATTTTTCCTCCTTATGTGTCAAGAAGCATCTTACTAGGTTGTTCATCTACCTGATCCCCAGGAACCCTGTGATCAGTTGGCCATCACTAGTCAGTACAGTCTGATTACCATTCCTCTCTGCTGTTTATGAAGAAATTATGCCACACGGTCTCTGACAAATACCCATCTGACCACTACCCTTCTGGAATTTGGCTATTCTCATTGAGATCAAGGACTCTAACTTCTCTGTAGCATCCCCGACCTCAACTCCAGCCCACAGTGATGGTCACTACAGAGCTCCTGAAAGATAATGGCGCCCCCGTCACAATGCATTTGTTAACATCCTGCTAAAGAGAATGTCGTCCGGGCCTTGGGGTGAAGGAAGGGAGACATGGCTGGCAGTGGCTGAGAGGTCACACATAATCCATTCACTGAGCATTCCTATTTCTTTGGGCTTTCAGACTCCTTCCTCTACACTCAACATGCCAGGGATTTTTTGGCATCTCAGCCTCATTAACTTTAGGTCGCTATTAAATCTAGTCTGAATTAACCATTGTAGGAGATGATTCTCGCCAAACTCCAAAGCCCAAACCCGGGTGTGTATATTCACGTCAGCGAATTCAGCCCAGTGAAGCATTGTACTTACGCTCCTTGGGCTGTAATGCTTAGCATCCATTCCATACGTGCTCCCAAGACTCTTGATTTGAATTGGCAAGGTCCTGTATCTCTTTCTGTATATAGGCCATCTCCTTCTGGCACAGGGTTGGTATTTCCCCATCTGGGTTGGGTTGGGATCTAACTCTCCTTTCGAGCCTGGGAGATTGAGGAGGATATTAGCTATCTCCTTTGTGAAGCAGCTGTCCTGGGTACAGTCACTGAGGCTCGAAGGCAGGGCAAAGTTGGTTCCCCCAGACAGGGAAGGGACCAACTGAGCTGACAAGGGAGGTTCGGGGGATTTGAGAGTTCAAGGTTCTCTGCTACACGTACAGTGAGGCCCTGGGCTCAGTCTTCGGCCACATCTACTCTGCAAGGACAGGAGATGAGGGTTTCTCCAAAGCTGCCACCACGCCTGTCTCACTTGGCCGCCGCATTCTCCGTTTGACATCCACAGCTTTCAAGTTTTCCTTTTCCCTGCGTGTCCTCTCCAGTGCTGCCAGAAGCCAAGCGACCACAATCTTTGAGACAATCAGAACTGCTGTAGTAACTTAGGGCCCAAGTCACCCCAGGTCCTGGTGCCTTATCCCCCACGTGCCCTTCATCCCATGCCACCACTGATAAGTCGAGCGGTTATGATGCCACTGATTCCACATGACCCATCCCATGCCCACCACTGCCTTCAAGGAGGTCCTGGCTGCTCTCCTTAAATATGTGAGCAATCCAGGTCATGATCTCACGGTCCGTGAGTTCAGGCCCCACGTCAGGCTCTGTGCTGACGGCTCAGAGCCTGGAGCCTGTTTCGGATTCTGTGTCTCCCTCTCTCTGACCCTCCCCTGTTCATGCTCTGTCCCTCCCTGTCTCAAAAATAAAACGTTAGGGGCGCCTGGGTGGCGCAGTCGGTTAAGCGTCCGACTTCAGCCAGGTCACGATCTCACGGTCCGTGAGTTCGAGCCCCGCGTCAGGCTCTGGGCTGATGGCTCGGAGCCTGGAGCCTGTTTCCGATGCTGTGTCTCCCTCTCTCTCTGCCCCTCTCCCGTTCATGCTCTGTTTCTCTCTGTCCCCCCCAAAAAAAAAACAAAAAACAAAAAAAAAACGTTGAAAAAAAAATAAAACGTTAAAAAAAATTAAAAAAAAATAAATATGTGAGAAATCTAATCTGGGGATTCCATCTCGAGGGGCTGCCCTGGGTACTGGGCCACCCCTGGTACCATTTACCAGCAGGGACACAGGTGGCACCCTCCAGCTGGGTCGTTTGAGGAGATTTAATGAGAGGCAGGTGAGGAAAACAGCAAGGAATAGCATAGAACCCCAAAGCTGGTAATGGTGGAATGCTTTGCCATGCGTGGGCCTGAAAGGGAAAGCATGGGCGTGGTTACTGAAATCGGGGGATGGAGAGGTCCGAGAGGAGCTGTGACCTTCAGGCAAGGATTGCCCAGTGGCAAGACCTGGAGGAATCGACAGTTCGCTCCTCCCTTCCTCCTGTCTTCTCTTGGCGCCCTCACTGGCTGAGCCTATCAGAAGCCAGGGCGAGGGGCAGCTGGGTGGTTCAGTGGGTTGAGTGTCCAACTTTGACTCAGGTCATGATCCCACGGCTCGTGAGTTCGAGCCTTACCTTGGGCTCGCTGCTGTCAGCGCAGTGCCTGTTTTGGATCTTCTGTCTCCCTTTCTCTCTGCCTCTCCCTGACTTGTGCTCTCTCTCTCTCTCTCCCTCTTCAAAAAAAAAAAAAAAAAAAGAAGCCGGGGCCAGAAGGCCCAGTGATGTGGTCCTTAGAGGACAACCTTCAGGGACATAGAGCAGGATGGGGAAAGGTTGAAGAGTGGCTTTGAAGGGGCAGATGTCCAGCAAGGCTATAATTATAATTTTGATGTTTAACAATACTTGAATTCCAGAGATGAGTCTTACTTGGTCATCTCGATTTCATTTTTTTAAACGTTTGTTTATTTTTGAGAGAGAGAGAGAGAGAGAGCGAGCGAGCACACGCGCACGCGTGAGAGTGGGGCAGGGGCAGAGAGAGACACACGCACAGAGTCCGAAGCAGGCTCTAGGCTCTGAGCTGTCAGCACAGAGCCTGAACTCAGGACTCGAACCCACAAACTGCGAAATCATGACCTGAGCTGAAGTCAGACGCTTAGCCAGCTGAGACACCCAGGCGCCCCTTTAATTTTGTTTTTGTTCCCTGATGAGTTCATTTGGCAAGTATCCTGTTAAGATGTTTAAATCTCTATTTTCTAGCCAACTAAAGGAAGGGTTTCCCCAACTGCAATTAGTTTTGGAAGACATATCCTGTGCTGATGATCCTTTGAGAGGTGATGGAGTTTGCCCTGATGTTCTTGTCCTTGGTATCCCTTTACCACCCCCCTCCCCGCCCCCTACAGTTCCATGAGAATGTTTCCCTACTTTTTTCCAGACCCCTATGCCGCTCAGTCACAGCCTTGTAAGTCAGTGGAACCTAACTTTCGCACATGACAATACACATAGAGAGTCATACTTTTGATGTTTTAAAAAATATAAATCTTTATTCTTTTAAGTTTATTTTGAGACGGAGAGAGAAAGAGCGAGTGGGAGGGGGCGAGAGAGAATCCCAAACAGGCTGGGCACTGTCAGTGCAGAGCCCGATGCAGGGCTCGAACTCACAAACTGTGAGATCCTGACCCGAGCTGAAGTTGGGTGCTTAACCGACTGAGCCACCCAGGCGCGCCCCCCCCCCCACCTCCTCACTTTTGATTCTTTTAAAAGTAATCTCCATGCCAAACATGAGGCTCAAACTCACAACCTCAGAGTCAAGAATTGCATGTTCCATTGACGGAGCTGGCTGGGCACCCCCGGAAAGTCATACTTTTGCATAGAATGCTGGGGTAATGAAACAGGCTACTTGAGGCAGGAGGCTCCCATCACACCAGGCCTCCCCTGCTGCCCAAGGATGTTTTAGACTCACCTGTCATCCATTTGCCCTTAGTTGTGGCTTTTACGACTACAGTCTCGTCTATAAAATTTGAGGAGAAATGATGTGTTCAACTCCCAGGCAGTGCCCTTGCAGGAAAAGTGTGCCTCCCCCTCCTCTTTATCCCCTTTCTGCTGCTTGGAATATGAACACAGGGGGCTGGAGCCCCCTTGCACCATACCCTTGGGAAGGGGCAGCAACAAGAGAGAAGGAGCCAGAATCCCTGACAACTGAGGACAGCTAACAGACGGAAACATCGTTTGTTCCAGCCACGGTTACTTTGGCTCTCAACTTAACTTTATTATTTAAAACGTTTTTTGTTTTTTTGTTTTTTGTGTTTTTGCATGATGGTGATTTTTAAAATCACAAAATCGGGCACGGGTCAAGCGTGGACCCGAGGCAGGCAGCCTGCTACTCTGAGGCAATTACTGACCGAGCACAGAGTCGTGTAAAAGCCCGGACGCTGGAGTCTGACACTCCTAGGTTCAAATCTGATTCAGCTAACCACTGCCTGTGGTCCCAGGGTGAAGGGTTTTTACCTCATGGGCTTCAGTTTTCTCATCTGCAAAATGCTATGAGGAGGTAACCAGCCATGATTACTCAGTCTTCTAGCAACATCCTGTGGCCCTGAGCAGGCCTGTAACAAGCAGGCGTTGCCCTCTGTCCCTAGGGTTGCCTTGCGTCTCCCTCTCTGCCTTCTTGTCCCCCCTCCTGTGTTGCTCTCCTGTCCTCTCTTTCCCTGAGGAAGCTAACCTGTTGTTTCTTCTCCCTCCTTCTACAGAGATGCTGCTTCAACCCACTAAGAGATTCTTTCTCTCCTCACAAGGCGATCGCCTGCACAGAACTCCCCAAGGGCAATTGTGACTAAGCCCAACTTGATGACCTGCCTCTACCTTCTCTGTCTCCCCCAGGGAAGGCCAGGACAGGGAGCTGTCCCCAGGGAGCTGTGCCCCGGGCCCTCCACCCAGCCGGTGGTGAGATTGGATTATCCAAGGCCCCAGCTGGGCCTTGGATATGTCAGATATTTTTTTTAATGTTTTAAATTTATTTTTGAGGTGGGGGGAGGAAAGGAGGGGCAGAGAGTTGGGAGGGGGACAGAAGATCTGACAGCTGAGAGCCCCACGCAGGACTCAAACCCATGAGACATGAGATCGTGACCTGAGCTGAAGTTGGATACTTAACCGACTGAGCCACCTGGATATATCAGATCTTGAAGGAAGGGCACCCACTCTTCTCCGTGTTTCTCTGGGGGCTTGTTCCTGGGTTTTGCAGAACGTGTTTAATACTTCCTTGGAGAATGTGTGGGGGTCGAACAGAAGAGAGAAAAGGAACCAAGAACCAAAATACCACTTATTCCCTGAGGGAATAGAAGGCCCAGTTCTGAGTCCCTCTCTTGCCGGGGGGGGGGGTCCCCACTTCCTGTGGTAGCCTGGCTTCTCAGGCATGGGTTCCACCCTGGCTCCAAAGGTCACAGATCCCCGCACCCCTCCTGGAGAAGTTGACCTTTTGTGCAACCACATAAAGGTGACCAGCGTCTGGTGGCTTGATGGGATGGACTTGTAAGGCCTTCTTGCCTTTTGATGCATGCCATTCCTGTGAGCTGAGCTGGGCCTCTGAAGGTGAGAGGGCCCTTCAGACTTCCTGGGTGTCTCCACACTCAGACTCTTGGGCTTTGTGGTCTCAGATGCTGGCGTGAACAGCATGTCCTATAAAGTGCGCCCTCGGGGTCCCAGCAACGCTTTGTGCAAACCACCTCTAACCAAACTGACCCAGAGGGTCTGAAAGGCCCTTGACCTTGCTGCCTTTAGCAGAGAATGAGTGAATGGCCGGGGGGATCTGGGAGGATGAGGGGAACTGCCTGTCCGAGGGGGTGGTGACAGTGTGGCTGACCCTCTGCTGAACCAGACTGCCTCCCCACAGCTGTGTAAGTGTTGGCAAAGTCGGGAAACATGGGACAAACTCTTTTAAAATCACCTGGCTGGGATGGGGTGTCTGGGTGGCTCAGTTGGTTAACATCGGACTTCCGCTCAGGTCATGATCTCACAGTTCACGGATTCGAGCCCCACATGGGGCTCTCTGCTGTCAGCACGGAGCCTGCTTTGGATCCTCTGTCCCCCTCTCTCTCTGCCCCTCCTTCTCTCTCTCTCTCTCTCTCTCTCTCTCTCTCTCTCTCTCTCCTCTCAAAAATAAATAAACATTAAAAAAAAAAAATCACCTGGCTGGGTGGGGGGCACCTGAGTGTCTCAGTCGGTTGAATATCTAGCTCTTGGTTTTTGGCTCAGGTCATGATCTCACATTTCATGGGTTTGAGCCCCATGTCCGTGCTGTCAGCATGAAGCCTGCTTGGGATTCTTTCTCTCTCTCTCTCTCTCTCTCTCTCTGCCCCTCCCCTGCTCGAGTGCTCCCTCTTTTTCAGAATAAATAAATACACCTTTATTTATTTTAAAATAAAATCACCTGGCTGAGGTCATGTTAGTCAGGTTTCTCCACTATAAAGTTCCTCTTTTCTCCCATTTTCCGGCTGTTTCTTGGAAGGAAGTCACTATACACAATCCGTGCTTAAGGACCAGGGACCAGGGAGCCTTGAGGGCAGAGTATATACACAAATTATTTGGAATTTTTCTGCATGGGAGATTTGTATTTCGTCCTCCATTCATTTATTTATTCACTTATTTATTTTTATAAAAGTTCTTACATTTTTGGGGCACCTGGGTGGGTCAGTGGGTTAAGTGCCAAGTTTGGCTCAGGTCATGATCTCACAGTTCGTGGGTTCGAGCTCCGCATCGGGCTCTGTGCTGACAGCTCGGAGCCTGGAGCCTGCTTCGGACTCTGTCTCTCTCTCTCTCTCTCTCTCTCTCTCTCTCTATTTCTGCTCCTCCCCTGCTCGTGCTCTGTGTGTGTCTCTCTCTCAAAAATAAATAGACATCAAAAAAATTTAAAAGTACTTACATTTTCAAATAATAACCTCATTACGTTTTCAGATAAAGTACTTGAAATTGAAATTATTGGGTCTAACTGTTAAGCTGAAAAAAAAAAAAAGAGAGAGAGAAAGTACAATAAATGTACCACAGAATGTCCAGAAGTTCTGGAAACACAGGGAAAGTTGTGTACTTACTGGGTATTCTCCAAATAGTAATTAGATTCATTGGTTTAAATGTAGAGAGAGGCCTTTTGCCTGAAAGATGTTGGAAGGCTCACTGCCAGCAAACGGAGCCTGTTATTTGAAAGTGTTCCTGACATACGGCTTACACCTAAGTTTAGCCTGGTCTCCTGACCTTGCTGGCCACGAAGTGACGAGTCCTGCCGTGGTGGCCAAGTCCGTCCTGCCTGTGAGCGTCTCCCGCCTCTTAGGGGGTCCATCTTGCTCCCAGCTCTGCTCCTTCGAGGATACCAGGACTCACGTCCCACAGACTGCGGTGGGGAAGGGCCTGGCAGCCACCTCGTTTGATGACAAATGAGATAATCTAGGGAGAGGCTGTGGCTGGCTTTAGAGAAGTGACAGCTTTGCTGAGTGGGAAGCAGTCAGTGTCTTCATTTGGATCCCTTTCCTGGTGGATAGCTCTTTTTTATCTTTATCTTTTTTCATGTTTCTTCATTTTTGAGAGAGAGAGAGAGAGAATGAATGGGGGAGAATGAATGAGAGAGAGATTGGGGGACAGAGGATCAGAAGTGGACTCTGTGCTGACAGCAGCGAGCCCAGATGCGGGGCTCAAACTCATGAACTGGGAGGTCATGACCTGAGCTGAAGTCCGATGCTCAACGGACTGAGCCGCCCAGGCGCCCCTCCTGGTGGATAGTTCTAAGCCTCTCAGGCTTCCATTCCCTGTCCTGGTGATTGTTTCCAGGGTGGGCATGGGACCTAAGCAGGCCCAGTCAATGAGAATCTCTGTAAGTGTGCCTTCCAGAAACTTCTAGCTTGACCTGGGTGGAACTGTGAGAAGGGGATCTCCAGAAACTCGGTCAGGATTGAGCTCCCTTCCCTCCTGCCAACGCCATGATTCTGGGAATAGGACGACCAGCCCTCCTGGTTTTCATGGGACTGTCCTCATTTTAAAACTCAAAGTCCTATGTCCTGGGAAAACCCTCACTCTCAGGCAAATCAGGAGGGCTGTTCACTCCACCAGGGAGAATGGTTTCTTTGCTTTTCATTTCTAGCCTCTGGAAAGGAAGAAGTGAGTTTGGAGCAGGGTGAGGGGAAATTGCAGTGGGGAGGAGCTCAAAGACAGACAGCCAGGAGGTGGCTCCTCGTGGGGGAGTATCCGGCAGAGAGCACTGAGCGGCGTGGATGTCTGCTTGGGGCTCGCCTTCAGGCCATCCCCAGGGTGACTCTGTCTCCTCCATCGGGGAAGACCCCTTAGTTTCTTAGTTTACAGGAAGTACATAGAAGGATGTAGATACAGGGGCGCCTGGGTGGCTCAGTGGGTTAAGTGTCTGTCTCTAGATTTCAGCTCAGGCCATGATCTCACCATTTGTGAGATCGAGCCCCACGTTGGGCTCTGTGCTGACAGTGCGGAGCCTGCTTGGGATTCTCTCTCTCTCCCTCTCTCTCTCTCTCTCTCTGCCCCTCCCCTGCTTGCTCTCTCTCTCTCTCTCTCTCTCTCTCTCTCTCTCTCTCTCAAAATAAATGAATACACTTAAAAAGAAAAAGGATGTAGATATATACATACTGACATGAAAAGATGCTCATGGGCAATTACTTAAGCCAAAAAAAAAAAAAAAAAGCAGGTTGCAGAATGCTTTGTACCATATGAGCTCTTTTCTGTGAATGAGTAAGTTAGTCTGCCAGGAGGACACCTCCAGCTCTCTTTAACCTCTTACCAAAGACAAGCTTAAAGATGCTTGTTTTGGTTTTCCGAGAGGAAGAAGAAAACGTGTCCGCTTTTATCATAATAATCACAATGCTCACACAAGCTTTGAGTTGCTCCCTGCATTTCTCCAGAAAGAGGAGGCCCAGAGCTCGTCTGGAGATTGCTGCGGTGTCGCAGGGTGTTGGGAGACTTTTCTTGCTCTATTCTTCTGGGGACTTGAATTGATGCGTCTGCCCGTTTCCATGCTGAACACCGTGTTTGTGGTTCTTTTCTTAAATAGCCAAGTTGCTTTCCATCAAAAGTTTCCTGGAGTGGGTGGCATGACATTAATGCCCTTTGGCCAAAATGCAGAGGCCACATGTTTGAGCCCACCAAGGCAGAGCTACCGTGGAGTGTCTGTAGGAACTATTTCTCTCTCTTCTGGCTGCAAAATAAGACTTCAGGCCGCAGCCTCCGTGGTCTGGAAGCGGGACCGCCTTATTAAAGCAGGGAGATCCCTCTGCTGGGCGCCTGAGCGTGAGGTCCCAGGGCTCGGTCAGGCTCAGCTTGCTTTCTTGCCCACTCCTGGGGAAGGGGGAGAGAGCAGGTTTCCTAGAGACCCCGGGTGATGACCTTTTGCACCATCAAAACTCTGATCTCGAATCAAGGAAGACAACAAGACTGGTGAAATGTTTTGCTAAAAAGCTGCTGCCTCTGACAGTTTCTGCAGAGCCCGAAACTCGCGTGCTCTTTTCGGTCTCCGGCACGGAGTTGTTCCTCCCGGCAGCGGCAGTCACAGCACCAAGACCCTGCTGCCTTCCCAATGCTACCTCCTCATCCACATCATTCCCAGGAAGACGCCGGCACGGAAGCAGGTTAATCTTGTAGCCCACCCCAGCTGGCTGTGGGCTTGGCACGGGCCTTGCCTCTTCTTCAGCCCCCAGTGGCCCAAGCTGGGAACCCAGAGGAGGAAACACCTGTTCGCCCTGTCTTAGGGATGGGCCGTGAATTCCCCGAGATACAGAGTGAGTCACTGCGAGACCGTGGAGCGGAATTTACTCATCCCCCAGGAATGGACCCTTGGAAGGCTCCAGAATGACTAGCCTCAAGTGTTCTGTCTCAGGCACAGGGCATTTTCCCCCCCGAACTATGTCTGCAGTCACTTCCTCTCTGGACACATCCTGTTTCTGGGAGCAGGCGACTTGCCAGGCAGATCACAGCCTCTGCTGCTGGGAGCAGACGGGCGGAGACATCCTTCCTCTAATTTCTAGTACCTAATCCCATCTTCCTTCCCAGTCAGAGATATCAATCAGCATCTCCGCTTTTCCCAGGTCCCTGCACGCCAGGAAGGGAGCATACAGAAGAGCGTGTTTCTATTGGCAACCCCAACTTACAAGAGGTGCTCAGAGACCACTGTTGATTCGCCACCAGCTTCTCAGGCACAGGTAATCGGGAAAGGATCTAGGGCAAGGCTCCATCCATCCATTCACTCATTCATGCAATAAATATTTATGGAGTACCTACTGTGTGCCAAGCGCCATTCTAGATGCTGGGCTACGGAGGTAAACAAAACATAAAAATCAATGTCCTCCTAGCAGTTACGTTCCACTGGGAGGGACAGCTGATAAACAAGATAAAAAATTATGGCGTGTAAGATAATGATAAATGCTACGCAGAGAACACAAAGCTGGGAAAGCAAATACGAAACGCGGGGTATGGAGGGAAGTGTGAAACGTTCAGCAAGGTGGCTGGAGGAGTCCTTGCTGGGAAAGGAAATCCTGCAAATAAGACTTGAAGGAGGCAAGGAAGCCAGCAGTAGGGGCAAAAGCATTGTAGGCAGAGGGGACAGCAAGTGCAAAGACCCTGAGGTAGGAGTGTGCCTGGACTTCTTGGGGAACAGGAGAAAAGCCAGTGTGGCTGGAGCAGAGTGAGAAGAGGAGAGGCACAGGAGTGAGAGTCAGGCTAAAAGGAGGCATTCCACGCTGTGAGAGGTAGCATGGACTTTGGTATTCACCCTGTGATATAGGAGAGTTTTAATAGCGAATGACGGGATCTCATTTATGTCCCAACAGGATTCTCTTAGGAAGCCGCATGGAGAGTAGTCTAAAGAAGGTAAGGGCAGGATGTGGAAGGTGGGAGACCACTGAGGAGGGGACCGCAATAGTCTAGGGGAGAGATAATGGTGGCCTAGACAGGTAGTGGCCAGGGGTGCGGTGAGCAGTGATTCCAGAATATTCTGAAGATAGAGCTCACAGGATGTGCTGATACACAGGATATGGGGTGTGATAAAATACAAGGAAAAAAAAAAAGATGACACCAATAGGGTTTTCAGCCCAAGTGAATGGAACAATGGAGCTGCTATTAAGAAAGGGAAACCTATAGGAGGGGCTGGCCCAGGGCAGATCAGGAGCTGGGTTTTGGCCATAGAGAGTTTGAGATGCCCATTAGACATCCATGTGTTGTCAAGTAGGCTTTGGAGACATGAGTCTGTGGTTCACAGTAGAGGTTCTGGCTAGAGATACAGATTTGGACTCATGCTTTTTCTTGTTTTTCTTCCTCCTCCTCCTCTTCCTCCTCCTCCTCCTCTTCTTCTTCTTCTTCTTCTTCTTCTTCTTCTTCTTCTTCTTCTTCTTCTTCGAGGGAGGGGAGGGGAGGGGCAGAGAGAGAGGGAGAGAGGCAATCTTAAGCAGGCTCCATGCTCAGCATGGAGCCTGACATGGGGCTTGATCCCACAACAGTGAGATCATGACCTGAGCTGAAATCAAGAGTTGGATGCTCAACCAACTGAGCCACACGGGTGCCCCTGGGCTCATGCTTTTAATGCTGGCACTGGTCAGCTTGGGTTTTATTTCATATGGTGAACATTTAAAAATGTTATCTTTGGGGTGCTTGGGTAGCTCTGTTAGTCTTGGGTAGTGTGGACTCTGCTTAGGATTCTCTCCTTCTCCCTCTCTCTCTCTCTGTCCCCCTCCCCCCCACCCCGCTCTCTCTGTCTCTCAAAAATCTATATAAACTTAAAGATATATAATCTTTAAAAATTTCTATTATAAATTTCTTTAAAGATATAGGTCAGAGGGGCGCCTGGGTGGCGCAGTCGGTTAAGTGTCCGACTTCAGCCAGGTCATGATCTCGCGGTCCGTGAGTTCGAGCCCCGCATCAGGCTCTGGGCTGATGGCTCAGAGCCTGGAGCCTGTTTCTGATTCTGTGTCTCCCTCTCTCTCTGCCCCTCCCCCGTTCATGCTCTGTCTCTCTCTGACTCAAAAATAAATAAAAGTCGAAAAAAAAATTAAAAAAAAAAGATATAGGTCAGATTATGTGATTTCTCTACTTTAAATCTTCAAATGATTTCCCTTTTCATTCAGATTAAAAAGCAAAGTTTGAAGACAGTTTGGGTATTCATCAAAGCAAAAGCTATGCCCGGTAATCCCACCCCTCAATATTTACTTAACTGAAATGCATACTCATGTGCTCTGAAAGATAAAAAAAAAAAAAATCCTCATAGCAGTATTATTTGAAATAGCCCCCATTTGGAAACAGTCCAAATGTTGATCAATGGTAGAAAAGAAAGACACATTGTGGTATATGTATATGGTCAATACAACCCACTAATGAAGAAAATGAACCATGACCATCCATAGCTACATGGACAAATGCCCAAACATAACATTCAGCAAATAAAGCCAGACATCAAAGGTTAATACTGTATGATTCCATTTGCGTGAAGTTTGAAACCAGGCAAAACGAATCCACAATAACAGAAGTTGAAATAATGGTTTTATCCTTGGGGGGATAATGACAAAAGAGGCAGGAGAGAGGCTTTAGGGTTGCTGGCAATGTTCTACAGCTCAGGCAGGTTGGTGGTTTAAATGGGTGGGTCCAGGCGGTGAAAATTCACAGAGTTGTACATTTATGACTCGTGTACATTTCTCTACGTGTGTTGTAGTTCCATAAAAATCTTATACAAAGTCCTCAGGGAAAAGGCCCTACGTGATAATGGCACTCCTTCTGCCCCACCCCTATTTCTGGCTGCACCCCAACTTTGCTCACCCCACTCTTGTGACCCTTCTCTCATGGTTCACTGATACACCATTGTTGGTCTTTCCTTCCTTGAGGATTTTGCACTTACAGATCCATCTGTTCCCAGATATCCACATAGCTTACTCCCTCACCTAATTCAAGTCTCTGCTGGAACTTCCTCTTATCAGAGAAATCTCGCCTGATAAACTTATGTGAAATAACATCCTCCACCACTCTTGTCCCCTTGCTCTTTTTAATCTTGTGCAAATATGTAACCACTGCTTTGCATATTATGTGTTTGTTTGCTCATTGATTTGTTGTCTGTCTCTATTACTAGAATCTAAGCTCCAAGAGAATCGGTACTTGGTTTCCCGTCGTATCTTCAGTGCGTGAATTGGGGCCTGGCGCATAGTAGGTGCTCGGTAAATATTTACTGGAGGGATGAATGCAATAGGCAGCAGTAAATAAGACACATTATTCCTGTTCTCATGGAGGAAAGAGTGGCTTAGATCTTTAAAAGGAGCATAAAGGGGCGCCTGGGTGGCGCAGTCGGTTGAGCGTCCGACTTCATCCAGGTCACGATCTCGCGGTCCGTGGGTTCGAGCCCCGCGTCAGGCTCTGGGCGGATGGCTCAGAGCCTGGAGCCTGTTTCCAATTCTGTGTCTCCCTCTCTCTCTGCCCCTCCCCCGTTCATGCTCTGTCTCTCTCTGTCCCAAAAATAAATAAACGTTGAAAAAAAATTTTTTTTTTTTAAAAGGAGCATAGGGGCGCCTGGGTGGCGCAGTCGGTTAAGCGTCCGACTTCAGCCAGGTCACAATCTCGCGGTCTGTGAGTTCGAGCCCCGCGTCGGGCTCTGGGCTGATGGCTCAGAGCCTGGAGCCTGTTTCCGATTCTGTGTCTCCCTCTCTCTCTGCCCCTCCCCCGTTCATGCTCTGTCTCTCTCTGTCCCAAAAATAAATAAACGTTGAAAAAAAAAAAAATTTAAAAAAAAATAAAAGGAGCATAAAGAGTCTAGCTAGCTCTGAGGTAGGAGTTGTGTTTCTTTGTACTTTTATAGGGTGTAGGACAGGGACTGACCTATAGAGTAAATTTTCCGCAAGTGGTTATTGCGGTCTTTAAAGCTACATTTCTGAGCTTAGAAATTTACCCTCTCAAAGAAAGAATGAAGACAATTGAATGAATGAATGAATGAATGAATGAATGAATGAATGAATGAATATTTTTAGCCCCATCAATTTCCAAGCCATAGAAAAGAGACTGGATCCAAACCTACCAGCAAGTTCTTGAAATCAGGTGAGTGAGTGTGTGTGTGTGTGTGTGTGTGTGTGTGTGTGTGTGTGTGTAACTGCCAACACCATCACTTGATGAGAGCTCACTAAATTGTACCACATTTCCACATCTTGACAAGACCATCAGATTCTGAGCAGTAAGTCTAGGGCATCAGAGCTCCTGGTGTGTGGAGACAGGATTTGCTTTGATGAGTAGGAGCAAGGCAGGGCAACAAGGGGCTCTAGATGAGAGCCAAAGGCAAGGCGCCTAAACAGGGGACCAAGGAGGACATGTCATTCCTTCTACAGAAAGTAGCGGCAGTGGGCGCCTGGGTGGCTCAGTCAGTTGAGCTTCAACCCTTGATTTTTTTTTTTTTAATGTTTATTTATTTTTGAGACAGACACAGAGCATGAACAGGGGAGGGTCAGAGAGAGAGGGAGACACAGAATCCGAAGCAGGCTCCAGGCTCTGAGCTGTCAGCACAGAGCCCGACGTGGGGCTTGAACTCACGGACCGCGAGATCATGACCTGAGCCGAAGTCGGACGCTTAACCGACTGAGCCACCCAGGCACCCCACGACCCTTGATTTTGACTCAGGTCATGATCTCACAATTTTGTGAGTCCAAGTTCCATGTCGGGCTCTGTGCAGACTGTGTGGAGCCCGCTTGGGATTCTCCCTCTCTCTCCGCTCCTCCCCCTCCCCCGCTGTTGCTTTGTCTCTCTCAAGATAAAAAAAATAAACATTAAAAAAAAAAAGTAGCTGCGGGGCACCTGGAGGGCTCAGTCGGTTGAGCGACTCTTGATTTTGGCTCAGGTCATGATCCCAGAGTCGTGGGATGGAGCCCCACGTCGGGCTCTGCACTGAGCTTGCGCCCGCTTAAGATTCTCTCTACCTCTCTCTCTCCCTCTGCCCCCTTCCCCTGCTCGTGCTCTCTCACTCTCTCTGAGACAATTAAAAATTATTTTAAAAAATTAAAAAAAAAATTTTTTTTAATTGAAAGAGAGAAAGAGAAAAAGAAGGAAAGAAGCCGCCCAAGGCGAGGCCTGGGCTGGTGTCCTAGCTGGGGGTTTCGCACCATTCATCCCTTTACCAGTGGCCATCTCTGCCCTGTTCTTCAAGTGATGTGAGTGTTTGGCCAAAGCCTGCATATTAGGCTGCACCTGTAGCTGCCCAGCTCTGAACCCGGGGTGCCGGTCTCTTGGGTGGACGAGAGAATCACAGGATTTACAGGGCTACAGGACTGGTAATAACCCTCCTTCTGCTTGTCGGGTCTTTTATCCCACCGGTTCACATACCTTTTCAAACAGTAATTAACCTCCCCACAGCCCCAAGTGGAAGCTGGGGATGTTAAACACAGTGTTCCTTGTTTCGTTGGGAGCAGAGGCCAGAGCACTTCTAAGTGTCTTGGCTGGAGGGCACACACGGTGAGTCAGCAGTGTCTCCCAGGAGGGGAGTCTGGAGTCCTGTCCACAAGTGACCTGTTTTACTTTAATCACCACCCCACCCAGCGCCTTCTGGTCGCTTCCTTCACAGCCCTGTGGTGTCTGTTACCACTCCTCAATCCGCAGACTCTCTCCCAAAAACGTGTCGGAATTTTTCAACCGTGAGATCTTTTACTCCCCCCCTCCTTTTTTTTTTTTTTTTGTCTTTGTAGGTTCGTAATCTTGACTATCATTTTAGTGAGGTCTCCTGAGGCACAGGAGAAAAACCCAGAGGGACAATCTGCTATTATTAAAAAGTAAATTGGAACATTATACCGATAGCACCACGTCGCAGAAAATCC
This sequence comes from Felis catus, assembly GCF_018350175.1. Lineage (NCBI taxonomy): Eukaryota > Metazoa > Chordata > Mammalia > Carnivora > Felidae > Felis > Felis catus. The sequence goes on along the minus strand of NC_058381.1, from coordinate 47,296,874 downwards.
GGAGGTAAAAAAGGTGGGGGAACTCTCTCGTCTCTCCTGCCAACAAAACCATGTTATGATTCTGGTGTGCTGCTCATGTGATTCCTTGCTATGCATGTTTTCAGACTGTGGTCATGTTCTTGGTTTGCATAAAGTTTATATCCTTCCTTTTTCACTTAACTTTTGCATCAAAAGCATTTCCCCTGCATTTTGACATAATCTTTATAATCATTTCTTTAAAGGTTGTACACAAGCCCATCAGGGAGATTTACAAGAATACACTTTAAGCAGAGTACTATTGTCGGTTCCTGTTGCCAAATATTTAAGATGTTTCTGGTATTGATTCATACGTGCAGTGGGGAGGGGCAATAAAGTGGGGTATCTACACCTAGTAGTTTTTTTTTTAACCAGAAAAAGCTATTATTTGAATGTTGTCAGTGAAATTTATCATAAGAGTGTATAAATTAATGGGAAAATATAGTCTTTCTTTTTTTTTTTTTATTTTTTTTTCAACGTTTTTTATTTATTTTTGGGACAGAGAGAGACAGAGCATGAACGGGGGAGGGGCAGAGAGAGAGGGAGACACAGAATCGGAAACAGGCTCCAGGCTCTGAGCCATCAGCCCAGAGCCTGACGCGGGGCTCGAACTCACTGACCGCGAGATCGTGACCTGGCTGAAGTCGGACGCTCAACCGACTGCGCCACCCAGGCGCCCCTAGATAGTCTTTCAAAATAGTGTTGGGGATAACTGAGTGGCCATGTGAGGTGGGGGAAGGGGAAAACTTGGATCCATTTCTTTAACTAGGATAAATTCCAAATGCACCAAATATTTAGATGTCAAGAAAGAAAGAAAGAAAGAAAGAGAGAAAGAGAGAAAGAAAAAAAAGAAGGGAAAGAGAAAAGAAAAGAAAGAAACTATAAAAGTACTTGAAAAATCCATTGGAGAATTTTTTATTATTTCCTAAGTGGAAATTTTGTCCAAGAATGAAATGAAGTCTGGAATCCATAAAATAAAACATGGATAAATATGATTATATAAAACTCGAATTTCTTCAAGGCAGAGACCATTATACATGGAGTCAAAAGACAAATGACGAACTGGGAAATATATTTTTAATTCCACATATAGAAAGGATTAATTTCCCTAATATATTAAGAGTTCCCACAAACTGGTAAGGAAACCAGCCAATAATCTAGTGGAAAAATGGGCAAAGACTATGTGCAGACAATTCACAGAAAGGAAACACAAATCATTCTTAAATATATGAAAAAAAATGTTCACTTTCTTCCATTGGATGACCGATTCATAGAAAAACTACCCGGATAATAACAGTCTTGATTTTTCAGTTTGGGAGAGACTGAAAGGGCAGTTCAGCTCAGTGACCAAGAGCCTGAATTTGGACTTAGGGAACCTGGGCTTGAGTGTCAGGTGTACTGTTATTAGATGGGTTATTAAATTTCTACGGAGAGCGGATTGGTGATATCTACTAAAATTTAAAGTATGTTTACCCTTTAATTCATTAATTTATCCTGAGCAATGATGCTCCTTTGTGATATTGTGATTTACAGTAAGAAATATACATTTGATCTTAGTTCAGGCACAGAGCTCCCTAAACCCTTGGAATTTCCTAAGTGGTGAGAGAGGGAAAGGTATCTTTTGTTATGTTAACAGGGTGATTTTTTGGACCGCACCTAAGAATGGGGGCTGGCTGCCCAGAGACCCAACTGTGTGATTAGAGGGTTAGAACGCTCAGTCCCACTGCAGGGGACCTCCTGCAGCAGAGCTGGAGACTGAGTTCAAGTACCAACGGCCAATGATTTAATTAGTCATGCCTTTGTAACGAATCTGCCATAGGAACCCAAAAGGAGAGGGTCTGGAGAGCTTCTGGGTTGGTGAACACTTGGAGATTAGGGAGAGTGGTACACCTGGAAAGGGCATGAAAGCTCTGCCCACTTTCCCTATCTCCCTGCCCCACGCATCGCTGCCATCTGACTGTTCCTGAATTATATTCTTTTAAAATTAACTGGTGATCGGGGCACCTGGGTGGCTCAGTCGGTTGAGCATTCGACTTCGGCTCAGGTCATGATCTCACGGAAACTGGTGATCTAGTGAGTAAAATATTTCTCTGATCTCTGTGAGCCACTCTAGCAAATGAATGGAACCGAAGAAGGATGGGGTCATTGGGACCTCTGATCTATAGCCAGTGGGTCAGAAACACAGGTGTCAATGTGGACTTGGATGGCCTGTGAAAGTGGGAGGTAGTCTCTTGGGACCAAGCCCTGACCCTGTGGGCTCTCATCCTATCTCCAGGTAGATAGTATCAGAATTGAACTGAATTGTAGGGTATTCATTCAGCTGGTATCTAAGCATTGCTTGGTACTGTGGGGGGAAAACCCTCCTCTACACATTGGAATTTGGGTACAGAACCAGTTTACCCTTCTAAGGTATTTTTGCTGCATGGTTGATTGATTAGCAAAAGATTGAAAAACCTAATAAGGGATTGGTTAAATCAGTTATGATATATCCAAATTGTGCACTGATACAGATGGTAATCAAAACAAGGTGTGAAAAAAGATTACATATTATCAATTTCCATAATGTAATGCTGGCTTGTCTCTAATATCGTCCCTAAGCGGGGACAGGAATGGAGAATGCCTTTTCACGGTGTACCCCTTTGTATTTGTTGATTTCTTTAATTTAAAAAAATTTTTAATGTTTTCTTTTTGAGAGAAACAGAGTGCGAACAGGGGAGGGGCAGAGAGAGAGGGAGACACGGAACGTGAAGCTGGCTCCAGGCTCTGAGCTGTCAGCACAGAGCCCAACGCGGGGCTCAAACCCACGAACCATGTGATCATGACCTGAGCTAACGCCGGAGGCTTAACCAACTAAGCCACCCTGGCGCCCCTGTATTTTTAGATTTTTGTGTGGAATTTATTTCCTCTTCACAGAAAAATAAATACCACTTACTTAAAAAAAATTGTCTCTAACATTTACTCACCTTTGAGAGGCAGAGAGACAGAGCGCTAGTGGGGGAGGGGCAGAGAGAGAAAGAGAGAAAGAGATAGAATCCCAAGAAGGCTCCAGGCTGTGAGCTGTCGGCACAGAGTTCGACACAGGGCTCGAACCCATGAACCGTGAGATCATGACCTGAGTCAAAGTTGGACGCTTCACCGACTGAGCCACCCAAGGACCCCAAATACCATTTACTGTTTAAAAATTAAAACAGAAGCTGTCAGCAGTGGGGCTGATCTTTAGGAAGGCCTTTAGGAGTGTCTCCTTGTGGTTAGGTAGATACAAGGCAAAGGGCACCCCATACTCTGGAGGATTCCAGAATGTGGAATGTGAGGCAACTCCACCAAAAATCCTTAGAAGGTACAGCTCATAAGTTGTTGGGGAGGGGTGGCCAAATCTGTCCTTAATGAGGCTTAGTGGGATTAGAATCTCGCTGAGCTGCTCTTCACTGAGTTCATTTGAAGGACACGGGGGGCTGGAGGACGAACTCGCCAGGGTGGGCCACAGAGGTGCGGGGAGGCTGGTACCCAGACCTCTTGTGAAAATGAGCAAGGGTGGCCCGCCTGTGCCAAGTGTCCAACAGCCCCCTTCCAACAGTGACCCTGTGGGAGAGCCACCCCAGCAACCGTGGCGGAGATGGGACCCTTTGGCGACCGATCGATTTTCTCTTGGGAAAAGACTCTTGGGAGAAAAGACAGCAACGTGTCTTCGGTCATTTCAATTTTAAAGAAGATAAGTTCTTATTTTTGTACCTGATGCTGGAGAAACACGACAAATTGGCTACGTTTAAATCATATCATGATCAGCAACTTCCTACTTGGGGCTTTCCCACCTTGCATATTATTTATTTATATTAGACATAATTTATTTGCTTAAATCAGATTCTGAGAAGCAGGGTTATGCAGTTAAAAGGTACGGACATTTTACGTATGACTTTGTCAAAGGGTTACATCCAGTTTACAGATTTCCAGCCATGTAAAAGACAATGAGTTATTCCACATGAAAACTTCCACGTGAACGTTCGTCACCAGGGAAGACTGGAAACATTCCAAATGCCCACCAGATGATGAATGGATAGACAAAAATGTGTTACGTCCCTAAGGTGGAATACTATTCAACAATGAAAAGGACTGAAGCCCTGACACGTGCTGCAACATGGATGAACTTTGGAAACATCATGTTAAGTGAAAGAAGCCAGTCACGGAAGACCGCATATTGTACAACCATTTATTTGAAATGCACGCAAAAAGCAAATCTATAGAGGCAGAAAGCAGATTGGTGGCTGTCCCTGGCTGGGGGAGAAAAGGGTAGGACGTGCCTGCCGATGAGTGCAGTGTTTCTTTCTGAGGTGGTGAACATGTTCTGAAATTAGATAATGATGTGGTTGTACAACGCCGAATATGCTAGAACCCGCCGAATTGCCCACTAGAAAAGGATGAATTGTATGTGAATTATACCTCAACAAGGGCTATTATTATTATTTTTTAAAATAAGGACTATTATTTCAAAAAAGGCAATGAGTTCTCTGAAACCCTAATATGAGGTTGTTTCTTTGTTGTTATATTTTTCTGCTTTATATAGGAGAAATATTTTAATATTTGAATAATTAAAACTTTTTTGGAAATAAAAATATGTCTTTGTGAGCTGTATGTGCAAATAGTTTGCCCATTAACCTTTCGGGTGATTGGGGTTTTTTCTTGTGAATTTAAGTTATGTGCATAATAAAAAATATTAAAATTTCCTAATCACATTTGGGAACAGAGTACAGTCTGTTTCTTTTACTCTTATGTTAATTTTTCGTGGGAATGCATAACTGAAAAAAATAATTTTATAAGATCCAATGCATAATTTTTTCCTTTTGTAATTGCTTTTATTGTTTTGTTACTGGGAAGTTATTCTCTGAAGGAAATAATAAAAAAAATAATAGTCAGAAATAAAGTTGAATTGGCAAAAAATTAAAGGGCTGGGGCGCCTGGGTGGCTCAGTCGGTTAAGGTCAGGTCATGATCTCATGGTTTGTGGGTTTGAGCCCCAAATGGCGCTCCATGATGAGAGTGTGGAGCCTGCTTGGGATTCTCTCTCTCCCTCTCTGTCTGCCCCTCCCCTGTTTGCTTTCTATCCCTGTCTCTCTCAAAATAAAAAAAAAAAATTTTTTTTTAAATTAAAGGGCTGATTCTTTGAAACACCAAACTCATCTGGTTGTCTAATTAAGAAAAAACAAACAAACAAACAAACACCAACCCCCCCCCCATAATAACCAGAGTTAGAAATGAGAACGAGAATATAATATCAGATGGGAATAAACCCCTTAAAAATTAAAATATATCATGTTCAAGTCGATTCTAGTAAATCTCCAATTCTTGATGAAGTGAACATTTTTTTCTAAGAAATATGAATTGCCAAAATTGATCCATGAAAAAATAATGTATCAGGGGCCCCTGGGTGGTTCAGTCAGTTAAATGATTGACTCAGCTCAGGTCTTGATCTCAGAGTCGTGAGTTCAAGCCCAACTTTGGGCTGTGTGCGGGTGTGAAGCCTACTTAAGAAAAAAAACAAAGGAGTGTATCAGAATAAGCAAACAGGTATGGAAGAAATTGATTGTGTATGTCTTTGGGGAAAAATGTCGCTTCCAAGAAAATTTCTGAGTCCAGACAATTGCCAGTCTATCCTGTTAGCTTTTAGGAAAAGCAAGACTTGTGGGCACGTGGTGAGATCTTTTCAGGATTCCAAAACAAGATGGGACCCCAAAAGAGTTCATGGCCTTTGACTTCAAGATAATCCCAATTCTGCCTCTCATTCTAATCCAGTAAACAGGGGTTTATGAGCAAGAGTACTTTTATAGCTCTAAATAGTGAAAAACTCGAAACAAAAATGTTCCTTACTATGAAAATGGGCAATAGGGGTGCCTGGGTGGCTCAGTCGGTTGAGCGTCTGACTTCGGCTCAGGTCATGATCTCATGGCTTGTGAGTTTGAGCCCCACGTCAGGCTCTGTGCTGACAGCTCGGAGCCTGGAGCCTGCTTCATGTTCTGTGTCTCCCTCTTTCTCTGCCCCAACCCACTCGCATTCTGTCTCTGTCTCTCTCAAAAATAAATAAACATTAAAAAAAAAAAAAAGAAAATGGGCAATAAATCAAGGATATTTACAGCACAAAATACTTTCTAGTCACCCAGTTTGTGTTCAAACAACATTTAATGATATGGAAACAGTCTCATGATAAGTGAAAAATCTAGATATAAAATTGATTTTACAATATAATCCCAACTTGTTTAAAACAATTTCTTACATTGATGCATAAAAACACAAGTTGGATAGAAATGTCGGTAGTCATTATATCTGAATATTTAAAATTTTCTCTGGGGTGCCTGGGTGACTCAGTCAGTTAAGCCTCCAACTCTTGATTTCGGCTTTGGTCATGATCTCATGGTTGGTGGAATCGAGCCCTGCATCCGGCTCTGTGCTGACAGTGTGGAGCCTACTTGAGATTCTCTCTCTCCCTCTCTTTCTGTCCCTCCTGTGCTTGTTCGTGCTCTCTCTCTCTCTCAAAATAAATAAACTTAAAAAAAAAAGATTTAAAATTTTCTGTTGGGCTTTTCTTATTTTCCAAATTCTCTATATTAAACATGTATTACTTTTATAATCCAAAAAAGTGTTATTTAAAAGGCATAAATTTGTATAGAATAAGGAATAAAAGGAAATATACAAAAATAATAACAATGGTTATCTTTGGGTGGTAGATAATAAATTATTTTAGTTTTTCCTTTGTAATGTCGACCATTTTCCATATTGCATAACGAGCAATGATTACTTTTATTATAAGCATTTTAAAAAACAGTCTCCATAGGATTGATAACTTGATAACATTTTTAGTATATATTTTAAGTTTTTCATAATTATTTTTAAGTGGATGCTAAATATACACGGTAAATATATGCATATTATATTTTGTAATTTAGCTTCCCCTAGTATATTACGAACATTAAAAAAATTTTTTCTTAATGTTTATTTATTTTTGAGGGAGAGAGAGAGAGAGAGAGAGAGTGCAAGTGAGGGAGGGGCAGAGAGAGAAGGAGACACAGAATACAAAGCAGGCTTCAGGCTCTGAGCTGTCAGCACAGAGTTCTATATGGGGCTTGAACCCATGAACCATGAGATCATGACCTGAACTGAAGTCAGATGCTTAACTGGCTGAGCCACCCAGGTGCCCCTGGACATTTTTTAAAGTAGACTTCACACCCAGCACAGAGCAGGCTTCAGGCTCTGAGCTGTCAGCACAGAGCTCAATATGGGGCTTGAACTCATGACCCTGAGATCAAGACCTGAGCTAAGATCAAGAGTCAGACACTTAACTGACTGAGCCACCCAGGCTCCCTGTATTATGAACATCTTTAACATCCTTAAACATTAATCTAAAATATCATTTTTTAATGGCTCCATAATATGTTGTGTATTTAAGTTTATTTATTTTGAAAGACAGAGCATGTGAGCTGGGAGGGGCAGAGAGAGAGGGAGAGAGAGTGAGAGAGAGAATCCCAAGCAGGCTCCCCACTGCCAATACAGAGCCTGATGTAGAGTTCAAACCCACCAACCGTGAGATCATGACCCGAGCCCAAGTCAAGAGCCAGACATGTAACCGACTGAGCCACCCAGGTGCCCCAGCATATTTTTTAAAGTTTATTTATTTATTGAGGAGAGAAAATGCGTGCGCGCACACACACACACACACACACACACACACACACACACACACACTTGCAAGTTGGGGAGGGGCAGAGAGAGAGAGAATCCTAAGCAGGCTCTGCACTCTCAGCCCAGAGCCCGATGGAGGGCTTGAACCTGCAAACCATAAGATCAGGACCTGAGCTGAGTTGGACCCAGGCACCTTGGCTGCATAATATCTTATTACAGTTTTTTTTTTTTTACCGGATTTAGATTAAAAATTTTTTTCCTAATTAAAACTGTACTTCAATAAACACTCTTACTCAACAGTCTTTCTCAGACAATCTCGCAGTTTTTGAGTTCTCTACAGTCTGCTGAATGAGGGCAGCCCAGCCTTGGATTTCTCTCCAGGGGAACAGGGCATTTATTCCCTCTCCAGATGGGCAGTCTGGACCAGTGTGACCTACGACATGAACGTGCATGTGAGTTGCCTGGGCATCTTTTTGAACGTCAGGTTCTGATTTAGTAGGTCTGGGTTGGCCCCGAGATCTGGCACTTTTCTAATGGGCTCCCTTGAAGTCTGTGCTTTGAGAAGCACTTCCATGGCCAGCATGTCATTTGCCAATTCAAGTTTCAAAAAGCTTTCTTCCTGTCTCAAGTTCTGTCTCAATGGAATTCTAGTCCCAGCTACACCCTGCAAAACCACAGAGAACAAGATTAATTTACCTGAACGTGAAGGTTTTTCAGTTATTTTAAGGCAACTGATGAGTTCCTCTGAGTTTTCTTTCTCTGCTTTTCCAAATATTCCACATGGGCTATGACATAAAGTCCCTCAGCAACTTGATTTCTGTCTCCCTTGTCCCTTTTACAGTGCAGCTCCCAGAACTGAAAGTATTGCTTATCGTCTAGGCTGATGGGCTGCAGGTAAGAAGGGTACCATCATGAACTTCACCTCCAGTAGAATTCTGTTAGGAATTCAGCTAAGAGCCCATGTTACTGGAATGACTCATGCTGAGCCCATTGTCAGCTAAGAGCCTGAAGTCATTTCCACATGGACTGCTGTTGGTTCGCATCTTCATCAACTTTGACTTGAGCAATGGACTCTTTGAACCGAAGTCACCCAAGGGACTCTTGTTAAGCTTGGATTTTCTCGCCTGAATTCGGCATAGAGCTGTCCTTGTCTCAGAGAAAGATGCTACGACCACAGGAAGGGGGCGGTGTTGAGTCAGGGATCCCACCACCATTTGGACCAATATAAAGGTGTCACTGATATTTGCAAATTACACCTTTTTCCGCTTTATTTTGGAATCTCGTTATTGACAATCAGACATTTCTGAAGAAAGAATCTATACTTTTATTTACTTATATAAGAGTTAATGATCATGCAGAATTTTTTTTAATGTTTGTTTATTTTTGAGAGAGAGAGAGAGAGAGATAGCATGAGTGAGGAAGGGGCAGAGAGAGAGGGAGACACAGAACATGAAGCAGGTTCCAGACTCTGAGCTGTCAGCACAGAGCCTGATGCAGGGCTTGAACTCAAGAACCGTGAGATCATGACCTGAGCTGAAGTCAGATGCTCAACTGACTGAGCCACCCAGGCACCCCAGAAATTTTTATTTTTAGTTTATTGAAGTGAACTTTCTCCTGTGTAACCATTTCCTTTCCCCTTTCACGTCCAATAGGGAGTGATATAATATGTGCTAGTATGATGCAATACTAATGATATATGTCATGATTTTAATAAATGCTGCTTTTTTTGTGGAAAATTTAGAAAGCATTAAAGTTAAAGAAGAATATGAAAGTCCCATTTGATGGCATCATCTACTGGCATCCATTGTTTGACATTTCTTTCGTTCTTCTTTTTTTTTTTTCTTTTTAAGTAGGCTCCGTGCCTAGCATGGAGCCCAAGGCAGGGCTTAAATTCACATCCCTGAGATCAAGACCTGAGCCGAGATCAAGAGCAGATGCTTAACCAACTGAGCCACTCAGGAGCCCCTCCTCCATTCTTTTTTATTTGCATATTTTTATCTTGCTAAAATCCAGTATTTTATTTTATTTTTTTAAAGATTTTTTTTTAATTTTTAAGTAATCTCTACACCCAACATGGGCTCGAACTTACATCCCCGAGATCAAGAGTTGCATCTTTACTGACTGAGCTAGTCAGGTGCCCCTAAAACCCAATATTTTAACTGTTTTATTACTGAGTAATAGATGTTCATTGTAGAAAAAAAGTGGAAAATACAAATGTGTAAAAGAAGAAGAAATAGAAATTCCCATTATCTAGAAATAACCTCAAGTCACATTTTGATATGTTTCTTTTAAGATCTTTAAATCTGCATATAAATTACATTTTTTGTTAAGAAATGAAGTTACACATTAATAGTGTATTATAAATTTTTTCCACTTAATATATTAGAAGCATTTTCTATGTCAAAAATATACATATTATCAATACTTGATATTTACATATTACATATGCTATATATCTTATGTATAATGACTATATATCTACAATATAGTTTTAATGGATGTAATTTTATATATATATATCTTATGTATATCTTATATATCTTATGTATGTCTTATATATATATATCTTTTTTTTTAATTTTTTTCAACGTTTATTTATTTTTGGGACAGAGAGAGACAGAGCATGAACGGGGGAGGGGCAGAGCGAGAGGGAGACACAGAATCGGAAACAGGCTCCAGGCTCTGAGCCATCAGCCCAGAGCCCGAGGCGGGGCTCGAACTCACGGACCGCGAGATCGTGACCTGGCTGAAGTCGGACGCTTAACCGACTGTGCCACCCAGGTGCCCCTATATATCTTATGTATATCTTATGTATATCTTATCTTATATATCTTATGTATAATGAATATATATCTACAGTGTAGTTTTAATGGATGTATAATTTATTTAACTTCTCCTCTATGGTTAGATAGTGAGAGTTAAAATTTTCTTGCTGGAATACAAACTTTTTATTCTAATTTTTTTTAATGTTTATTTATTTTTGAGAGAGAGAGACACACACACACAGAGTTAGGGGTTAGGGGCAGAGAGAGAGGGAGACACAGAATCCGAAGCAGGCTCCAGGCCCCGAGCTGTCAGCACAGAGCCGGACATGGGGCTCGAACTCACAGACCACAAAACCATGACCCGAGCTGAAGTCGGACGCTCAACTGACTGAGCCACCCAGGTGCCCCAAAACTTTTTATTCTAAATAGGATCACTGCATTAGATCAGGTATTCTTAACCTCTCTGTCAATATGAACTTCTTGATGATGCCTACCTCAAGTTTTTAAACAGTTTTTAAACTTAACTTTATTACAAATACACATTTAAATGCATTAATATAGTTTACCTACTTGGTGTCTTTACCGACCCTTATGGCGTTCTATTAATTGAATATATTATAGATTGCTTAGCTATAATATAATCACAAATGGCACATTAGAAACTGCTATTTTCAACAAGAAAATTAACAATGAACATTATGCAGTATAGTAGATAGCTTTAGTTTTCATTTTCTATATTTGTATCTGTATATTTTCTGTATTAATATCCATGAGCATTTTCTACTATTTTCTTTTTTTTTAAGTTTATTTATTTTTGAGAGAGTGAAAGTGCAAGCTGGGGAGGGGCACAGAGAGAGAGAGAGAGAGAGAGAGAGAGAGAGAGAGAGAGAGAGAGAGAGAGAGAACCTAAGCAGTCTCTGGGCTATCAGCAAAGAGCCTGATGCGGGGCTCGAACTCATGAACCTTGAGGTCATGACCTGAGCTGAAGTCAGTCACTTAACTGACTGAACCACCCAGGTGCCCAGCCCATTTTCTATATCCGTGCTTTTTCTCAAGCTTGTTAAAGTTGAGATTCCCTCAAGCCAACAGATCTTCTCCATTCAGTCCACTCAGCCGTGGGGTGGGCACCTCAGTTTACTCCGCGTTCTCTCTTGTGTCTCCCACATTATGAGGCAGAGAAGGAATTTCCTTTAGTCTTGACACCTAAATCACTTTTCCGGGTTTCAATTCTATGGCAAACTATTTTAGAGAACGTTCAGTGAACTTACTCTGTATGTTTTCACATTGTGAGGATTTACTCTGTAAGAATATTATTTCACCTGTATTTAGAGAAAGTTGCTTGCTTTGGCAATCTCTCTTTTGCTGTGAGAATTCACATGAGCCAAATTCCACTTTCAGAAATGCTGTGGGCCAAACTTCATGCTGTGTAAGTTCATATCTAAAGACTGTAAATTTCTGAATGGGTTCAGAAGATGAAATAGAACTTACTTGTGCTCACTCCTTTCCTGAGAAATTAGTTCCAGAATGTTTTAAATGCCTACAGTTATAGACCGAAGCTGCTAATGACAGAAAAAAAGACATCAGTGAGTTCAGATGGGTTAGACCACACGTTTTAATAATTTTGCAAATAAGGAAGTTCTGACCTTGAGGGGAAACCCTCTTGGTCCTTCTAAAGATAACATAAGTCATTCTAAAGGATACACACACACATGCGCGCGCACACACACACATATTAATTTTTTAATGTTTAATTTATTTTTGAGAGAGAGAGAGAGAGAGAGAGAGAGAGAGAGAGCACGGAGGAGGGGCAGAGAGGGAGACACAGAATCTGAAGTGGGCTCCAGGCTCTGAGCTGTCAGCACAGAGCCTGACGCAGGGCTCAAACTCATGAACTGCGAGATCATGACCTAAGCCAAAGTCAGGGCTTAACTGGCTAGCCACCTAGGGGCCCGTAAAGGATATTTTTCAAGACAGTAACTTAAAAATTAAGAATTCCACTCATTTCAAGTTTGACAGGATTTGGCATAATAAATATTTGAGACATGAATGTTTATATTTATATTTATATTTAGTTTATTTTTACTTTACCAGGATAGTAGAAAATATGGCTCTGGTTTCTTGATTGTTACATGGTATATGTGGTGGGGACACAAGTCGACTGGATATAATTCTGTGTTTGGGTTTAAATATTTGCTTGTCAGGTGCTCGCCTCATGTTGTCTTACCCCAGCCTCAATCCATTGACCATGGTGCTGCTTTTCCAACTTTCTGTACGAAAACTATGTTCCACCCCTAATATCATCTGTCAGCTGTGGTTAAGAGTCCTTATCCTCTGGGAGCCTAAGTCATGGTGGCCACGAACTAGGGCTAACTATTGAACACTCCCTGAACTACAAACATGGGAACGGGGCATAATACTGTTGCATGAGAACGTCATAGCTTCAATCTTTCTGGGGAATATGGAAAGAAAATCCCTTTTCAGCTCAGTCCCTAATAAAAAAAAGTAACTCGTCCTGAGAGGCTTTACGTATTTCCACTCTCCCTCCTGGGACTCCGAGCAGCTTCCATGTAAACAAGCCCAGGCCGGCCTGCTGGAGAAAAAGGTCAACTATCTTACCTGAGTTCGTTTTGGACTAACCAGACCCTAGCTGATCTGCCCGCTTATTGACAGCTGACCAAAGATGCTTGGGTGAGTCCAGCTGAGACCAGAAGCCCAGTCCAAATTGCCGACCCCTATAATGTTGAGTGAAATAAGTTACTACGGTTTTACGCACTGAATTACGAGGTTGCTTCTCACACAGCAAAAGGCAAGTGGCACATACTACTAGAGGCCTGGTCACAGGTTGAATAACTGGCTCAATTTTTCTTGATTTTGGAGCAAACTCTGGAGCTATCCTGCTCTTCCCTGACATCCTCAGCTCTGCCACAGCACTTTAGTGTGGTGGCCGAGGTCTTGGGCATGTATTTGCAGACCTGGGTTTGCAATCAGTCTCTCCCACTCATTTGCTGTATGACCTTGGGCAAGTCACTTTCCTCTCTCTGAACTTTATTTTCTCACAGTGTGTAAAGCATGGAAAAGAATATCACCTAATAATATCACATGTGGTTGCTTATCCAGTATCCATTCCTGCCCCCAGCCCCACCCCCACCCCCACCCTGTACTTCCTTCCTAGCAGAACCCTGATTGCATGCAGGTATTTATGCATCCTCTGTATTGTTTTCTGCATTCTCTACATAGCTTAAATGAGGAGGTGATTCCTAATTAGTCTTAACTAATCTGGGAACTTCCATTCCTCTTGCCAATGCTTAGTTTAAAAGTGAGCATCTAAGCAAATTCTGACCAATGAGAAATGAGAAGGAAGATACTAGTGTGGAGGGACTTTTGGGAAATAGTTCTTCACTTTTTTCTCTCCTTAAGTTTATTTACTTAAATCCCTACACCCAACTGGGAGCTTGAACTCACAATCCAGAGATCAAGAGACACATTCTCTTCCGACTGAGCCAGCCAGGCATCCTTATTTCTTCACGTGTAAGAAGCAGGCGGAGGAAGAAATGATCTGTTTCTTCTCCTAAAGATGATTTGGTCTGGAGAGGAGGCCTGGGACTGTAGTAGCCATCTTGTGGTCATGGAGGGAGTTACTTAAAAGCAAAGCCGAAACCCTGAGGGAGGCAGAGGCATAAGATAGGAAGAACCTGGGTCCTTGAACATATCACTAAACCACTGGAACTTCAACCATGGAATCACCCCAATCTCAGAAATACATGTTATATGAAATACAAATCCTTCGTATCATTTAAGTTTGTTTGAGGAGGGTTTTCTGTTCCTGGCTAACCAAAGCGTCCTAAGTGAGATAACCCTTAGCACACCCTCTTGCCCGTAGTAAGCCCTCCATAAATATTAGCTCTTCTTGTGATTGTACTGGCTTCTTTCCCTCAACTGTTAAATGGTTTCAGATTTTACAGATCTTGGACAAACACTTTACTGAATTCTACTGACCCTCTCGGGCACAGTACTGTTTGTTCTCTTTACTTATGGCTCCAGATCTAGAGCGGGGGTTGGCACCATGGTCAGTGAGCCAAGTCTAGCCCACTGCCCGCTTTTGTATCTTAAGCGGGCCTGTGTTCTGGAGTCAATTCTTCAATGATTATTCACACGGGGACCTAGTTAATAATGCAGACTGCAGCTTTTACCCCAGAGACGCGGCTTCACTGGATGGATCAGTTAGGACTCTTACGGGCAAGCAACTGAAAGCCTGACCCAAGCGGCATGATGGCTTCAGGATGCAGGGTTCAAATGGGATCATCAGGATCAGATTCCATTCTCTCCATCTCTTGGCCCCTCTTCCTCTATGTTGACTCCAGTCTCAGTGTCTGCCATTGAGGGCCACAATATGGCCCAGTAGTGCCTATCCTTTCTAGTTCACGTCTAGTGGGAAAGAGGTAAAGTCTGTCTCAGCATTTTCAGCAACACTTTGGAGAATCACAGTGATTGATTTGACCTAAGTATTGAAAATGCTCTCTAGAAAGCAACAGATAATCTCTTTGTACACTTAGCATTTTATATGTCGGTTGTCTTCTCTCACTAGATTACAACCTCTAAGAACAGTGCTCAGCACCTGGTATGTGCTTAGTCAATATAATTTTGAATGAATGAATATATAAGCATATTTATTTAAAAGTTGGGATTGGGATAGTTTCTCACCCATATTTTTGTTTTCTGCTTTTTAAAAGTACACACACACACACACACACACACACACACACCATCAGCATTCCTTTATGTTAGTAAAGCTGTTTGGGTTGGAGTCGAGAGGCAACAAGCAGTCATTGAAGGTTTTCAAGCAATGGTTGACATTGACCCATTGGCTTATGAGCCATGTTGATCTCATTCTGGCCCATATTCTCTGCATTACCCATAAAGACTGCATCATACAAATATTTCCACATCTCCTCCTCCCATCCCGCCCTTAGAGGATTGTGTTGTAGCTACTACAGTTCTTATTTTGAAGATGATTGGATCTGACTTTTTTTTTGAGCCTGTTCATGTTGCCCAGTTGTCCAAAGTAGTTGCAGTCAAGTGATGCGCCCGCTCCCTTTCCCCCGGGGTTGGGGCTGCTACCTCATCTCCAAAAGATGTATTGCTTCATGAGATCAGCTTACAGCAAACCATGCACAGATAACTTTTCAAACATTTAATTGTAATACTTCCATGCTTAAATCACCAAATTGGCTTTGGAAAATATGCAATCTCTTCAAATGACATTCTCTTTTAACTCAGAATTTACAATATAACAGGGCAGTCTGTATACTTAAGGCATTTGAAAATGGGTGCATAAAAATGGCCTTGATTTACAGGATTTTCTATTTTTTGAACACTGTATTGTGACTGCAATAAATAATGAAAATCAGCTGTGCAATCTGCCTTTTTACCTGTATGGCACTTAATATAATTGGGTGTACAGGGAACTTAGAAGTTATATTTATTTTCTACGGCTCCTATAACTAAGTAGCACAAGCTTAGCGGCTGAAAACAACAGAAATTCATTCTCTCACAGTTCCAAAATTAAGGTGTTAGCAAAGCTATGCTCTCTCTGAGACTCTGGGTAGAGTCCTTGCTCGCCTTTTCCTAGCTTCTTAAAAAAATGTTTTTCCTAATGTTTATTTATTTTTGAGAGAGAGACAGAGAGACAGAGAGACGGAGTGTGAGCAGGGGAGGGGCAGAGGGAGGGAGACACAGAATCTGAATCAGGCTCCAGGCCCTGAGCTGTCAGAGCCCAATGTGGGGCTCAAACTCATGGGCGGGAGATCATGACCTGAGCCGAAGTGGGATGCTTAACCAACTGAGCCACCCAGGTGCCCCACCTTTTCCTAGCTTCTGGTGGTGACCAGCAATCCTTGGTATTCGTTCACTTGCAGCTACACACTCCAATCTCTGCCTTCGTTGTCACATGACCTTCTTTCCGTGTGTCTCTGGCTTCACATGGCATTTGCCTTGTCTTGTAAGGATAATAGTCGTATTGAATTAGGACCCGCCCGCATGGCCTCATCTTGATTACATCTTCAAATACCCTATTTCCAAATAATGTTATATTCACCGATACAGGGGATGGAATTTAGGGCTTCGACCTATCTTTTGGGGAGAATAATTCAATCAATAACATGGATCATCTAGTCTACTTCTCTACTGAACATAGGAAGCTGTCATACAAGATCTGTCCTATCTTAAGACTTAGGTACAGTGCATGATAGTCGATTTAAATCAAAACCAGATAGGCGGGGTAAGGGCAGGGAGAGGATCCTGGTACCAGATCTTCCCATTCTCACTAGGGTGAGGTAGTTGCTATTGAACTGACCTAGCTATAGAAATTGATTGGAGACTTGGGTGGGAAAGATAAACTCTAAAAAGCATAGCAGGGAAAGTCAGATGCCGGGCAGGGTGGTGGGGAGTCCAGATGGTGGTGAATATTCTGGAGGTAGATGAGTGGGATCGTCATCACCCTCTAGATTCACCACTGGTCAGTAGAAGTACAGAGAGAGTCACATTGGTGGTTTCAGATTTTCCACTAGTCATGGTTTAAAAAGTAAAAAGACCAGGTGCCCGGGTGGCTCAGTCGGTTGAGTGTCCGACTCTTGACTTCGGCTCAGGTCATGATCTTGTGGTTCATGAGTTTGAGCCCAGTGCCAGGCTCTGCACTGACAGCACGGAGCCTGCTTGGGATTCTCTCTCTGCCCCTTCCCTGCTGGTGCTCTCTTTTTCTCTCTGTCTCTCTCTCTCTCTCAAAATAAATGAATAAATCTTAAAAAATAAATAAAAAGCAAGAAGACATAGGCAAATTAATACTATATTTTGTTTTGCCCAATATATCCAAAATATTATTTTCAATGCCATGGATATAAAAATATTAAGACATCTTGCCTTCTTTTTTACCCAGACTAAGTCTTCCAAACCCAGTGGGCATTTTATGCCTGCAGCACATCACTAGCCGTATTTCAGGAGCCTGATAGCCATATGTATCAGAGTGCTGTAGATTCTAAAAGCACTACCACCGAGTGGTAGGATCCTAAGCCACAGGCTGGGTTGTAGGTGAGACTCATTTCTCGGGAAGAACATTGGTGGGAGCAAGGCAGACAATCAAGGGTGTTTGGAGAAATGCACAGGACAGGCCTGAAGAGGAAAAAGTGTTCCAAGTGAAGACAGAGTGAATGCAAGGGACAGAGACCCATTTAAACCTGCTTAAGTAGGGGTGGGATGGTTGTTCTGCCTGGTGAGATTCCTTGGAAATGAATTGTAAGAAGTCACTCGTGGACCAGGAGTCCAGAGGGAATTCTGGTCAAATAATCACTCTCTTTGTCTCCCTCTTTGGGGTTATGAAACCTCATCCCCATTTTGGTTTGTTTGCTTTGTTAGTCTGTTTCTACTCACTGATTTCCTCATGTATTCATCTACTTGAACCTTAAAATGTCTTTCTCAGGTGCCAGCCCTACAACCTGTCAACCCGGCTCCACACCACCAAGTCTCCCACTGTCCCCATTTCAAGTTCCAAGGCGATAAAATCGGACTGGCCTCTTGATCAGTCATCTCATAGCCAGGAAGCCAAGCTCACCTAGTATAAAGAGGGCCACCCAGGCTCATTCATGATATCAGGCAGTGGTTCTCAAAGTGGGTTCTCCCCACCAGCAGCATTAGAAATGCAAATTCATGGGCCCCACCCTAATTCGTTGAATTAGCATCTCTGGGGATGAGCATAGAACACTGTTAGAACAGTAGGTGAGGGCAGATTCCTTCAGGAAGGGATGTGGGTAGGGACTACCATCAAAGGCAAGAGCAAAGTCAGTGGCCTGGGGGGAATCCAGACCTGGAGAAACACAGGTCCTAGGTGTGACCTCAGTTTCCATCACTGGGAACCAGGTCTACTGGGAGGGGATCAGGGAAGGGGTCATAAAGAACAGCTTGGAACGTAACCTAATTCTAAACCATGTCAAGACAGGACTGCCCACAAGGGTTTTTAGTAAACCTAATTCTCAGTACCCAGGACAGGCAAAGGCAGAGAGGAAAAGAGTGGGGATGGGAGAGGGAGAGTCAGGTTAACAGCTATAAGTACATGGGAGTTCTGCTTAGCTGCTTCGTTAGTTAAAGCGAGAACTAGATACTACATTAGATTAAATTAAATTCATGATATTTTAACCATTAAAAAAAGTTGAATTTTAAGCAGTGGTAGGAACTGCTGAGTGCTTGACGTTTGCTTTTTCCATGGTGCATAAACTGTATTAAATTAAAAATTTACGCTACAAAAATAGCTTCAAAAAATGGCTTCACAGGGGTACCATTATTAACATAACCTTACCTCAGACAGATTTTTTATTACTGGAGACAACTCTTCTATGTAAAAAATATATTAATGGCGGGAGCAGAAGAAAAATACCAACTACAGATGGTAAGCATTTTCTTGCAAAGTCACATCAAATTTAACATTAGCCTTGGAAAACAGAAACATGTTTCAAACAAAAGGTTTTAAATATTCTTATGACCATGTGTAGATTTTCACCTCTGGTCTAGGATTCCATCATAAAGAGTGCAACTTTAAGTGATTAAAATATGTAAATAAAAGAGCTTAAAATTTTTGCGCCAAAATGCTATTTAATGAGTTGTTGTTATCGTATTTTCACTGCAAGTTTCTAGTAAGTGGCATTTATGGAAAAAAGACTTATTTTATTAGTAGGAAATAGGTGGAGTTAGTAAACTTGAGACAGATGCCTAGAATAATGATTTGATAAAAGGTGCACAATTCTACCAAGAGCAAATTAGAAGACATAAGGGAGTAAGATCGCTCTGAAAAGATTTTCTGCAATCCTCATTCCCATTACAGACGTGTCTAGGTACAACTTATGTCGGAAGTGGATTTCTATTTCAGGAAGAAAGAAAAGGGTGAATTCCCTAAGAATTACTTTTCCTCCCTTTTTTCTCAAACTTATTATCTAAAAGTGTTGCCATGAGGAAGCAAAGCATGCTCCTAATGCTGAATGCTGAAATTTAATCTAATGAAAGTTTAGCTGAACAGTACGGTTTTATAGTGTTATTCTCATCTGACTCTTTTACACGATGAGATTTAAACTTATACACCGGCAAGCCTAAACAGAGTCCTCCTCTGCGTATTAAGCATGTATACACTTTTCTGCACTGTCACTTACACATCTGAACATACTGCTTTAAATTTTTTTTTTCAACATTTATTTATTTTTGGGACAGAGAGAGACAGAGCATGAACGGGGGAGGGGCAGAGAGAGAGGGAGACACAGAATCGGAAACAGGCTCCAGGCTCTGAGCCATCAGCCCAGAGCCCGATGCGGGGCTCAAACTCACAGACCGCGAGATCGTGACCTGGCTGAAGTCGGACGCTTAACCGACTGCGCCACCCAGGCGCCCCTGAACATGCTGCTTTAAACTTCACAAAAGGTAGCTTCCCCAGCTCCCCCATCATTTTCTGAAATCCTAACTATTGCTTAATAATACAAAGCTACAAATGATGTTAGTGGGTGGTTGGGAAGTAGCGTGTGCCGTAAGAGTAAGGCAAATGTGTATTTATCTGTCAGTTTGCTAATTTTATTGCCATTGTCCATCCAGTCTTTCAAATTGTGATAGCAGCCATTGTTCAAATTCATTAGTGTAACGTCAGAGCTTCTGTAGTGCGAAGAAGCATTTCTCGAACTTGTTCACTGCCTTGCACATAGTAGGCACTTAGTATTTGAATTTGAATGAATTTCTAGTACCCTCCTTTGAATTTATTTTATTTTTTAATCATTTATTTATTTTTTAATTTACATCCAAGTTACTTGGCATATAGTACAACAATACTTTCAGGAGTAGATTCCTTAATGCCCCTTACCCATTTAGTCCATCCCCCCTCCCAAAACTCCTTCAGTGACCCTCTGTTTGTTCTCTATATTTAAGAGTCTCTTAATGTTCATCTGTTTTGTTTCTTAAAGTCCTCATATGAGTGAACTCATATGATATTTGTGTTTCTCTAATTTTGCTTAGCATAATGCCCTCTAGTTCCATCCACATAGTTGCAAATGGCAAGATTTCTTTCTTTTTGATTGCCGGGTAATACTCCATTTTATATATATCACACATCTTCTTTATCCATCCATCTGTCGATGGACATTGTGCTCTTTCCATACTTTGGCTATTGTCGATAGTGCTGCTACAAACATTGGGATGCATGTCCCTTTGAAACAGCATACCTGTACCCCTTGGATAAATACCTAGTAGTGTAATTGCTGGGTCTAGGGTTGTTCCATTTTCAATTTTTGAGGAACCTCCATACTGTTTTCCCGAGTGGCTGCACCAGTTCGCATTCCCACCAACAAGGCAAAAGAGATCCTCTTTCTCCACATCCTCGCCAGCATCTGTTGTTGCCTGAGTTGTTCATGTTAGCCATTCTGACAGGTATGAAGTGGTATCTCACCTCCTTTGAATTTCTAGTCTAACTTGTAGAACTTTATATAATTTTTTGGATACTTTAATTGTAGGGCTGTAGCCAGACTGATGTGATGCTCTTGGAGGTACTTCATCTGGAGAATGAAGAGACATTACTAATAAATTAAAAGTAACGACCTGGGGCGCCTGGGTGGCTCCGTCGGTTGAGCGTCTGACTTCGGCTCAGGTCGTGATCTCACAGTTCCTGAGTTCGAGCCCCACGTCGGGCTCTGTGCTGACAGGTCAGAGCCTGGAGCCTGCTTCAGATTCTGTGTCTCTCTCTCTCTGCCCCATCCCCACTCATGCTCTGTCTCTGTCTTAAAAATAAATAAAACATTAAAAAAAAGTAATGCCCCATCCCCACTCATGCTCCGTCTCTTTCTGTCTTAAAAATAAATAAAACATTAAAAAAAAGTAATGACCTGACACTGAGTTAGCATTAAAATATATTAGACTTTACTAAATTTTAAAATTGCATTAATAACAACCTTAAGCAAAACTAACAAAGCGCATATAAAAATCTCCCGTCTCCCCCAGTTATTCTTAGTTGTCATTGTCCTAGATACTTTTGCATGCATACAACCTTTTGTTCTGCTTTTAAACTTTATTTGTAAACTGTTCATTTCAAGCTATTATATGATTTTCATAATTACCATTTAAATGGCTGCTTAAAAATCGATGCGGATGATGTAACATCATTCATCAGGAGGCTGCTCATTCATTCCCCTTTTGTTATTAACTGAACTTTGCAAAGAACATCTTCTGTATTATTATATATCAAGAATAAATTCCCAAGAGTGCAATTACAGGGTCAAAGGGTAAGGTACACTCGTTTCATTTTCTATTTTTCCTCCTGAGATAACGAAATACAGTATTGTATGAAAAGCTTTTCATACATTGCTCTCCAAGGTTTATCATGTTGATACTCCTTTCAAGCATTATTATCAATCTCCTATCCTTGCACTACAGCTGGAAAAAGAGCCAGAGCAAGCAGGTAACCTGATCCCGTTCACCAGGTGAGTGAGTCCTGGTGGAGGTGGCAACCACCGTACCAGGAGCAAAACATCCCAGGAGATTTGCATTAGCCATTGGTACGAGAACAGTGTCTTTTTTCCTCACCCCAGCGACGCTAAATTCCCGAGGGCAGCGGACTCGGTTCCAACCTTGCTCGCCTCAGTCTCTCTGAGCGTCCGGCACGCAGTAGGCGTCTAATAAATGCAATCTGCGGTGCACGGACAAAAGCTCTGCCTTAAGTGGGCAGGACACTAAGCCCCTCCCGGTGCCACAGAGCTCCGCGCCGCCACTTTGTTCTTTTGCCTTCTCTCTCCCCCAAGTTCTGTGTGGGACCCTCGGCTGCAGCGAGCACCGCCCCCCACCGCCAGAGAGCCCAGGCCCGCCCGGGCTCCGCGCCCCCGCGCCCCGGGCACCCTGCGCGCGCCCGCCCAGGCCCCGCCCCTCCGGCCCCGCCTCCCGTCTCCTCCCCGCCCCTCGGAGCCGAAGAGTGGCGGCGGCGGCCCCAGGACCCGGCTCCCTCAGACAAGAGGGCGGGTGGAGGAGGAAGCGGCCGAGCCCTGAGTCTTGCTCCGGCGCCGCCGAGCACCGCCCGCCTCGGCCGAGCAGCGCCGTCGGCTCCTGGGCCTCGCCGAGCCGAGGGAAAGGCGGAGGCGGCTGCGTGCGGGCGGCGGGGGCGCGGGCGGAGGCGGCGCGGCCGGCCGCGGCTGCCGCTTTGTTGTGCGGCCCGGGCCGAGGAAGGAGAAGTGGGAGGAGGGGGGAGCTCGGCGTCCCGCTCCCTCCGCGGCTCATGGCGACGACGCTCGGCACATCCGGGACCCTCCGGCCGTGGCGGCCGCGGCGCCGGCTGCTCGGGCCCCAGCCCCGGCCGCTGTGGTGACTCCGCCGCGCCTCGCCGTCGCCCCCGCCCCGCCCGCCGGCCCCGGGCCCCGCGCCGCGGCCGCAGCCCCGCCGCCGCCGCCGCCGCCGCCCCCGCCGCCGGGGACATGTCTAACCCTGGGGGCCGGAGGAACGGGCCCGTCAAGCTGCGCCTGACAGGTGAGGGGGGCGGCGGGAGCCGGGCCGGGGCAGCCGTGGGGTGGGCGAACCGGCGGGGGGTGCCTGTGGCCTTGGGAAGGGCCAGGGTCGTGATCAATGGTGAGTTGGGGGTCGGGGACGTGGGAAGGCCTAGTTCAGGGGGAGTAATGGCAGAACCACTCGCCCTTGTGGGGAAATTCTTGAAAAAACCGACGGTGTCTCGGGGGTCTTTTGTTGAGGGAGGGCTGCTCCGGTTGGAATCGCAGGCGGAGTGGAGGTCGGAAAGCCTTGGCCGAGGAGCACGACTCTCTCCCGGGCCTTGGGGAGCAACCCCTGGGTTGCTGCCCAGGTGGGGTCGTCGGGGGGATGAGGAGCTCCTGTGGCGGGGCTTATTGAATCCGGTCGCTGACTGCGCGCAGTAAACACTCCTTAAAGATGGAGCGCTTAACGGGAGGGTGTGTGTGTGTGTGTGTGTTCCCTGCTTGTTAACTTGTTCGCCCACTTATGCCCGCGTGCAAAACCTTCATTCTCTGCCGCCAGCCACAGCAGCTGGTGCCACACACCTGAAACGCACGACTCTGGGAAGGGTGGAGACCGAGGTGGATGATTTTCCGGTGCGTCCGCCTGATCGGACGACTCCGGCTCATTGTACACTCTGTGTTTTGGAAGTGTTTGATTGTAGGGTAGCATGTTTTGGGTTGTTCCTTGTAGGCCGCAGAACTTGTGTCTCACTTCTAACTCCAGACCTGCTTTGAAAACACACTTTTTTTTTTTTTTTTTTGGTGGACATTTCTAAGTATGTGCTCATACAGACTTGCAAGCGAAGTTTTCTCCCTCCCCACCTCCTCCCCTTCCCTTTTCTAAATGGAAAAGAATGTCTGGAGGGGTTGCTAGGTAGGAGGCTTCTCTCTTACAAAGTGTTTATGATTCCAAGTGCATTAAATCTTTGACATTACAGGTACACTTTGCTTACACAGTGCCGTTTTTGGTATTCTTACATGGTCGTGTCCCCCCATTTTAAGGACAAAACTATTTTTGATTTGAAAAGTGGAATTGAAATCAGTGTAATTATCCTGGTTTTACCATTCACTAAATTATCCACGTCGATGTTCGAATGTGTGGTGAGAAAGATGGTTTTTCTTAAAGGTCTGAGTGTGTGTGTGTGTGTGTGTCTTTGTGTGTGTAAGAATAAACTGTAATTATGTTTGCCTACAGTGGACGTAGAGATTTATATGGACTAATTTTGTAATTGAATGCTTGTGTGTCACATCCCAGTCCACTGGCTGAACTTTACAGATAAAAACTTGCAGTGAACTTGGTTTTTGAGAATTTAGCCTGACTGTAAATTGGCTGCAACTTAAA